>NW_026652278.1:67706104-67713250 GCF_009828535.3 Hylobates moloch | reverse complement strand
TATTTTTAGTGAGATATGAAAATTAAAATACTTTATGATAAAAATACAAAAGAACAAAATTCCCTACTTACATATTCTCAACTTCCTTCCCTAATAAATCTTTTTGTAACTTGTTAAGAAGAAAAAGGTAGGCTGGTGCAGTGGCTCACAGCCTGTAATCCCAACACTTTGGGAATCCGAGGCAGATGGATCACTTGAAGTCAGGAGTTTGAGACCAGCCTGGCCAACATGGTAAAACTCTGTCTCTACTAAAAATACAAAAAATTAGCCGGCTGTGTGGCGCATGCTTGTAATTTCGGCTACTTGGGAGGCTGAAGAGGGAGGATCACTTGAACCCAGGAGGCAGAGGTTGCAGTGAGCTGAGATCTCACCACTGCACTCCAGCCTGGGCAACAGAGCAAGACTCCATCTCAAAAAAGTAAAGAAAAAAAAAAAAGAAAAAGGTGGCTGGGGGCGGTAGTTCACGCCTGTAATCCCAACACTTTGGGAGGCCGAGGGGTGGTTCATTTGAGGTCAGGAGTTCAAGACCAGCCTGGCCAATAGGTGAAACCCCGTCTCTACTAAAAATACAAAAATTAGCCAGGTGTGGTGACGCATGCCTGTAGTCCCAGCTACTTGGGAGGCTGAAACAGGAGAATTGCTTGAACCCGTGAGGCGGAGGTTGCAGTGAGTCAAGATCATGCCATAGCCTGGGCAACAGAGTGAGACTCTGTCTCAAAATAATAATAATAATAATAATAATAATAATAATAATAATAAATAAGGTAAGACAGCTTTCCTTTCCATAACAATTCCCAACAGAAACAGAATTAAAGCTGGGCACAGTGGCTCACACCTGTAATCCCAGCACTTTGGGAGGCTGAGGCAGGTGGATCACGAGGTCAGGAGATCGAGACTATCCTGGCTAACATGGTGAAACCCTGTCTCTACTAAAAATACAAAAAAATTAGCCGGGCGTGGTGGCGGGCGCCTGTAGTCCCAGCTACTCGGGAGGCTGAGGCAGGAGAATGGCATGAACCCGGGAGGTGGAGCTTGCAGTGAGCCGAGATCGTGCCACTGCACTCCAGCCTGGGCAATAGAGCGAGACTCCGTCTCAAAAAAAAAATAAAAATAAAAAACAGAATTAAATACTAAAATGGCTGGGGGAAAAAAAAAGCAGCAGCCACCTAGACAATTTGAAAATTATGTTACCTGAACTTATATGGCCCACTATATTCAAACAATACTGCAAGACTTCTACAGATCCAGGGTACAAGGAAAAGAAAGACACACGAAAGCTTTCAATGGGAGGTCCTTCCTCCAATATATCAAATTTCTTCTCTATCTTTCAGTCTTATTACAGACTTGAATTTCCCCCCCAAAAGTTAACTCTTAAGGATTTACATTATTTAGCACTGAAAGTTGTTGAAGCTTAAAAATGCCAAGGCAGAAGTTTGTTTTTTATTCTAGTCCTATCTATATGGAAAAGTTTAAGGGCTGACCTGCCGGAGAGCAACAAGAACTGACTGAATGGACCTTCCTCATCAAGAATTCTGACCAAACAGCATATTCTAGAAAGAAACCTCTACAAAGAAAGCAGCTAATCTCTGATATTTGCTCATTAAAGACCGCTACTTCTTTTGATACTGCCCTAATGCTGGTTTATTATGTAAAAATACACCCCGCTGTCAGAACCATGACCTAAAGGTTTAATGAAAAGGCTGGGCCCAAATCAGCCAGAAAGCAAAAAAGCAGCAGATCAACTTTGTGATATCTTTGTCTCTTGCCATATGGTTCAGGGAAATAAAGATCCTTTAATGAGGAATTCTGACTCATAGTATGAGACTACATTGTAACCAGCAGGGCTCCAAATAATATATCAACATCTGGTCTAAATCGTTAAATTTTAAAAAGGCACTCCCAAGAAGAGAATGCAAAATCCCAATGCCACTTTCAGATAGAAGGCAACATACTCTCACGTTATGAATTTAGTAAGTGATCTGCATAGCTGAAATGACTCTGAAACAGAAAAACCACAACCCAAAATAGCCTGAACACTTTTGTTATGTCAAACAATGGGCAGTTAGCCATTCATTCCTCTTTCTTAGTATATATTTCACTTGTTTCAGTCAAAGCCCATTATAAATTCCGTGAGATGGCTCAAATTTGGCTATACCAGATATTTGAAAGCTGGGGATGGGAAATATTCGTTGTACAATAATTCCTAATACTATATGTTATAAATAAAAATAAATGCTATGCATCTGTTCACTTAATTTAAAAATTTAGGCCAGGCACGGTGGCTCATGCCCATAATCCCAGCACTTTGGGAAGCCAAGGTGGGTAGATCACCTGAGGTCAGGAGTTCGAGACCAGACTGGCCAACATGGTGAAACCCCATCTTTACTAAAAATACAAAAAATTAGCCGGCCGTGATGGTGGGTGCCTGTAATCCCAGCTACTTGGGAGGCTGAGACAGGAGAATCACTTGCACCCAGGAGGCAGAGGTTGCAGCGAGCGGAGATTGTGCCACTGCACTCCAGCCTAGGCAACAAAAGTGAAACTCTGTCTCAAAAAAAAAAAAAAAAAATTTAGGCTGAGCGCAGTGGCTCATGCCTGTAATCCCAGCAGTTTGGGAGGCCAAGGCAGGTGGATCACTTGAGGTCAGGAGTTTGAGACCAACCTGACCAACATGGTAAAACCCTTTCTCTACTAAAAATACAAAAATTAGCTGGGTGTGGTGGCGCATGCCTGTAATCCCAAGTACTCAGGAGGCTGAGGCAGGAGAATCACTTGAACCTGGGAGGCGGAGGTTGCAGTAAGCCAAGATTGTCCCACTGCACTCCAGCCTGAGCAACACAGCGAAACTCTGTCTCAAAAAAAAGTATATTGCATACCTATAACCTGGACAGGCATTTCGTCCCTGCCACTGAGGAACCTACAACTTAGTGAGACGGCAAACACTGAACAAGTATGAGTGTAATAACACAGCATCTCCATGCTATGCTGAACTATAGGCTGTGGATAATGAGGATATTCCTATCATACCCATTTCCTAAGGGTGCAGTGAAAGACTGGGAAGTTGTCAGAAGGCTCTTAAAATGACAATCCTGGCCAGGCACACTGGCTCACATCTGTAATTGCAGCACTTTGGGAGGCCAAGGCAGGTGGATCACTTGAGCCCAGGAGTTCAAGAACAGCCTGGGCAACATGGCAAAACCCCATTTGGATATTTGTTTAAATACTACTAAAAATACAAAAATAGTTGGGCGTGATGGTGTAAGCCTGTAGTCCCAACTACTCGGGAGGCTGTGGTGGGAGGATCAATGCCCAGGTCGACACTACAGTGAGCCCAGATTGTGCCACTGTACTCCAGCCTGGGCAGCAGAGCGAGACCCTGTCTCAAAATAAATAAATAAATAAAAATAAAAATGACTATATATAAAACATAAATACTTCATAACTATATAAATGATGAGTAATTAAATAAGTACAGGTTAAATATCCCTTATCTGAAATGCTTCAGATCAGAAGTATCTCATATTTCAGATTTTTTTGGATTTGGGAATTTTTGCATATATATCATGAGCTATATTGGAGATAGGACCAAAGGTTAAACACAAAATTCATTTATGTTTCGTATACACCTTATACACATAGCATGAAGGTAATTTTACATAATAGTTGTAATAATTTGTGCATGAAACAAAGTTTTGACTTCTACCCATCACATGAGGTCAGACGTGGAATTTTCCACGAGTGGCGTCATGTCAACACTCAAAAGGTCAGATTTTGGAGCATTTCAGATTTCAGATTTTCAGATTAGAGATACTCAACCTGTGTATGAAATAACCAGGCTAGTTTGTTTTTAAACAAATATCTAAGAAATAGTAAAATTCAAATGAGTCCTATAAAAGTAGTTTGTCCTACTGTTGTCCTTACTCCAGGACTGTAACAGGAGGACCCAATCTAAGCTACTGTTGCTGATACCAGAGGACTTTTGCCCTCTTACTTTGTCCATTTAGAGTTATACCACCTCTATTTATAAAACAGCTTTAGAAAAGCCCGATTTTCCACTGTGTGGATGTAAACAAACATATAAGTTGTGGTTCCATTAAAATTTAAACATAGCTGTAGCCCTGCATATCCTTGAGTTCCACATCTATGGATTCAACCAACTGGAGATCAAAAATATACAAATAAAAATAGGCCGGGCGCAGTGGCTCACACCTGTAATCCCAGCACTTTGGGAGGCCGAGGCGAGCGGATCACCTGAGGTCAGGAGTTCAAGAGCAGCCTGGCTAACAAGGTAAAACTCCGTCTCTACTAAAAATACAAAAATTAGCCAGGCATTATGGTGGGTGCCTATAATCCCAGCTACTCAGGAGGCTGAGGTGGGAGAATCTCTTGAACCTGGGAGGCAGAGGTTGCAGTGAGCCGATATCGTGCAATTGCACTCCAGCCTGGGTAAAAGAGTGAGGCTCTGTCTCAAAAAAATAAATAAAAATAAAAATAAAAAACAATACAACAATAAAAATAAAAATAAAAAAACAGCATAACTATTTATAACATTTACATCATATTAGGTATTACAGTATAAGTAATCTAGAGATGACAAAGTATACAGGAGGATGTGCATAGGTTATATGCAAATACCACAGCACTTTATATAAGTAACTTGAGTATCTGCAGATTTTGGTATCCGAGGGGGGGGTCCTGCAACCAATCCCCCATGGATACCGACGGATAACTGCCCATCTCCAAAAATCTTCTGTTCTCTCAGTCACATAAGTAAATGTTAAAAATGATTGGAACAAAATATATATGCCTCTGGCTGGGTGCAGTGGCTCACACCTGTAATCCCAGCACTTTGGGAGGCCAAGGCGGGTGGATCACATGAGGTCAGGAGTTTGAGACCAGCCTGGCCAACATGGTGAAACCCCATCTCTACTAAAAATACAAAAAATTAGCCAGGCGTGGTGGCACATGACTGTAATCCCAGCTACTCAGGAGGCTGAGACAGGAAAATCGCTTGAACCTGGGAGGCAGAGGTTGCAGTGAGCCAAGATCGCACCACTGCACTCCAGCCTGGGCAACAGAGCGAGACTGCATCTCAAAAAAGAAAAAAAAGAAAAAATATATATCTATATAGAGATATAGATATCTGTCTCATTCTTACATCTCTTTTGATGTAGGAACAGCTTTACAAATGAAACTTCATGATTCCCCAAGGAATCTACAAAGTTATTTTAAATATGATTTCATTCTAATAGGCTTCAAGCTAAGCAGTCACATATACCACAAAAACTCTTCATCTGTTTTGCAGGCATACTTTTGTGCTGATCTGTATCTACTCTAATTTCTCAAAAAAGAAATGCTGTGGGTCAGGCGCAGTGGCTCACGTCTGTAACCACAGCACTTTGGGAGGCCGAGGAGGGTGGATGGCCTGAGGTCAGGAAATCAAGACCACCCTGGCCAACATGGTGAAACCTAGTGTCCACTAAAAATACAAAAATTAGCCGGGCATGGTGGCACATGCCTGTAATCCCAGCTACTCGGGAGGCTAAAGCAGGAGAATCGCTTGAACCCAGGAGGCGGAGGTTGCGGTGAGCCGAGATCGCACCACTGCACTCCAGCCTGGGCAACAGAGTGAGACTCCATCTCAAAAAAAAAAAAAAAAAAAGAAAAGAAAAGAAACGCTGTGAAATTGGATGTGGCTATGAAACAAGCTTACCTTCACATCATTCTTCCCATATAGGCCATTCATGCAGGCTATGCTAAAGCCAGGCTCTAAACAGATACTGTTGCCAGGCCCAGGACAAATGGAACCTCTATGACTAACAGCATTCCTGTTGCTTCTGATTCTAGATGGGAAACCTCCACTGATATTTAACAACTTTGCTCTAAGTAGATGTGGAATGGTGGTGTGAAAAAAAGCAGAGGATCTGGAACAACAGACCACAGTTCAAGTCCAGGTTAACTAGCTGTGCCACTGTGGGCAGGTTACTTAATTTATCTGAACTATAGTATCCTCCCTCATCTGTAAAATGGAGACCACCACTATACCTACCCATAGATTGCTATGAGATTATAAATATGAAAGTATTTTTTTATGAGCTATAAATGATCACATAAATATTCTTTTTATTTACTCTGTTTTTTCCTTAGCATGGGAATTATATATTAATTTTCAAAAATTGGAAAATATAGAAAAATATTAAGAAGAAAAAAATCACCCACCCATTGTTATTTATTTAACTGAAATAAAGTCTAATATCAACCAAATTTTAAAGCAAAAATATTTTCAGATGTTAATACTGATAATTACAAATGACAAAATTAACTGCTGCTCTCCTTTTAAGATCAGAGTAGGCTGGACACAGTGGCTCATGCCTATAATCCCAGCACTTTGGGAGGCTGAGGCAGGAGTATTATTTGAGGCCAGGAGTTCAAGACCAGCCTTGGAAATATAGTGAAACCCTATCTCTACAAAAAAAATTTTTAAATTAGCCAGGCGTGGAGGTGCACCCCTATAGTCCCAGCTACTAAGGAGGCTGAGGTGGGAGGATCTGTTGAGCCCAGGAGTTCAAGGCTGCAGTAAGCTATGATCACACCACTACACTCCAGCCTGGGTGACAGAGGAAGACCCCATCTCTAAACAACAACAAAACAAGAGCAGAGCAGTCTTTCCCATTTATCAGTGTAAAGTGTAAGATAATACTGCTATTTGTCCCAGAGCTGGTCCCAAGAGCATATGATATACAGGTGAGGCCCACAAAAGTCAAGGCCACAAAAAACTCCCAAAATAAATATTTCATGAGCCCAAGGAGTACTTACAACACATGCTCTCAGATGCACTGGAGAAAGCAAAGTATCTGAAGCCCCATTAACAAAACTGGCATGACTGTAATGTCACATCACAGACTGACACATTTCTATGGGCCACTTTAATGAAAAAAAGAAAAATTTATAGACCATGCTACAAAGTAGACAAAGACTTGTGACTTTTTCACACTGCCTGCTGAATCCAAGCCTTCTTAGAATTTCTTGTGCACCTCCCCTATTTTTCCTTTCCCACCCTTCCCTTGACTACCTCTTCTTCCTTGTTTCATTATTGGATTGGACTCACTCTCTGTGTTTAAAACTGTCTTAAATAGAGTTTTAAGT
>NW_026652278.1:67695255-67706094 GCF_009828535.3 Hylobates moloch | reverse complement strand
AAAAAGATCGGTGGTTGCTAGGGTTTAACAGGGAAGGAGGTGATAAATAGGTAAGACACAGAGGATTTTTAAGGCCATGAAACTATTCTGTGTGATACTATAGTGGTTGATATGTGTCATGATGCATTTGTCCAAACCCATAGAATGTACAACACCAAGAGCAAACCCTGAACCATGGAGTCTGGCATCAACTGTAACAAACACACTACTCTAGTGGACGGTGTAGCTAATGGGGAGGCTTGCATGTTTGGGGCCCAGGAAGGATACAGGAAGTCCTTCTTGGCCTTCCAGAAACTGGACTCCTGGCCCATCTTTTCATCTCTTTGGACAAACAAACAACAAACAATAATCTCATCATAATTAAAATTCACTGTGATATAAAGCTGCTCTAAAAATAGTACAATTAAAATTAAAATTTATTTCATTTCTTGAGCTGACATTTCAGACAGCCCAGTGGCCTCACATTAAACTCAAAGGTGATGAGTCTCTGCTCAGTGTCACCTTCTGGGCTACTGTTCCAGCATGAGCCTGAGCTCCATTCAACTCTTCGCGGGCCTTTTCAGCTCTAGGTGTAAAGGTTCAGTGTGAACTCGTAGAAAGAAGACAGGCTTTTCAGTCAAGAGATCTGAATTCTTACACGGACTGTCTCATAGTCTTTGGTCTCAGTTTCCATATTTGTACAGTGAGGATCATGGGTTCCAAGGATTTGGGTTCCAAGGTGGGGTTGGACAATGAAACCATAGCTGTCCAGTGTGGTGGCCACGGGCCACATGTGACTCCTGAGCACGTGAGATGGGACTGGCACAAATTGAGATGTGCCAAGTGTAAATTACACACTGATTTCAAAGACAGCCCCTACAAAAGATGTGAAGTGTCTCATTAATAATTTTGTATATTGATTATATGTTGAAATAGCAATATTTTAGATATATTGGGTTAAAGTATGAAAATCAACATCAACCTTTTCATTTTACTTTCACTGTTTTTTAGAGCAGCTTTATAGTCACAGTGAAATGGAGTAGAAAGAACCCAATGACCACTCCGTCTGTCCTAAGCCAGTCTGAGGGCTTTCTGTCCAGCCCTAACACTGTACCATGATCCTCATGGAAACTGAGACCAAGGACTATGAGACAGTCCGTGTAAGAATTCAGATCTGTTGACTGAAAAGCCTGTCTTCTTTCTACGAGTTCACACTGAACCTTTACACCTAGAGCTGAAAAGGCCCGCGAAGAGTTGAATGGAGCTCAGGCTCATGCTGGAACAGTAGCCCAGAAGGTGACACTGAGCAGAGACTCATCACCTTTGAGTTTAATGTGAGGCCACTGGGCTGTCTGAAATGTCAGCTCAAGAAATGAAATAAATTTTAATTTTAATTGTACTATTTTTAGAGCAGCTTTATATCACAGTGAATTTTAATTATGATGAGATTATTGTTTGTTGTTTGTTTGTCCAAAGAGATGAAAAGATGGGCCAGGAGTCCAGTTTCTGGAAGGCCAAGAAGGACTTCCTGTATCCTTCCTGGGCCCCAAACATGCAAGCCTCCCCATTAGCTACACCGTCCACTAGAGTAGTGTGTTTGTTACAGTTGATGCCAGACTCCATGGTTCAGGGTTTGCTCTTGGTGTTGTACATTCTATGGGTTTGGACAAATGCATCATGACACATATCAACCACTATAGTATCACACAGAATAGTTTCATGGCCTTAAAAATCCTCTGTGTCTTACCTATTTATCACCTCCTTCCCTGTTAAACCCTAGCAACCACCGATCTTTTTACCATCCCCATAGTTTTGCCTTTTCCGGAATGCCATGTAGTTGGAATAATACAGTATGTTGTCTTTTCAGATTGGCTTTTTTCACTTAATAATAAGCATTTAAAGTTCCTCCTTTTCTTTTCATGGCTTGACAGCTCATTTCTTTTTAGAGCTGAGTGATATTCCATTGTCTGGATGGGCCAAAATTTATTTATCCATTCACCTACTCGAGGACATCTTGGTTGCTTCCAAGTTTGGGCAATGATGAATAAAGCTACTACTGTAAACATCCATGTGCAGGTTTTTATGTGCAAATAAGCTTTCAACTCCTTTGGGTAAATATCAAGGAGTGCTTTTGCTGGATTATATGGCAATGGTGTATTTAGTTTTGTAAGCCACTCCCAAACTTCAGCCGGTTCCTGGTTTCCCTATTCTCTGCAGGCTGGCCTCACAAAGTTGGTCTCCTGCAGAGCTCCAAGGAAGCTGGTTTTGGCTGAATCTGAAGATGATCAATGCTGGTAGGACGCTGCTGTGTCATAGGCTGGAACCCCAGCTCCTGATCATGCTGGAGTGGGGCTGCTGCTCCCTGCAACCCCACCTGCCTCCCCCGTGAGCTGGAAGAGCAGGGCTGACAGCCAGAGTTCTGCCATACCCCACTACAATCAGATCAAGCTCTGATCCCACCAGGCCAGGAGCTGTGCTTCCCTGGTCATATAAGCCCAAGGTCCGGGATCACTCTCCTAGAGTCTGATATCAGCCCGGCTAGGTCCCAGTGCGCTGCCCTGGAAGGGGTCAGAACGCTTGTTCCTGAGCTTATCTCTGTGGATTTTCCCTGATGAACTCTGATCTGGCAGGCAGTGTGTGGGCTGCTAAGTACTTTTCCCTTGTTTGCTCAAGGAGTTTGTGGCCCCAAGATCATTTCCACAGCCTTTTGCTTCAGCTTGCTAAAGGGAGGCTGCTCTCACTCTCTTCAGCTTGCTAAAGGGAGGCAGAGTTCTGAGAAAAGCAGGCACCTTGGGGGATGTTGAAAGCTGCCTCTGTTTGCTGTGCCTACCACCTCCTTCTAGTCCTCCTCTCGCCGCCCAGATCACCCCCTACAATGCATTACCCAGGCCTGCCCCCCACCACCCAGAAGCTATGGGGACTCTGATCCAAGCCCCACACTTGTCAGAAAGAGGTGCCTGGGCCCCACAGAAGCCTTGTCAGATGATGGCAGCTGTCTTCTGATAGTTCAATGGATCTGCCACCTACTCAGAGAGGTCTGGAAGTCGCTAACTCTCTCTGAGTCTCAGATTCCGTAGTAGTCAAATGAAGGGTTTGAACCAGAATATTTTCAAGAATTTGTGCTCTTCTAAGAGTCCATGGTTTTTTTAAAAGTTAATTTAAGTTTTAAAATTTATTTTTTATTTTATTTAAACATTTTTATTTATTTTTAAAATCTTTTATTTCAGGTTTCGGGGTACATGTGCAGGTTTGTTACATAGGTAAACTCGTGTCATGGGGATTTGTTGCACAGATTATTTAATCACTCAGGTACTGAGCCTAGTACCCAATAGTTATTTTTCTGATCCTCTCCCTCATCCTACTCTCCACACTCAAGTAGGCCCCAGTATCTGTTGTTCCTCTCTTTCTGCCCATGGGTTCTCATCATTTAGCTCCCACTTATAAGTGAGAACATGTGGTATTTTGTTTTCTGTTCCTGTGCTAATTTGCTAAGGATAATGGCCTCCAGCTCTATCCTACACTATGGAATACTATGCAGCCATAAAAAAGAACGAGATCATGTTCCTGTAAAGGACATGACTCAAATCACAGACTCAAATGTCTGTAAGTCTGAGTCTGTAATGTCACAGACTCATGTTCCTGTAAAGGACATGATCTCGTTCTTTTTTATGGCTGCATATATTCCATAGTGTATATGTACCACATTTTCTTAATCCAATCTACCACTGATGGGCATTTAGGTTGATTCCACGTCTTTGCTATTGTGAATAGTGATGCAAGGAACATATGCATGCATGTGTCTTTATGGTAGAACGATTTATATTCCTTCGCGTATATGCCCAGTAGTGGGATTTCTGGGTTGAATGGTAGTTCTGTTTTTAGGTCTTTGGAGAATTACCTCACTGTTTTCCACAATGATTGAACTAATTTACCCTCCCATCAACAGTGTATAAGCATTCCTTTTTCTCTACAACCTTACCAGCACCTGTTATTTTTTGAGTCTATGATTTATCTTTGTGGCAGATAGAGTAACTTTGTGGCCCTCCAACCTCTCCATGGAATGAAGTAGAGATCTGCCAGCAAAGCCAGTATCAGGACCAAGTAGAATATCCAGCACATGGCAGGTGCTGTGTGATTTTTGTTAAAATCTTAGTCTCATTTTAAGAAGACTGTCCTACACAGGCCAAGCTTGATTCCATGGCTCTTCCAGTTAATTTCTTCATCTAAGTTACTATTAGCCATGTCCATGTCTGAGCTGTGCTATTAAAAGCCAGAACAGCAGCCTCACTGCTCCCATCGACGGGCATGTGGTACTAGATAACAAGCCATAAATGTCCAAACTGTTGAGAAAAAATGTGAGATGAGTTGAGGGGGACGCAGGTTGCCAGCCTGCCACTCCGGGCCCTGTGCTGGCCTGGGTGCAGCCCTGTGTTCCGTGATGCTGCCCTGTCTCCCAGTGTCAGGCTTGAGCCTTCCTAGGAAAATTTTCCATGGGGCTCTGGGCCTCCTCCTCCCTCCTGCCTCGCCTGAACTGGCCCCACACTCAGGACTGGGGAGTGTCAAAGTATCTGAGCCTGGGGGAAGGAACAAATGCAAAGCACGTGAGGATTCCTCCTCTGGGGAGAGTTTATCCCATAAGTAATGACATCACGGTTCCCCAGCCTTCCAGGATGGCATCCTCAATGTCATCTTCATCCTCTCTTCCTCTACAGGCTCTGCCACTGCAGCTACAAACTGCAGCGAAGGCCCCCATTAGGAAAAATACTCCCCACGACTTTGCCAGCCCCTGTTCTGGACCTTCTTCCCCTCAGAGCCAAGCCCCGCAAGAGTGTTCTACACTCCTGGCCGCCACACTCTCACTTTCTCTTTGTTTCTCAGCTGACAGGCATTTTCACTTCTGTGACTGCTGAAACTGCTCTGCATAAAAGCCCGTCTCTACTAAAGATAAAAAAATTAGCTGGGTATGATGGTGGACACCAGTAATCCCAGCTACTTGGGAGGCTGAGGCAGGAGAATCACTTGAACCCAGGAGGCGGAGGTTGCAGTGAGCCGAGATCGTGCCATTGCACTCCAGCCTGGGCACTAAGAGCAAAACTCTTGTCTCAAAATTAAAAAAAAAAAAAGCACAAGTGGCATGGTCTTGCCATGCGATTTGGGTCCTTGCAATACTTGATCTTTGCAGCTTCATTCTTTACATCACCTCCCTGAAATCTCTTACCTTAGCTCCCATGGCACGACTCCAGCTAGATCCTCTGTTCCTCATATGCCAGGCTTTCCTGGTTCTGCTGTAGCTTTTGTGTCCTGCCCCCAACACCCTCCATGAGCAATTGCAACTGTGCCCCGTTCCCAGACTCACACCTTCTCCAGTCTCCATCTACCTGCAGGCTGGACGCCTCCACGGGGTGTTCCACGCATACCTCAAGTGCAAGTCCAGAGCAAAATGTGGTCCTTCTCAGATTCCAGCTGGATTTTCCATCACAGTTATTCCTATTGTGAACCACTGAATTGCCTACTTAGGGGCATCTGATTCAGACTTGTTCGTTTAGCTTGGACTATGTCAAGAACCTCCCTCAATGACATCTCTGCCTCCAGGCCTCTTGTCCAGTGATCCTTTCTCTGGAAAAGGTCTCACATCTGACCTTGACTCTCCCACTCGGCGGGTCCTGCCCTCTGCAGGATGGGGTCCCCATGCTTTCACATGGCCCCTGGCCATTCACAGCTTCCCCCTGGCTGGCCTTCCTCTCCTGCTTGTTCCAGCACCCCCTCACTCCCACCCCATGCTTGAATCCACAGACTCCTTATTTTTGAGTCCTCACATATGCCACACTGTGCCCAGCTCAGTGCCTACCGAATCTCATGCTTTCCAATTCCAAGTTTACCTTCTCTGAAAACTTTTCCTGGCTCCCTTGTTTCTTGTCTGCATCCCTGGATTTTGCACTTTGCCATGTTCCTGTTGGGCACTTAGGGAATCTTAGAGCTGGAAGGATGCAAGAGAGTCTCCATCTTTCCACCGGCTGTAACCCTGGCAAACAAAGGGTTTAGTTTGTTATCTCCTGGGCAGCTGGCACAGTTTCTGGCCCAGAATAATGCCCCTTGAGAGGACAGTAAATTGGTTTCCACCGTGAAGAACAGATGTTGGAGCTTGAAGGTGAGCTAACCTCCAAGAGGGGACCAGGGAGGTGCAAGGCCAGTGAGCCCACCTTCCCCACGATGCAGCCAATCAAGACTCCAGAGGGCTCCAACAACAGCATGAAAAAATAGCTCTCCATACAAAGCATGGAAACTGGATTTCGGGGCCTAGGGGAATGGGGCTTGTCTGCCTCTATTTAAGAAAGCAGGACAGGCCGGGCGTGGTGGCTCACACCTGTAATCCCAGCACTTTGGGAGGCCGAGGCAGGTGGATCACAAGGTCAGGAGTTCAAGACCTGCCTGGCCAACATGGTGAAACGCCGTCTCTACTACAAATACAAAAAATTAGCCAGGCATGGTGGTGGGCATCTGTAATCCCAGCTACTCGGGAAGCTGAGGCAGAGAATTGCTTGAATTTGCAAGGAGGAAGTTGCAGTGAGCCGAGATCATGCCACTGCACTCCAGCTTAGGCGATAGAGCAAGACTCCATCTCAAAAAAAAAAAAAAAAAGAAAGAAAAGAAAAGAAAGCAGGACAGTATATTGCAAATTAAGCTCAATAAAAAGAGAGAAAGAGAGGGAGAGAGAGAAAAAGAGGGAGGGAGGAAGGGAGGGAGAGTGAGAAGAAAGGGGGCAGGCAGGCAGACCATGGTCCCCTGCCAATTCTCTGGGCACCGGGGGAAGCAAGTTCTGCATCTTGGGCACAGTACTTTATCACCTGATTGTACTTCCTCCACCTTTCCCAAGGCAGAACTATTGACCCAGGGATCTATAACATTTGTATATATCAACACAGAAACCAATTAACAAATGCTTATATTCCTGTGCAAATATGCAAACTTCCTTCTGCAGACAGGGGTAAGCAGACACCTGGCAGTATTTTTAGAAATATTTAAGAAACACAGTTCCGGTAAGAAGCAGGCTGCTGTGCCCTCCTCCGGGAGGGCCAGTACCTGGAACCATCTGTTTTTCTCTGTCTTCCCTGCTCTGCTCTGAGCATGGGGATGGTCCTTATCCTTAGCTTCATCTTTATTAAAGCTGGCATTTTCGGCTGGGCATGGTGGCTCACGTCTGTAATCCCAGCACTTTGGGAGGCCGAGGTCGATGGATCACTTGAGGTCAGGAGTTTGAGATCAGCCTGGTCAACATAGTGAAACCCTGCCTCTGTTAAAAATATAAAAATTAGCCGGCTGTGGTGGCATGTGCCTCGAGTCCCAGCACTCAGGAGGCTGAGGCACCAGGATCGCTTGAACCCTCTGCAGTCAGCCAAGATTGTGTCACGGCACTCCAGCCTGGGGGACAGAGACTCTGTCTCAAAAAAAGAAAAAAAAAACAGCTGGCATTTTCTTCAGTGCTTATGCTGTGCCAGATACATGCATTTACTCACTTCACAATGAGAGGGAAGCCACTATGTATGTCATCAGTGAAGGAGGGTCATTTGGGAAGCATTATCAAATGCCACCTACTATGGGCCAGGCCCGTGGCAACTGGAAGCAGCACTATTCAGAAGGAAAAGGCATGTGGAGAAGCTCAGAGCTGACAGGGGAGTCTATATTTGATTGTAAGATTTCTGTACAAAATGCCTTTCCGTGTGCTGTGTCATGTAGTGAAAGATAAGAAACAATAGAATGTCCAGCAATCAGAGAAAGCTTGACATGACAGGCTGCTTTTTAACAGTACTGAGAAAAGCTTGCTATCTATTAAATATTTTAAAATCAGGATGCTAAGCCACGGAGTAACTGCCTCATTATTTGGAAATGCACTTATACATTCACAGAAACAACACCCCTGGAAGGAAATACCCCAGTGATCATGGGATTTGTAGTAACATTTTGTCTGTATTTTTTATATTCTTTCAATTTAAAATTCCGTATGAATAGGTGAAAAGCCTGTCCAGGAAGCTTTGTAGGGTCCACTGAGTTCTTGGTGTTCTGTCAGTGGAGGCTGGTTTGAGTCATTCCTATAGGGGAGCTACCTAAAACAAAACAAAGGGGAAGCAGGAGATGCAAGCTTCTAAGCTGACACCTTTTGCAAAATTGCTTTCCTGCAAGGCTGTGCTGCTTCACCTCCTCCCCCACCAGCTGGTGTGAGAGACACAGGGTTTGGAGCAGACAGCTGTGTCCTGAAGGGATGGCATTCTGTCTGGTGACACTTAGTGGCAGCCCGCTTTTCTCCCACAGGATGCTGGCTGATCTAGTTGCCACGGCTCCTGCGTAGGTCTTATCTCCAAACACGCAGGCATGGTTGAGATGAGAAATACACGTCTGGACAAGAGACTGGAGCACAGTTCAATCAATCAGCCTCAGCAACATTATCTCCAAAAGCAAATGAGTCCTGCTGTTGCCGGGGACCCTGCTCCTCTGCCTTGGCTGGAAGTGTTTGAGTCTGTCTGAATGGTCTGTTATCTCCACGGCAACATGAAATTTGCAGGAGGCCTGTTCATTCCAGGTGTTATCGCTGTCGCTGAGATGATGTTAAGCCTACAGGCGGCAGGAGGCCAATTGCTAAGGCAGAGGGAGCCTTTAGTGGGGAGCCAGGCAGCCTGGGGACCCTGGGCCACAGCTTCCTTCCCTATGACATGCACTCTCATGCCCTTCGCACTCAAACATCCAGTCATTCTGCACGTCCTGGTGGAGGGAGATGCCAGGCGAACCCTCGGGGTAACCCCAGCACCTGGAGAAACTCCTCAGTGGGTTTGCTCAGTGTCATTTGAGGATCCCAACCTTGAAGGTTTTGGACTTGGGATCACACATTGTTTCAATCAGAGAGTTAGGATAGGGGTCTGTCTAGTTCAGGCATCTCAAGTTAGAGATGAGAAACCAGACTCAGAAGTCTGACGGTCCTTGGAGGCCGGCCGAGAGGAAGACCTGAGGCTCCCCGTCTCCCTGCATGGGCACCTCATACCACCTTGCTTTTCCCTGCCCCATATGAAGAGCAAGCTGGAGCCGAATTTGGGGCTCCCAGTTGGGCTCCGAGCATGATTTCCTCCACACTCGATGACCAGGAGGCCATTTGCAGGAGGCTGGGAATAGCAAAGTGGGTCAAAGTGCCCCCTGCCTCCAAGTGCTCGCATGGAGGTTGGGCAGTCAGATGCCATGGGGGAGAAAGCCCAGGACTTTATCAGAGCAAAAGAAAGGCACCCTCCCTTCCTGGGCCCTGCCAGACTCTTGGCAGAAGGCCAGGGCTACCCATGGGGTGGGGAGTGGGGAAGGAGGGAAGGGCAGGGAGAGTCTGTTCCAGCCCTCCTGTGTTCGTCCTGAGCCGAGTCACTGAGACCTGCAGCACAGCTATGACACAACTTTTGGAGTGTCCTGGTAGGAGGGCTTTGGGCTACAGGTGGAGCATTGGAAGCAGATTTCTCTCTATACTAAGGCAGTAGATCCCCAGGCCTTGCCCTCTGTTCCTGAAAATGTGAGTTGTACCTTGAACCACAAAATGGGCTGTGGGGTGCAGCTTGGTGTGTTGGAAGGAGGGCTTTGGATGTGGGCTGCAACTGCATCATCCTTGCTCAGTTCTCATGCAGCAGGGGTGCTCCTGCCTGCTCTGGGGCAGTCTGGCAGGCTGCTCTGTGGCCCCAAGCTTGGATCTGCCAAAACTGGAAAGGAGTGGGGGCCTCCCCATGGAGCAGTGCCTGAACCTGCAGCCCCTGGGGCAGACACTCCTGGCTCCTGGGCGCCTCACTCACCATGGCTCCCCACTTTCTTAGTTGGCTTGGGCCGCTATTGCGGAATGCCATATACCAGGTGGCATGTGGGCAACATAAGTTTATTTCTTACAGTTCTGGAGGCTGGGAAGTCCAGGATCAAGGATCTGAAACAGATTTGGTTTCTGGTGAGGGCCTCTTACTCTTTCATAGATGGTGCCTTCTTGCTGTGTCCTCCTATGGCAGAAGGGGTGAGGGACTTCTCCAGGGTCTTTTATAAGGGACCTAATCACCCCCGCACAACCCAGCCTCCTAATAGCATCACCTTGAGGTTTAGGATTTCAGCATATGCACTTTGGGTAAACACAGTCAGTCTAGAGTCCCTCCCCATCGTGCTGGCTTCCGGGCTCTGCTCCCAAGTGAATGTCCACACCCAAGGGGGACCCTGAGTCTTCCTTAAGTCTCTTTGTCCAGGACAGACTGTGCCGAAAGGGCCCACCTAATCTTCTGATATAGTTTGGCTGTGTCTCCACCCAAATCTCAACTGGAATGATGGTGGGAGGTAATTGTATCATGGGGGTAGGTCTTTCCCATGCTGTTCTCGTGATGCTGAATAAGTCTCATGAGATCTGATGATTTCATAAAGAGGAGTTGCCCGCACATGCTCTCTTTTGCCTGCCACCATGTAGGATTTGACTTTGCTCCTCATTTACCTTCCACCATGATTGAGAGGGCTCTCCAGCCATACGGAACTGTGAGTCAATTAAACCTTTTTCTTTTACCCAGTCTCGGATATGTCTTTATTAGCAGTGTGAGAATGAGCTAATACATCTCCCGACAGCCTGGGACCCCCCCAACCCCTCAACCCTCCTCCATCTCTCCTTGTACAGGTTCCTTCTCCTCCAGCTCCATCTCACTCCACGTGACTTCTTTCTTCCTTAAACTCGCTGCACTCCCTCCTGCTCCCAGGATTTTGTATCTGCTGTTTCCTCTGCCTGGAATGTACTCCTCCTGGCCTACAACTCCCAGCTAGCCTGGAGTGGAGAGCTTCTATGTCACTCCCTCTGGGATGCTCTTGCTGACCCCCAAG
>NW_026652278.1:67675896-67695137 GCF_009828535.3 Hylobates moloch | reverse complement strand
GCTTAAAGTGAGGTGTCCCGTGCACACTCTTCTCCATGACTTTGAGGCCATGAGAAAGCCCGCCCTGTGGAAGGACTGAGGAAACTAGTGCTGGAGTCTCCTTTCTTGTATCAGTGAAGGGAAGGGGAGAGAGGAGATAAAGTGCTCAGGTTACAGAATGTGAAGATCGTGCCCCTTTTTTCCAGCCGAGGACATTCCTAGGCGCTTTATCTCCCCTGTTGCAATTCCTAAATCACAAAAGCCTTATGCATCCAGTTTGGCTGACATCCACCTGCAATGGGAGTGAGTGAGATTGAGCCACTCCTCAGGTGAATGGAAAATTAAGCCCAACCGAGGCCCACCCTGTGCCCCACTGCGGGGCCTAAAAGGAGCAGGCACTGGCCAGAAAGCTCTTTGGGGACCCAGCAGAAACAGCAGAGGTGGGGATGCGAGCTTCCGCCTGCATTTGTTCCAGGGTGGGCCAGTGAGGATTTGGGAAGAATGGTGTGGAAAGGCCCTGCCCAAGAAGGCTGGATGCTGGCTGGGGAATGCCCAGGGTGCCAGCTCCCTACCCTGGGGAAAGGCCACACTGGCATAAGCTGGAGCCAGAGTCCAAGGTCACAGAGAGGCCGCACCTGGGCACCCCTCCCAGCAAGGCAGGGTCCAAGCTGGGAATTACTTCTCTTTGGAAAGTGAGGGGGGTGGTACAGAAATATTGCTGTTGTTGCTGTTGTCCTGTCACTTCTGGCATTGGAAATGGTGTTGAGCTTCTATGTGACAGGCATTGCAGGTCAAACCTGAAACAGGTGAGGCCCATCCCTTTACTAGGCTCACATTCTAGGTAGGGAGGAGGCAGGTACCTCCTCCACCTAAGAAACAACAAGAGATAGAGAATACAGTAACTGTCCTAAAGAGAAAAACCAGGGGATGGAGAGAGAATAATGGTGGTCAGGACGGGTCAGACTTTAGGATGGTAAATGAGGAGCGGTCTCTGAGAAGGAATGAAGCAGAGGAAGTGAGGCTCAGGGAGTTGAAGCACTTGCCCAAGGTTGCCTGCTGGTCATGACAGAGCTAGCAAGCTCATTCCCTCCTCATTATGTCAACCTTCTGGGACCAGAGTCTGGGCAGGGCAGAAACTACCGCACCAGGGGTGTGTGGCTCCAGCAGAGAAAGCCAAGGTGCCCCATGCAATCCAGAAACCGAGCCTTCTGGGCTCAATCTTCAAAGGAATGACTCTCAGAGTTATGTCCCCTGCCTTTTGTCCACCATGGAACTTTTCCCAGCTCCACTCTGGTGGGCTTGGGGACAGGACCTGCCCTCTGCAAAGTGATGACCAAGGATAAGTCGGATTTTCAAGGAGACCTTGGAGAACACCACCCTCTTATTGTGCAAAAGAGGAAACAGGTCCAGAGAGGGTGAGCCATTTTTTCAGCATCGCACAGCTGACCTGGAGCAGAGTTTCCTAAAAGCTCCCTCGGTGCTCTTTCCCCTGCTGTGGCTAGACCCTTCCACAGGAACTTACGGGAACCCAAAGGAACGAGTCACTCATGGCAGAAACACTAATGTGATGGAGGGCAGGAGTGAGAGATGGCATAATATCAATGCTGGCACACGCCTGGCACACGGGAAGCTGTCCATGAGTGGTTGCTTCCCACCACTTCCATCGCCCAGTTTGGGACACATCTGAGCTCCACTGCTGAGCCCAGGGTCTAGCATGTCATGGGAGCTCAGGAGTTTGCTAATTGACTACATGAATGCTAAGGTGTAGGATGTGCTCCTTCCTGCTTTCTCATTCTCAAAGAACACTCTTATACACCCGGTTGTGGGGAGGGTATATAGGCAATCAACTTTTGCCTACCCACTTCCATTGTATGATCATGCATGCATGTGGACGTGTGCACACACACAAACACAAATGCACACACACACACACACACACACACACACACACCTGCCTTCTCAAATTTGCAGGACCAGAAAGGATGCTGCAAGGCCTAAGATAATAATTGCTGGTCTCTTTTTTCTTATGCTTTAGCAGGAAAAACACATTCCTCCAAGCACACAGCTGCAGAGGTCTTCCCGAGCATCATGTAGTCTTTAATCATGTTGTGGAGGACAGGATGATCTGTGCCTCAGGAATCAGCTTAGTTGATAACTCAATTCCATGGCTGGGCCCCATTTGTAAGCAGTCATGGCACAACCCATGGAAACCTATAATCTAATTATGGCTGCTGCATCAGTCCTCATCCTTCATGTTGTCATCCACAGCTCCTCACCACCCATCTTACTTGGATGAAGGCTCTCTGAGGTATGAAGGGCAAACATCTGATCCTCCCACTGGAGGCCTATGCTGCTTTCCTTATTCTCACAGCAGCCACAAGTATTGGGATCACAGCTTGAAAGGCTCTTCTTGGTCCTTGGGACTGGGGCAGTCAGGACAATATCAGGCCTTTAGTGAATGGAGGCATTTCATTACTTCAGATCTCACCTAGTCTTGGAGGTCCTGGGCATTTTTAGAACTCACCCAGCCAGGCTGCCACTCAGGGTGAGGCTACCTGGATTGTTTATTGGTAACGAATGTTGAATCAGAGACTGTTAGAAAACCAAAAATGAAGATTTTAACAATACAAAAAGCGGAACCTAAAGAGGTTTAATCAGTAGGATTGGTACCAGTTCTTTGTATGTCTGATAGAATTTAGCTGTAAATCCATCTAGTCCAGGGCTTTTTGTTGTTGTTGTTGGTAGGTTTTTTATTATTGGTTTAATTTCAGAGCTTGATATTGGTCTAGTCAGGTTATCAGTCTCTTCCTGATTCAATCTTGGGAGATTGTATGTTCCCAGGAATTTATCCATTTCCTCTAGATTTTCTAATTTGTGTGCATAGAATTACTCACAGTATTTTCTGAGGATCTTTTGTATTTCTGCATGTATCAGTATGCGATACTGTTCAAGCACATGGACTTTGCAGTTGGACATTCCTGAGTACAAATTCTGCTTCTGGCAGAGCATTTAGGTGACTTAGTCTGCTGACTAAGCGGCAGTATCTTCATCTGCAAATGAAGATGAATTGTAATATCTTTGTCATTTCTGATAGTACTTATTAGGAAATTCTTTTTTCTTTGTTAATCTAGCTAGTGGTCTCTCAGTCTTGTTTATTTTTTTGAAAATCAATTTTTGGTTTCATTTATCTTTTGTATGGATTTTTGCATCTCAATTTCATGAAGTTCTTCTTTAATTTTAGTTATTTATTTTCTTCTGCTAGCTTTGGGGTTGGTTTGCTCTTTTTCTCTAGTTCTTCTAGGTGCAAGGTTAGATTGTTAATTTGAGAATGTTTTAACTTCTTGGTGAAGGCATTTAAGGTTATAAACTTTCCTCTTAACACTGCTTTGGCTGCATCCCAGAGATTTTGTTAAGTTGTATCTCCATTTTCATTACTTTCAAAGATTTTTTAATTTCTGCCTTACTTTTGATTTTCACCTAGGAGTTAATCAGGAAAAAGTCGTTTAATATCCATGTATTTGTGTAGTTTTGAGAGATCTTCTTGATATTAGTTTCTATTTTTATCGCACTGTAGTCCAAGAGTGTGTTTGGTATAATTCCAATTTTTTAAAATTTATTGAGACTTGCTTTATGACTCAGCATATGGTTGATCTGAGAATATGTTCTGTGTACAGATAGGAAGAATGTATATTCTGTGGTTGTTGGGTGGAGTGAATGTCTATTAGGCCCCTGTAGATAAAATAAAAGCTGAAATTAGAAAAAGAGGTTTAATCAGCTTTACTCATTTAAAATGCAAATGTGCTATTAGATAAGGGCCACATCACTTGACATCAGGCCATAAGACAAGATGTGTCTGGATTATCCTGGGATTAATACTCATTTCCAAACTTCTAGGACTATTGAGAGTTGTTTCTCTTTTTTCTAGAAATCTCTGATGGACTACATTTGTTCCATAGTTCAGCCTCATCATCTTATGAACTATTTAGATAAGGGATAGGAAGTATCTTTTGAATTCATGTCAGCACCAATAGATTGGTGGTGGTTGCTTTAAAAACTGGGCCTAGAAGGATTCTGAATTCTTAACTGGGCTTAGAGAGAAAGAATGCCATGTTCAAAAAAGAAAGTTCTTGATGGCTGCAGGAGGGGTGAGGTGGCCCATGTGCCACATCACTTGCTATCTTTGCACTGGGCAACCCTAACCTCTGAGAGGGTCCTTGTTAAATAAGATAAGTAGGTCCAGCCCTCAAGTTGTTATCAGTATAGCAGAGATGATGAGCCACCAAGTGCTGCCAGATCACTGTATTGTGTTCTGGTCATGGCAGGTGCATGTATCAGTATGCAATACTGTTCAAGCACATGGACTTTGCAGTTGGACATTCCTGAGTACAAATTCTGCTTCTGACAGAGCATTTAGGTGACTTAGTCTGCTGACTAAGCTGCAGTATCTTCATCTGCAAATGAAGATAATACCCACCTCACAGGGTAGCTGGGGTCATTAAATGATATCAGATTTTGAAGCATTAGATGCTCACCTTGTAGTAATCATTATTACTATAATTACTATTGGTGTGGAAACATAGACACGCCTCTAAACTGTCCTGGGTACAGAGAAGGCTCTACAGACAGGCCCTGTTTTAAATTGCAAGTGATACTCAGGCAGTCTTCAGTAGACAAAGGCAGAGGCCATTCAGTGCAGAGGAGGACATTCTGTCTCCTGGTTAGGAAACCTGAACTACGGAATAGAAAAAAATATTAGAGTCAATATTCAGAACAACTTTCCTGAAATAAAGGAAGACTTGAATTTTCTGACTGAAGGGTAAATTGATTTAGAGAAGTCAATGCTGAGATGACAGATCCTAACAAAATGAATGTTTGACTTCAAAGAAAAGAATCCTAGGAATATCCAGTAGAAAACCATCTCTCCAAAAACCAATCAAGACAACAACAAAAATAAAAACAACTACCCCAAACAATCACATGAAAACTCAAACCAAGAGAAACACTTGCAGAATGTCAGAATAAGGACTTCTGAAGATCCTTCCTTAACAACAATGAAAGCACTGGCAAAAATGTCAAAATTAACATTTTCAGAGTCCTGGAAATTAACCAAAGGCTTTCAGCAATCCAAGTTAGATTTATTCAAGAAACATAGCTGAATCTCAGTAAGAATACCAAATTTTGTGGTGTTTTAATTTGCCTTATTCGTAGTCTTCTTTTCCAAGCTCTATGATAGACTTGAACATAAATGTTCTCAGCTAGGCATGGTGGCTCACTCCTGTAACCCTAGCACATTGGGAGGCTGAGATGGGAGGATTGCTTAAGTCTATGAGTTTGAGACCAGTCTGGACAACATACAGACAACTTCTGTCTTTACACACACACACACACACACACACACACACACACAATTAACATTCTCACAACCATGACAGCTGTGAAAACCAGCAGCCTGGTAGCCACTGGGGAGGACAGAATAGGTTTGGAGCTCTCCAAAAAAATCCCATCCTCAGAAAGTTGTTACTATTTGATCTGTCTGACAGCTCCCTGGAAAAGGCACATTCTTAGGGATTGTCTTTGCTTAACATGGTTTGGAGCTTAGTCTGTGTGAACAGCCCTATCCTGAGGGGATCTGTCAAAAACAATCAGCAAAAATTGTTTTAAATTGCAACTGCCTGAGATGGCAGTACCAGCTGGGGCTAATGAGAGGCTGACCAAAACAGTTACAAGGAAAAACTGGGGAATGAGGTATTCATAGAGGCTTTGGAAAAGCTCTGACATATTCTTAAGAACCTAGAAGGCCATGTGCATGTGCAGGGTTGTACACATGTCCAAGACAGATCTAACTAGAGCTTAACTTTTGTTTGGCTTTGAGGCTCTGTGCAAGCAGGAAGTAAACTCTGAGGCAGAGTTGTCAGCTGCTTGCTGAAGCATTGGAGGCACGGCCCAACACAAACAAAGCTCCTCAGCAAAGGTAGGGAGATTTAGTTGTGCAAGGAATTTAAAGAAATCTCTGTCCAAAAATTAACAGACAACTAAACTGAGGAAAGACTTTGGTGGCCACACATGACAAAAAGTATACATTAAAACTTAGTCCAGGAAATTCACTACACAGAGAGAAACAGCAGCATCAGCAACAACAACAAACAGAAGCAACACAAATTGTGAAGGGGGTGAGGTCTGATTTCTGGAGATGCCACATTATTTTATTTAAAACATTCAATTTTTAAGAAAAAAAATATGAGAAATGCAAAGAAACAAAATGTGTGGCCTATTCACAGGGAAAAAGCAGCCATTAGAAACTTTTTCTTGAGGAAGCCCAGACATTGGACTTACTATCAAAGACTCTAGAACAAGTCTTAAAAACGTGTTTAAACGACTAAAGGAAAACATGTTTAAAGAATTTTAAAAAGCATGCCAATGATGTCTTACCAAATACAGCATATCAATAAAGAGATAGAAAATTATATAAAAAAATGAACAAAATAAAATTCTGGGTTGGAAGTGCAACTGAAATAAAAAAACTATTAACCAGAGGGGCTTAACGGCCAATTTGAGCAGGCAGAAAAAAGATTCAGTAAGTTGAATATGGGTCAATTGAGATTATACAATCCAGGGAACAGAAAGTCAAAAGCATGAAGAAAAACGAACAGAGCCTCAGAGAGCATACCAATATGTACATAAAGAGAATCCCAAAAGAAGAGGAGATAAAGGGGCAGAAAGAATATTTGAAGAAATAATTGCCATAAACTTCCCAAATTTGATGAAGAACACTAATTTACATGCTCAAGAAGTTCAGTGAACTACAAGTGGTATAAAAAGAAAGAAATCCATACCTAGATACATCAGAGTCAAACTATCAAAAGCCAATGACAAAAAGAGAATCTTGAAAGCTACAAAAGAAAAATAACTCAGCATACACACTCTAGCTTCAAATTCCTCAATAAGATTAACAACTGACTTCTTACCAAAACCATTCAGGCAAGAAGGCAATGGGATAACATATTAAAAGTATTGTAAGAAAATGACTATCAACCAAGAATTCTATATCTAGCAAAGGTATTTTGAAAAAAAAAGAAGAAATGCCCAGATAAATGAAAAATGAGAGACTTCATCATGAGTAGATCTTCCCTACAAGAAATACAAAAAGGAGTCTCTCAGGCTGAAATGAAAGGACACTAGATGGTAACTTCATCTACACAAAGAAATAAAGAGCACTGCAGGGTAATTACATAATTAAAAAGACAGTATAATGTATTTTTATTTGTAATTCTTTTCTTATCCTATCTGATTTAAAAATAGCTACATAAATGAGTAATTATAAAACTGGGTTGTTGGGTTTATAATGTATAAAGATGTAATTTGTATGATAATATTAACACAAAGGAAGGGGGCAGGAAATGGACCTATATTGAAGCAATCTTTTAATATATTGTTGAAATTAAGTTTGATTTATATGGATTAGATTGTTTTATGATAAAATCCCCAAGGCAAGAATAAGAAAATAACTAAAAATATATTGTAAAAGAAGCAAAAGAATTAAAATGATATGCTAGAAAATATCAATTGAATTCAAAAGAAGGCAGTAATGAGGGAAAAGAAAAACAAAAAAGATGTAGGACATATAAAAATAGCAAAATGGAAGGTGTAGAGCCTATCTTTTCAGTAAATCATATGAAATGTAAATAGAGTAAACATACCAATCAAAATGCAGAGGTTGTGATTTTAAAAAATGAATCAACTATGTGTTATCTATAAGAGACATATTTTACATTCAAAGACACAAATAGGTTGAAAGTAATAGGATGGAAAAAGATAAACCATGAAAGTAGTAACCAAAGGGGAGCTGGAGTGGCTGGCTACACTA
This sequence comes from Hylobates moloch, assembly GCF_009828535.3. Lineage (NCBI taxonomy): Eukaryota > Metazoa > Chordata > Mammalia > Primates > Hylobatidae > Hylobates > Hylobates moloch. The sequence continues at coordinate 67,687,294 of NW_026652278.1, read as the reverse complement.
ACTAACAGTAGACCAAATAGACTCTAAGACAAAAATTATTACAAGAGACAAAGAAAAACATTTTATATTGTAAAAGTTTCAATCTATTAAGAAGACATGGCAATTAAGAATATATATGCACTTAACAGCAGATATCCAAATACATGAAGCAAAAACTGAAGTGAGAAATAGAAAATTCAACAACTATAGTTGGAGACATCATTACTCCACTTTCAACAATGGGTAGAACAACCAGGCAGAAGATCAACAAGGATATAGAAGATCTGAAAAAAATAGTAAACCCACTAGCGCTGGTAGTTACCCACAGAGCACTCCACCACCACCAACAGAATAGACATTCTTTATATGTGTGTATGGAATGTTCTCAAGAATAAATCTTGTCATGAGAAGAATAGTGGCCCCCAAAGATATCCATGCCCTAATCCCTGGAACCACGTTATATTACATGACAAAAGAGGCTTTGCAGATATGATTAAGGGTATAAACCTTGAGATGTGGAGATTACCCTGGATTGTCTGGGTGGGCCCACTCAAAATACATGAGTTCTTAAAAGTGGAGACACTTTCCTAACCATGGTAGGGAGATGAAATGGAAGGAGGAGGAGACAACTGAGGTGTGAGAAAGGTTTAAGTGACTACTAAACTGATGGACTTGACCCACCGTTGCTGCCTTTGAGGATGGAGGAAGGGGACTATTAATAAGGGAATGTGGGTAGCTTCTAGAAGCTGGGAACAGTTCAGCTGACAGCCAGCAAGGAAGTGGGAATCTCAGTCCTACAACTTGCAGGAACTGAAATCTGCCAACAACTCGAATGAACAAGGGAACTCTCCGAGAATTTCCACAAAGGAATACAACCATACAGATTCCTATTTTTAGCCCAGTAAGACATGTCAGACTTCTGATCTTCAGAACCACAGGATAATAAATTTGTGTTAGGTGCAAATTTGTGGTAATTTGTTATGGCAGCAATAGAAAACACACACGTGTATATTCAGCCATAAAACAAAACTCAGTAAATTTAAAATAATTGAAATCATATAGAATATGTTCTCTAACAATAGTGAAGTGAAATTCAAAACCAAAAACAGAAAGAAATTTCAGACATCCACAAATATGTAGAAATTAAATGACACACTCCAAAATAATCAATGGGTCAAAGAAGAAATCACAATGAAAATTAGAAAATTATTTGAAATGAATGAAAATAAAATCACAACATATCAAAGTGTATGGGATGCAGTCAAAGCAATACTTAGGGAGACTTTTATAGCTGTAAATGCCTATATTAAAAAGAAGAAAGATCTCGATAACCCAAACTTCCACCTTAAGAAAGTAGAAAAGGAAGCGCAAACTAAGCCCAAAGCAAGCAGAAAGAAGAAAATAATAAAGATTGTAGTGGAAATTAAAAAAAACAGGGAATAGAAAAAACACTAAGGGAAAAAACAAGAGTAATTGCTCCACTGAAAAGAGCAATAAAATTAGTAAACCTTTAGCTTGACTGACAAGAAAAAAGTTATGTGCCCTATTTCATTCCCTCTACATTAAATTGTTAAATTATTAATGTATAGGGAATTAAATTATTAAATTATTAATGTTTAGAGAATGAAATAGGGCACACCACTACCACCTCATAGAAATAAAAGGATTATAAAGGAATACTATAAACAATTGTAAGACAGCAAAATTTTAACTTAGGTGAAATGGAAAAATTCCTAGAAAGACAGGAACTACCAAAACTGAATCAAGAACAAATAGAAAATTTCAATAGACCTTAGTAAGTAAAGGAATTAAATTAGTAATTAAGAAACTCACCATGCACAAAAAAGCTCAGTACCAAACGGTTTCGCTGATTAGTTTTCCCAAACATTTAAAAAAGATTATTGTCAATTCTTCATAATCTTTTCCAAAAATAGAAGAAACAAACTTCAACTCAGTCTATGATGTCATTATTATCATGATACCAAAACAAAAGACATTCTAAGAGAACAGAGCAATATCTTTCATGACTATTAATACAAAAATTATCAACAAAATACTAGCACACTAAACCCAGAAACATATAAAAATGATTATGTAACACAATCAAGTGAAATTTATTTCAGGAATGCAAAGTTGGTTTAACATAATAAAATAAATCTAATTAATATACCACATTAATAAAATGAAGGACAAAATCCACCTAATCTCGATAGATGCAGAAAAAACATTTGACAAAATCAATATCCTTTCATGATAAAACACTCATAAAACTAGAAATAGAAGAGAATTTGTGAAATCTAATAAAAAGCATCTATGAAAAACCGGAACTGACATCATCCCAAAGGGTGAAAGAGTGGATACTTCCCTTCTAAGACCAGTAAGAAGGAAAGGAAGTCCATGCTCACCACTTCTATTCAACATTGTATTAGAGATCTGAGCTGGGGCAATTATGCAAATAAGTAAGTATGTAAATTTAAAAAATAGGATCCAAATCGAAAAGAAAGATGTAAACTATATTTACAGATGACATAATCTAAGGAATTCACAAAATAACTATTACAACTAATAAATGAGTTCAGCAAGATTGCAGATACAAGAACAATATGAAAAACAATTATATTTCTACACACTAGCAATGAATAATCTGAATATAAGATTAAGAACAGAATTCCATTTACAGTGGCATCAGACAAAATAAAAGGCTTATGAATAAATTCAACAAATAAGTCTAAGACTTGTACGTACTGAAAACAATAAAACACCACTAAAGGAAATTAAAGAAGACCTAAATAAATGAAAAAACATCCTATGTTCATGAATTTGGAAGACTTAATATTGTTAAGATGTCAATGCTTCCCAGATTGGTCTACAGATTCAATGCAATCTTGATTGAAAGATTGTGTGCCTTTTTCTCAGAAATTCATATGCAGATGCAAGAGACCCAGAATAGCCAACATGATCTTGAAAGAGAGAGGACTACACTTCCTGATTTAAAAACTTACTACAGGTTGGGTGCAGTGGCTCACACCTGTAATGCCAGCACTTTGGGAGGCTGAGTTGGGAGGATTGCTTGAGCCCAGGAGTTTGAGATTAACCTGAGCAACATAATCAGACCCCATCTCTACAAAAAATAAAAAAAGATTAGCTGGGCGTGGTGGTGTGTGCCTGTAGTCTCAGCAACTTGAGAGGCCGAGGTGGGAGGATCACTTGAGCCCAAGAGGTCCATGATACAGTGACCTATGATCAAGGCACTGCACTCCAGCCTGGGCAACAGAACAAGACCCTATCTCAAAAACAAAATGAAACAAAACAATCCCCCCAAACCCCAAAGAAAACCAAACTTACTACCAATGTCTAGTAATCAAGATAGCCCAATACTAGAAATGTAATAGAATTGAAAATCCAATCTTAAACCTTCATTGATGGTTAACTGATTTTTGACAAAGGTGCCAACACAATTCAAGAGGATTAAAAAAAAGCATTAACAAATGATGCTGGGACAACTGGATTTCCACATGTAAAGGAATGAAGCTGGACACTTACCTTACATCATGCACAAAACTTAACTCAAAATGGATCAAAGTTCTAAATCTAAGAGCTAAAACTATAAAACCATAGAGGCAAATGTTCATGACCTTGGATTGGTAAAAGGATTATTAGATATAACATCAAAAGCAGAAGTGACCAAACAAAAAAAATAAACGGGGCATTATCAAAATTGACAGCTTTTGTGCTTCAAAGGACACCATCCAGAAAGTCAAAAAGCAACCCACAGAATGGGAAAAAGTATTTGCAAATCATATATATATATATATATATATATAATTTGAGAAGCGACTTGTATCCAGAATATATGAAGAACTCTAACAACTCAGCAATAAAAGATAATAACCTAATTAAAACATGGGCAAATGATTTGAATAAATATTTCTCCAAAGAAGATACACTCATGATTAAAAAGCACATGAAAAGATGCTTGACATTATTAGTCATTAGGAAAGTGCAAATAGAACCGCAATAAGATACAACTACACACCCATTAGGATGGCTTTCATAGAAAAAGACAGGCAATAAGAAGTGTTGGTGAAGATGCAGAGAAATTGAAAACCCCATTCATTGCTGGTGTGAACAGAAGATGGTGCCGTCACTTTGGAAAACAGTTTGGTAGTTCCTCAAAAAGTTGGGTGTAGTATTATCATATGACCAAGGAATTCCACTCCTAGATACATACCCAAGAGAACTGAAAACATATATCCACACAATATCTTGTACAAGTGTATTCAAAGCAGCATTATTCATAATACCCAAAAAGTAGAAACAATCCAAATGTCTGTCAACTAACGAATGGGTAAACAACTGTGGTATTCCTTTCCAGTGGTAAGAGAGAGAATTGATTAGGGAAACGAGGCAGATTCACTAAACTCTACTGAAGGACGGACCTGAGCCAACAGTTCACAGGAAAATGACACAAAAGGCCTTTAAATATATAAAAAGCATCATGTTTAAAGCTTCACTTGTCATCATGGGAAGTCAGACTAAAACACTGAATTATTATACTTTGTCCAGCAGATGAGTGAGGATCAAATTTTGAAGATGTACTGTCTTAGTAAGAGGTTTAGGAAATTGGTATTTTCCTTCTGTACTGATGAGAATGGGGACATCTCGACAAAATCTATCTTAAGTACAATTCCACATGCCCTTTGATCTAAACACAATATTTTAGGAGTCTATCTTGTGATGATACAAAGTAATGTAATAATGTTTATTGCAATAACTTCCAATAACAAGCTACTGAAACCAGCCTAAACAACCAAAAACATTAAATGAGTAGAGATTGGTTAAATAAATTATGGTACATTCACAATGAAATCTTACACTGCTATTAAAAAGTATTAATTTTTCCTAAAGATATATTAAATACATACAATTTAAAATAGAAAGAAGACTAGCATTAGACAAAAGCTAGAGAAGTAGGGAGAGTACATATATTTTTGCATATTCCTAGAGAATTTCTAGAAGCATATACAGGAAACTTAACAATTGTGAGAGAATTTGGAGAGGACTTTGGCTGGGGGTTCTGGAGTGGTGCAGAGATTTATTTTCACCACTTACTCTTTTGTACTACTTGATTTTCTAGAAGCATATGCAAGATGAATTTCTAGAAGCATATACAAGAAACTTAATAACTGTGAGAGAGTTTGGAGAGGACTTTGGCTGGGGTCTCTGGAGTGGTGCAGAGATTTATTTTCACCATTTACTCTTTCGTACTACTTGATTTTTATCAAGTGCATGCATTACTTTTTTGACTTTTAGGTTTTTATTGTATGCATGTTTAGGCTTTTAAATTTTCAAATAATCGTAGATTGGCAAGAATTTGTGAAGGGGACCCAATATCCTTCACCCAGTTTCTCCACTGTTTACATTTTACATATTATAGAACAATATCAAAACAAGGAAACTGACATTAGCACAATGTGCATTCTTCTATTACATTGTATCACATGTGTAGGTTCCTGTAACCACCAAGACACAAAACTATCCCATCACCCCAAGATCTCTCCTGCTACCTCTTTGTAGTCACACTTCCCCACCACCGCCTCTAATGCCTGCCAACCACTAATCTGTTTTCACTGTTTATAATTTTGCCCCTGGAAGAATGTTATACAAGTGAAATCGTACAGTATGTGACTTTCTGAGATTGGTTTTTTTCACTTAGCCTAATGCTCTTGAGATCCATCCATTTAGTTATCTTCATCAATTTGTTTCTTTTTATTGCTGAATATTGGCATAGATGTGTCACTTAGTTTAAGCATTCACTTAGTGAGGGACATTTTGGTTGTTTTCTAGTTTCTGGCTATGATAGGAAGACACAGGAGAAAATCATCTGGACCTAGGAGTTGAGGATGAGTTCATAGGCATGGCACCCAAGTACGATTCATTAAAGAAAGAATTGTTAAATTGGACTTCATCAAAATTAAAAACTTTTCCTCTGCAAAATATTCTGTTAAGATGATGAAAGGACAAGCTATGGAGGGGAGAAAATATTTGCAAACTGCATATCTGACAAAGGACTCACATTTACAATGCATAAAGAGCTCTCAAAACTCAACAGTAAAAAAAAACCTAATAAGAAATTGGGCAATAGACATGAAGAGACATTTCATGGCCGAGGCAAATCAGCATGTGGGAATATATTTAACATCATTAGCCTTTGGGGAAAGGTAAATTGAGATAATGAGAAATCACTCCACACTTACTTAAGTGGTTGAAATAAAAACGTAATGATAAAACCAAATGCTAGCAAGGATGCAGAGAAACCAAATTTCTCATCCCTTGCTTGTGGGAATATAACATGATACACACAGCCACTCCCAAAAATAGATTGACGGTTTCTCAAAAAACATGCACTTACTATATTACTCAACAATCACATTCCTGGGCTTTTATCAGAGAAATTATAATTTAAGTTTGCACAAAAACCTACACACAAATGCTCATAACTGCTCTATTCGTCATGTTTCTATTGGCAGGTAATTTACATACAACGAAATTCAAAAATCTTAAATTTCACAATTCAATGTGTTTTGTCAAATGCCTGCACTCCTGTCCCTCCCCCACTGTAAGATTTAGAACATTCTAGCACCCCCAAAAAGTTATTTCATGCCCCCTTCAGCTAACCTCCGCCATGCCACTCCATCCATAAACCCCAAAGCAACTATTAAAAAAAAAAGGGGGGGGTGGCAAAAACCGCAATTACTTTTGCACCAACCTAATACTAGTCTGATTTTTAAATCACAGATTCATTTTCATATAAATGGAATCATACAATGTTTATTCCGTCATACCTGACTTCTTTCATTCAGGAACATGATTCAGAGCTTCTGCTCTGTAGTAGGGGGTATCGATAGTTCGTTTTCTTTTTATTGTCTGCTAACATTCCATTGTATGGATTCAACCTAGTCTGTTTATTCATTCTCCTGTGAATGAATATTTGGGTTATTTCTAGTTTTTGTCTTTTATGAATAAAGCTTCTATTTTGATCTTTTTATAAGTCTATTTGTTAGATATGAGTTTTCACCTCTTTATCCTTGGATAAAAACCTAAGGATGGACTCGCTGGATAATATAACAGGGTATTTGCTTAAATTTACAAGAAACAACCAAACCATTTTCAAAAGTGTTTGCATTCTTTCCCTTACTCGCTAGAAATATATGAGGTGGGCTTGTTTGAAGTTTGTGGATGTGCATGCGCTTCTCGTGTGTGTAATGGCACTTGTCTACGTTCCTTTGTGAATAATTTACCCAAGCCTTTTGCTCATTTTAAAAAATTGAACTTTTTGTTGAGTTATAGGAATTCTTAAATACTCCAGAATCAGGAATCCAGTCACTTTTTCATGTTTTATGCACATTTTCTCCTAGTCTTTGACTTGTCTATTGACTTGTTTCTTACCGATGAAGTTTTTTTTTTCTCACGGCTTAAGTCCAAGGTGTGTCTTTTTCGTCCAGCCACGTGGCCCCGGCAGGTCGCTCCTCAGGGACCCACATGGGCCAGGGCGGTGCAGCAGTGACCCACAGGGGCCAGTGTAGTGAAGTGGCTTTGAAACCTGATTGGAGAAACAGACTGCTGAGTTGTGAGAACACACAGCGCTCCAGAAAACTGGTGTTCAACAGAACGCGTCACTCCGGCTTCCACTGCTGCTGCTGCTGCGGAGTCAGGTTCTCCTGCAAGGTCCCGCGCGCCCGCCCCCGCGCGCGCGTCCCCTTCTCTGTCCGGGGAACGTCTTTCTGCTGGCGGAGGCGGCTACGAGAGGGCGCTGCGGGAGCGGGTTTCCAGGCACGCCTGGCGCCACTAAGAGGCACTGAGGCGGTGCTGCGCCCTGACTGCCGGTTGGAGGCTACAGGGGCTCTGGGGCAGGGGCCGCTTTTAGGAGTTTGCTGGTCACGAGGGGGGACGCGACCTGGTCCAAGATCTGTCTGCAGGGGACCCTTCCCAGCCGATGTGAACACAGCCCGGGCAAAGGGGCCGTCCGGGGAGCAAAGGCAGCCCGGGAAGAGGAGTAGGGGCTGAAACCAAAGGCAGCCTGGGTACCCAGGTTTTCCCAGGGACCAAGTCCCCCGGTTAGCTGGGCACAGGGAGGCATGGAGAGCAGCAGCAACTGCGTTGGGATGAGGCGGCTGCCCCCAGGTTGGGGCGGTGACCCATGTTCCACCAGGCCAGGCGCAGGGCTGAGGTGGCTGACTCCTGTTTCACAAGTGAAGACCTGGTCACCCCAGCAGCAAGGCATTCCGGAGTGAGAGAATTCCTGAGTCCTGGGGAGGAAGCGGTGGTTACAGGGCTGTGGCCCTGAGCAAGAGCTGGCTGGCCCAGCAGGGTGGGCCGAGCACTTCAGTCAAGGCTGAGCGCCAGGCACCAGGGACTTGGGTCTGAGAGACCTGATGTACATCCTGCTCCAGAGCAGATCACAGAGATGCGCCCGCATGAATCCCCAGGCTAAGCACAGAATTCCGTGGAAGATGCCCATGGGCCAGGAACACAGGTAGTCACCGTGCTAGGGCATCACACAGGGCCCACCTTGGCCAAATACCACGAGAGAACTTGGACACCTGCATGGGGCCATGGAAGTGCCTGCAACCTCACACTCAGGCCTAGGGCTTACTGAGGTATTGCAGATATTTGCGGTCTCAGAGTGGGAGCTTGGGGAATCAGTATCTGCTCTTCACTACAGGGACAGAGATGCAGTGGCCTAGGACACATCACAGATATTTAAAAAGACGTCCTTGGTCAAGGACAGAGGTAGCCAAGGCCAGCCTTCTCCCAGGAAATTAACCCAGGACCCCAAAGCGCAGGGCTGTTAGGTGGGAGGGAAGTGGTCTGTATGTCTCCCTGTAGTGTTGCAACACTTCGGTGCTGAGCTCCCTGTCCCAGACTCACCCTCCATACTCAAGCCAGAGGCTTACGAAAGCCAGACTAAGATCCTCCCCTGCCTGTCCCTGTAAAGCTTCCCCACTGTCTCTGGAAATCCTTTGAGCTTCTTAGCCCCACAGCATGAGCCCGCTCTGACTCAGGCCCTGACAAACTCTTTCTCTTCTGTCTCTCCCTCCTCTGTTGATATGGACACACCATTCCTTTGGCATGTCTAGTACAGACCAGACCCCCTGCTGTTGTTAGCATTCCTCCCTGTCCCTGGAATGTTTTTCCGTATCTGTCTACCTGATAAGCACTGAGTCATCCTGCAAAACTCTGCACAGCTATCACCTTCCCTGAGGAGCCTCCCCTGGCCAGCGCCACCCTGTTGCAAGCAGAATGCTTGGCCGTGGTAACAATGTGGGTTGCTGACCACAAATCCATTCTCCCTTTATTCCTTGCCAAGGGAATGCTAATTTTGCCCAGGTTGTCAACCCTCAGGGAGGTGACCCTAAACATGCCAAGTCCAGCACACTAGCTCTACCCCCTGAAAGCATGAGACCAACACAGGTGGGCATGTGCCCGGTTCTGGCCTTGCCCTCATGGACTGCAGGTCAGGGGTGGGAAGCTCTTACAGAGCAGCCCCAGGAGCCCTAGAGGCCATCCTGCTGGCCATGCCATGGCAGTGTCAGAATGCCACACAGCACCCGGGGTGAAGGAGCTACTGAAAGAGTGGAGAGACTCCACTTTGTCCTGTTAGATCTGTCTCAGAAGTATTTTTATTAGGGTTGGCTGGGTAAGCTTTCTTCCACAGGGAGCCTAAGGGGGCCCAGAGAGTCTTCTCAGAATTGGAGGCCATCAAGGATTGGCTCAGGCTCGCTGGCTAGTAGGCTCTCCTGTTCCCAAAGTCCATACTCTTGTTTGTTGTTATTCAAAAATATTCATTGAAAGCCTGCTATCTACTAGGCCCTGAATGTTTAGAAACAAAGTTCCTGCCTTCAAGGGGCTCACAGCTTTTCTGAGAAGACACGTAAACAGATAAAATGTCAATAGGGTGCAGTTCTGTGTAATAGAGAGTGTTCTTAGGTGCTAACAAGAGCATCTACTCTGTAGTTTAAGCAGAAAACAAATGTATGAAAGGCTATTGGACGGCTCACAGAAGTCTGTGTGGCACGAACACTGTCTCAAATCATGCTGCAGGACAAACTTGGGGCTCAGTATGCTGGACCATGTTGTGCCTTCTCTCCCAGCCAGTGCTGCAATGGAAGAAAAGGAATTCAGCTCCTAGGAAATGCAAAACATTGATCTGAGGCTAGAGAGCGCGTATATGTAGATATCATCTCTTGGAGGGAATTAAAAAGCAACCATGATAGAGCTATGGCAAGGCTACAAGCAGGGAATACCTACGGCAGAGAAAAACCAGAGCTAGACGATAAAGTAGTAAAACCAGATTTTATTCAAGACTATTGCGATAAGCGAAAAGACACCTCAATATACAGTCAGGCTCATTCTAAAAACAGCATGAGAAGTTGAGACTTGGAGCCATGGAGCAGGTAGGAGTTGAAGGATGGAAAATTACCAAGAGGAAATGCCAGGGGTGAGGGTGATGCTGGCTAAACTGACCTAACAGGAGACCTGCTGAAGAAAGGCCAGGGTGACCAGACATCACCTGGGAAGGTGGAGGATGAGGACCCTGATCAGATATTGGGAGTGGTCAGATAGGAACATGGGGAGTCTTGCTGAATTGACTTAGTGGGGTTCTTGCTCAAATTGGATTTTACAAGAAAGTACACAGATGAGCCTAGAAGGTTCAGGAGCCTGACTCAAGTTTGCTCAAGCAAAGAAACTTTGTCACTACTCCCTTATTTTTCCCCTATGCTGAAATTAAACTAGGCAGACTCCAAATTATCTTTAAAAACATAGGTGTGTTTTTCAAAAATTCCAAAGAGCAATTGCAAAAGCACCTGTGGGGTGTGTCTGCTTTACCAGAAGTGCCCAAAATGTTACTCCAGCAAAAATGATTAGCAGGTGCTGTGGATGCTACTGGTGTCCTGGCCAGGTCCCCTTTGCTTCCTTCCCCAGGTGCCATGGGGGTCACCTGGTGGGAGTCAGCACATGGGGCCGTGACCCCATACACCCATGCTGCTCCAGCTCTGACCCCAGGCAGAGCGAACTTCCCCTCTAATCTGAGGAGACCTCTTGCTTCCAGGCCTGTCCCAGATTTCTCTGCTGGCAGGGAGGCAGTGGGGGTGATGTCCATTCTGCCCCATCAGGGGAGATGATCAACTTCATGACTCTGCTTAAGCGGATCCCCTTGCTGGGCACGTACTTGGACTTGACCAAATTTCCTTGGCTGCAGCTCTTCTCAAGGCTCCTGTTTGGCCACGTGAGGCCTGTTTTGGGTTGGGCTGCAAAATAACCCATCGAACCAGTGGTCACGGGGGCTTGCAGGGCAGAGAGATCCTCTAAGTCCTTCCTTCCTTCCTTCCTTCCTTCCTTCCTTCCTTCCTTCCTT
>NW_026652278.1:67605468-67675796 GCF_009828535.3 Hylobates moloch | reverse complement strand
AAAAAAAAAAAAAAAAAAAAAAAAAAAAGATAATAGTAGATGGCAAAAGCAGGATTTGAACTAAAACTGTACTGCCCCCTCTGTTTTATTTACTATATTACCACCCTCTCTTACCCCACAGCCAGTATTTGTTGTTCATCATCTTCCAGAAAGCTGGGCTAATGCAATTCAAGAGCCTGCTCAAAAGCTCCAGCCTATGGACCTTCCCTTTTAGTCCCAGCATAAGAATCACTTCTGGGCTTTTTTATTCCTTAACTTGGTTCCCTGAGCTTTTTAAGGGTAGTTGCAAGTCCTTTTCACCTTCCTACCCCCCATAGGACCTTGGATAGTACTTCTCACATAATAGGTGTTCATTAACTTGAATTATTTATGTTATTAAGTTGAACTTGAGTTATTTAAATCTCTAGCCTTGGCCTGGTGTGGTGGCTCATACCTGTAATCCCAGCACTTTAGGAGGCTAAGGCAGGAAGACTGTTTGAGCCTAGGAGTTTGAGACCAGCCTGGGCAATATAGTAAGATCTCGTCTCTACAAAAAAATTTAAAAATTAGCCAGGCATGGTAGCACATGTGTGCCTGTAGTCCCAGCTACTCAGGACGCTGAAGTGAGAGGATCACTTGAAGCTGGAAAGTCAAGGCTGCAGTGAGCCATGATCGCACCACTGCACTCCAGCCTGAGTGACAGAGTGAGACCCTGTCTCAAAAAATACAATTAAATAAATAAAATAAATCTCCAGGCCGGGCGCGGTGGCTCACGCTTGTAATCCCAGCACTTTGGGAGGCCGAGGCGGGCGGATCACGAGGTCAGGACATCGAGACCACGGTGAAACCCCGTCTCTACTAAAAATACAAAAAAAATTAGCCGGGCGTGGTGGCGGGCGCCTGTAGTCCCAGCTACTCAGAGAGGCTGAGGCAGGAGAATGGCGTGAACCCAGGAGGCGGAGCTTGCAGTGAGCTGAGATCGCGCCACTGCACTCCAGCCTGGGCGACAAAAAAAAAAAAAAAAAAAAAAAAAAAAAAAAAAAAAAAAAAAAAAAAAAAAAATCGGCCTATACCCACAAAACCAAGGTTGAATCACCCTGTCCACAGTATGATACCACCAAGGCACATGTGGCTATTAGCTACATTTAAATTTAAACTAGCTGGTGGCTACTGTATTGAATAGCACAAATATAAAACATTTCCCACATCGCAGAGAGTTCTAACGCACAGCACTGCTGTAGACATATATTAACTTTCTCCAGATTTTTCTTTTCACTCCAATCACTTCTAGGTGGTTTAAATTTTTTCCAAAAAACATTTATTTGTATTATTTTTATAATTTTTGAAGCCAATATCCAAGAGCTGGTCTGTGAAGTATATATGGGAATAAATGCAACTAGCTTCTCAAGTCCCCTCTTTTCCCTAGAAGTCCTGGGAAATGATGTTTGATTTTCTAGCTTTTTAGAAAAAGGCTCTGTCAATATCTGCTTAAATCACCTTTGGAAAATTATTTAACATCTCAGATTTATTTTCTTAATCTAGAAAGAAAAAAGGATACTTAATAAAAAGCCGTTGTTATTTTTACCACTGCAAGATCTTAGGTCAAAATGCCAAAGGAAAGCCTGTAGAGTGGCTCACAACCGTAATCCCAGCAACTTGGGAGGCTGAGATGGGAAGATCGCTTGAGGCCAGGAGTTCAAGACCAGCTTAGGCAACATAGTGAGATCCCATCTCTACAAAAAACAAGTTGTCATGTATTCTACTATGAAGGTGATGTGAGGATCACTTGACCCAGGATTGAAATGTAATGAGGTATGATCCTGAACTCAAAAAAAGAACAAACAAAATTAAGTGACAGGGGATGGAGAATTCGATTTTCAAATAGACTTCTTCATCACAGATTTTAGAATTGAACTCACAAATCACACATGCATGCCAATAACAGAGTTATAGACCTGGTTCATAGTAACAAAATCCACTCATAGTGGTCATGTGGTCATCTCTGTCCTTACGGAAGCAGAAGGTAAACCCATAGTAGTTTGAATGAAGTGACTTCATATTTTTTCATTTTCAAGCTTCTTTTTCTTTTTTTTTCTTTTCTTTTTTTTTTTTTGAGGCTCACTCTTGTTGCCCACGCTGGAGTGCCACAGCAACAGCACGATCTTGGTTCACTGCACCCTCTGCCTCCTGGGGTCAAGCTCTTGTTGCCCAGGCTGGAGTGCAATGGCATGATCTCGGCTCACTGCAATCTCCACCTCCTGGGTTCAAGCGATTCTCCTGCCTCAGCCTCCCGAGTAGCTGGGATTACAGGCGCCCACCACTACGCCCAGCTAATTTTGTTTTTGTATTTTTAGTAGACACAGGGTTTCACCCTGTTGGCCAGGCTGGTCTTGAACTCCTGACCTCAGGTGATCCACCTGCCTCAGCCTCCCAAAGTGCTGGGATTACAGGTGTGAGCCACCGCACTTGGCCTCAAGCTTCTTTTTATACAAAGTGTAAGAATCCTGTTTAGAACTTTCTGTTCTCTTAATGACATTTTTTTTTAATTTGTTTTTGTTTTTTTAGAGAGAGGTCTCACTATGTTTTCTAGGCTGGCCTCAAACTCCTGACTCAAGTAGTCCTCCCTTCTTGGCCTCCCAAAATGGTGGGGTTACAGGCATGAGCCACCGCACCTGCTCTGTCACCTGGCGGGAGGTGGTGCGATCATAGCTCACTGTAACCTCAAACTCCTGAGTTCAAGTGATCCCCTCACCTCAACCTCTCGAGTAGCTTCGGAGGCACATGCCACCACACCCAGCTAATTTTTTTTTTTTTTTTTTTTAGAGAAGGGGTCTTGCTATGTTGCCCAGGCTCATCTCAAACTTCTGGCCTAAAGCTGTCCTCCTGCTTTGGCCTCCTGAGATTACAAGCATGAGCCACCACACCTGGCCTACATTTCTTTTTTCTTTTTTTTTTTTTTTTTGAGACAGCATCTTGCTCTGTTGCCCAGGCTGGAGTGCGGGGGCACAATATTGGCTCACTGCAACTCCCGCCTTTCAGACTCAAGCAATTCTCCCACTTCAGCCTCCCGAGTAGCTGGGACTACAGGCACCTGCCACCACGCCCAGCTATTTTTTTTGTATTTTTAGTACAGACGGGGTTTCACTGTGTTAGCCAGGATGGTCTAGATCTCCTGACCTCATGATCCACCCGTCTCGGCCTCCCAAAGTGCTGGGATTCTAGGCGTGAGCCACTGCACCCAGCCCAAGCAAGGCTATTTTTTAACTTTTTATTATATCGCAATATAATATACATATGGAAAAGTATGATTTTTTTTTTGAGACAGAATCTCACTCTGTCGCCCAGGCTGGAGTGCAGTGACGCCATCTCTGCTCACTGCAACCTCCACCTCCCAGATTCAAATGATTCTCATGCCTAAAGTACAAATATCTTAAGTGTACAGCTTGGTAAATTTTCAAAAAGCTGAACACACTTGTATAACCAGCATTATTTAGAAACATCACATTACTAGGACCACAGAGCCCCACTTGGTACCTCCAGTCACTTCCTTCCCCAAGATTCACCACTTTTCTGACTTCTGGTAACACAGTTTTACCTTTGTACTTTATATAAATAAGCCAAGGGTTTTTTTGTTTTGGTTTTGGGTTTTGTTTTGTTGGGTTTGGTTTTGGGTTTTGTCTTGCTGTGGGGGTTTCCTGTCTCTGAGGATGCCCATACTCTCTTCAGCCAGAAAACATGAGCCAGTTTAGGTTTTTGGTACTCTACAGAAGTAAACCATTTATTCTTTCTTTCCACACTCTTCCCAGACCAATCATGAGTAGAGGTAGGTTTGTGGGTTTCCTGCTATCTTATCACCACCGGTAATGGGTGTCATTCTTTTAATCAACAGGGCCCCGGGTGTCTTGCAAAGGGTGACTATACTTCTGCTATTACAGTGGTTACTGTTCTGCCTGGCTTGGGTGGTTTCTAATTAAAACAGATGCTCTCAGCCAGGCGCAGTGTCTCACGCCTGTTATCTCAGCACTTTGGGAGGCCAAGGCAGGCGGATCACGAGGTCAGGAGATTGAGACCATCCTGGCTAACACGGTGAAACCCGTCTCTACTAAAAATACAAAAAAAATTAGCCGGGCATGATGGCGGGCGCCTGTGGTCCCAGCTACTTGGGAGGCTGCGGCAGGAGAATGGCATGAACCTGGGAGGCGGAGCTTGCAGTGATCCGATACCGCACCACTGCACTCCAGCCTGGGTGAATAAAATAAATATATATATACAAAATTACGGCATGGTGGCACCGGGAGGCTGAGGCAGGAAAACCGCTTGAACCTGGGAGGCGGACGTTGCAGTGAGCTGAGATCACGCCACTGCACTCCAGCCTGGGCAACAGAGCAAGACTCCGTCTCAAAACAAACAAACAACAACAACAACAACAACAAAAACAGATGCTCTCCAAAGTTTCTTCCAGCCTTCTGAAACTGAAGAGGGTGGATTGGGAAACCATGAGAAAATGGGCTCGATCCAAAGCCAAAGTCTGATTTTGGTTTTCACCACGAAACCCCCTCACCATCTCTCCATTACAGCAGAAAGACTATTGCAGCAGTCTCCTAACTGGCCCCCATATTCCAGGTGTGCCGCCTTCCAGTCCATCCTCACACAGCCAGCCAGAAAAATCTGTCCAAAATGGAAATCTGCCTACTTCTTACTCCCCTGCTTCCAGTTTTTTTTCTGATTTTCCATTGCCTGGAAGAGAAAGTGCCAGCCCTTTAGGAGCAATACAGACCCTGGGGGACCTGTCTCCTGCCCACCTCTTTTTTTTTTTTTTTTCCAAGAGACATGGTCTCACTGTGTCACCCAGGCTGGAGTGCAGTAATCATCATAGCACACTGCAGCCTTGAGCTCCTGGTGACTGCTGCAATCACCAAGTGTTAATCAAGCGATCTTCCTGCCTTAGCCTCCCAAGTAGCTGGGACTACAGGTGTCCACCACCATGCCCAGTTAATTTGAAAAAAATTTTTAGAGACTGGGTCTCGCTATGTTGTCTAGGCTGGTCTTAAACTCTTGACCTCAAGAGATCCTCCTGCCTCAGCCTCCAAAGTAGCTAGGAAATCAAGCACAAGCCACCACACTCAGGTCCCTGCCTTCCTCCTTAGTTTACTTCCCATACACCTGCTTCTTTAGTGTCCAGCAATACCTAACTGCCTACTTGCAGTTCCGTGGCAGCCACGCTGTATCCTGCCTGTACCCATGCTTATGCCACTTCTCCTCCCTGGAATGCCTCCCCCATCTCCCCTTAACTTGGCCAATTGCTGCTAATCCTGTGAGATTCTACTCAGGAGTCACTTCCAGGAAGCCTTTACTATCTGTACTTGCATTACCCTCAGCCAGGGTGGGAGATTCTTCCACTGTGCCCCCATAGCATCCTCTGTTTACCCCACACTGTGGTATAATAATTTGTCTCTCCTACAACCTGGGAGTATTTCAAGGGACAAAGCACAAAGCTCATTTATCTCCTTGTTCTAAACACTTGGCACAAGACCTGGCATATACTGTATTTTCATTCAACTTTTGTCACACTACACTGAACTGTCACTGAGTTGCAGTCGGAAATATCGAGGAAGGAATAAACTAATGAACTCTAAGATAAGAGAATTGAGTTTGGCTGTTGAGAATGTCTGGGCTTTGGAATCCACTTTGTGTGGACAATGGAATTTTCTCAGTGGCATTGTTCCAAGGCCAACACTTATCCCTGTTGTGTTTGCCTCTTCCTCTAGGCAATGGCGAGCTGAGCAATAAGGAATTTGTTTCCATCATGAAGCAACGGCTGATGAGAGGCCTGGAAAAGCCCAAAGACATGGGTTTCACTCGCCTCATGCAGGCCATGTGGAAATGTGCACAGGAAACTGCCTGGGACTTCGCTTTACCCAAACAGTAACCCCACACTGCAAGAGGGGACCTCTCCACCCCCAGTACCCCAGACCCCCTCCGCAGAGTCTCGGCAGAGCCCTTTGTGCTGCTGCTTCTGGAAGTAGTCTCCCTTCCTCCCGGGATGACCTCAGGACTCTGTCGGTTTCCCGTCTTTACCCTTCCCCGTCCCCGTGTTCTGCTGGGCTCTGATTCTGCCCAATGAGTATCCCCATAGGTTCTCAAAAACATGAACAAGTCTGAAAAGCTCAGACATTTGTCAGCCTCAACAGCACTACCCATTCAAGCATCCTGTGGATAAAGAATGCTGGGAACCATCCACACACCTGCCAACCCTGGGAAGCATCCAGTTCTCAAATCGTTTTTGCTACGGATTTATATTAACAAGAACATTCCGTGACTTCCCTCCTGCTGGTATTTTAAAGGCACAAGTAGGGAAGATATCTAGCAGGCAGAAAGAAGTCTGTGATGATAAATAATGGTGAGGATGACCTAGGCACCCTACGCTAGTGTGAGAAGCCTGAGCCCCAGGAAGGATCTGTGTTAGTCCCTGGGATGGCTCCGAGGCCTGCTCTAGGAAGGCAGTGTGCTCAGTGGGAACACAGCAAGATTCAGAATTTAAAGTAGTTGCTTCATGGCTCTGTGCACTCCCTTTTCTTCCTCGCAGCCTCCCTAAGATGACTCCAGTGTGACCCTGTGCTTAGTGAGCAATAGTGATTGAGCTCATGTTCCCTGCCAGTGCCATTTCCCCTCCAGGATGGGCCTCTAAAGCTGAGGCCTGGCTCAGAGCCTGTTTGCCCTCTGTCTTAAACAATTGTAAAATATCACTTTAATTATAACCATTTGCAATAAACATCCCCAAAGTTCCCTGTCTCCTTTATTTTAGGGTCCTCTAGGCCCTTTTCATTTCATGTCCCCACTGGGTTTGGGATCTTGCTAGAAGCAGACCTGTTTTCTTTCTACCAGAGTCTGGTTCTTTCTGATGAAGAACAACTTTAGCCACAGACAAAAAGTGAGCTTTTGGAGGTTAGTGGTGGCATTGTCCCCACACAGTTTGGTTAGCATTTCATTCTGGGCCAAGGTACACAGTCCTTGCTTATTCGTGCCCCACAGTAAAGAACTAAGATGGGGAGTATGTGAGGAATCATCTAGTATGGTGGACCTAAGTTGTGTGGGGTTTTTTGTTTTTGCTTTTGTTTTGAGACAGGGTCTCTCTCTGCAACCCAGGCTGGAATGCAGTGGCGCAATCCTGGCTCACCGCAACCTCTGCCTCCCAGGCTCAAGCCATCCTCCCACCTCGGCCTCCTGAGTAGCTGGGACTATAGGTGCACACCACCACACCTGGCTAATTTTTGTATTTTTTGTAGAGACAGAGTTTTGCCACGTTGCCCTACACATTTCACCATGAGGACCTAAGTTTTAAGAACCATAACAACCGGCTGGGCACAGTGGCTCACGCCTGTAATCCCAGCACTTGGGGAGGCTGAGGCTGGCAGATCACGAGGTCAGGAGTTTAAGACCAGCCCGACCAAGATGGTGAAACCCTGTCTCTACTAAAAAGCCGGGCATGGTGGCATGTGCCTGTAATCCCAGCTACTCAGGAGGCTGATGCAGGAGAATCACTTGGACCTGGGAGGCGGAGGTTGCAATGAGCCGAGATCGCACCATTGCACTCCAGCCTGGCGACAGAGCGAGACTCTGTCTCAAAAAAAAAAAAAAAAAGAACCATAACAACCAGTGTTGTATGGTGGACCCAATTTTGCCACTAACTCAGTGTGGTCTTGAGCAAGTCATTTCCCACCTGTTTCCTCATCTATAAAATGACAGCTAGGGATGGGCTAAAGGAGCCTTGAGGTTTCTTCCAGGTCCCAAAGCCTCTGCTTCAGCTCTCCTCCAGAATGCCTGCAGCCCCCAGAACCTCCAGGTAATGCTTCCTGGCATGTCTCCTTGGCATGGCCAACATCATAGAACCACCACACCAAAAACTCGGCCCTTCCTGTGAGGCGGCAGCTCTGAACGTGTTAGTAGGGAGTGCTTGTCAGCCAGAGAAGAACAGAGGCCTGGCTCTGCACCTGTGGCTCCACTGGGAAGGTACTAACCCCAGCATTTACAGAGCAGTTTAAGAACCTCCTTTTTTTTTTTTTTTTTTTGAGACAGAGTCTTGCGAGTCTTGCTCACTCTGTTACCAAGGCACGATCTTGACTCACTCACTGCAACCTCCGCCTCCTAAATTCAAGTGATTCTCCTTGCCTCGGCCTCCTGAGTAGCTAGGATTACAGGTGTGCACCACCACACCCGGCTAACTTTAGTATTTTTAGGAGAGATGGGGTTTCACCATGTTGGCCAAGCTGGTCTCAAAACTCCTGACCTCAAGTGTTCTGCCCACCTCGGCCTCCCAAAGTGCTGGGATTACAGGCGTGAGCCACCACACCAGGCCACAACCTCACTTTTAACATCCTTTCTGGGATATTAGATTATCTCTCAAAGGAGCTGGCCACTCTCCTACCTTATCTATCTGCCACCTTTTCCCTCTTGGGGTGTCCCTGGTACCAAAGCAAAGGCTTTGCTCCTCTCATTGCTCCAGGCCTGGGGCATAAGCAAAATGTGAGCTTTTCTTAAATTTGTCCCAGAATCCTAAAATCACTCTTTCCTTTGACCCTCCTTTCTCCAGCCTGAAAGAGGAGTCTCATTCACGGCCTTTGTGGGACATTCATTTCCCTACAAGAGATCTGCTGATTGGCCTGGGTTTGCTAAAGCTGAAAGCTGGAGCATGGCAGGAGAGGGTCAGGATCTCACATGCAACATCTTGAAACCCAGGGTCAAGGGTGCCTATCACAGGTACGTGGAATTCCAAACGAACTCCACCAGCTCCTAGGAGTGCCTGAGGAAGCAGAGGGTGGTCCAAGTGCTCAAGAAGACGTGACAGCCGCACTTTGGCACAATAGGTTAAATGTGCAGGTGAGAGGTACAAGCTAAGTCACCCAGAAGAGACCAAGGTCCCCCAAGGAAAAAGTCCTCGGGCAAGGTGACATGTGAGCAGCCGGAGACGACTTTAGTAGGCAGAGTTTTTGATGAGCTGGGGAGCATATGGGAATACACAGGGTTGATTTCTGCTTCGCTTGTTATTCAGATTGTTGCTTCTAACCTAGACAGAATAAGCCTCCCCTCCTCCAAGACTCAGCTCATCCAGCATGGTGGCTCACATCTGTAATCCCAGCACTATAGGAGGCCGAGGTGGGAGGATCGCTTGAGCCCAGGAGTTTGAGCCCAGGAGTTCGAGGCGACACAGCAAAATCCCATCTCTACAAAAAATTATAAAAATTAGCCAAGTGTGGTGGCACACACCTGTAGTCCCAGCGGCTGAGGTGGGAGGATCACTTGAGCCTGGAGGCGGAAGTTGCAGTGAGCCGAAATCACACCACTGCACTCCAGCCTGGGCGACAGAGTGAGACCCTGTCTCAAAAACAAAGAATGTGCATACACAATCTTTAAGTGCCCCGCCTAGTTTTAGTTCTGGCTAGAGCATATGCTCTATAAACTTGTTGGACTCTAAGGCAAAGGAGAGGTCCAGGCAATGACTGCATCCAGGCAAGGAAGCAGGCACGGCAGCTTGGGAGCCAGGAGTCAGGCCCGGCGGCGAGGGCATCCGACTGCAAGCCTTAGCAGGGCCCAAGCAGGGTTCTGTGCCCTCTCAAGAAACAGAACAGGAAAGAGGAGGAGACAGAGTCTGGTTTAGCTTTCAGGCTTCAAGTGCCACCTGCTGGCAAGAAGGCTCAGTGCAAGGACTCATTGGCCTAGAGCCAGGGAAGGGGAGGCTGCACCAGTCCAGCCTAGTAGACCCAGCCCTACTCCAGAGAATAGGCCTCCCCAGGGACCTGAGTCGCATGGAGTGGAGTGGAATGAACGGCCAGAGACGGATCATAACCATAAAGAGTGACACTATTGGGAGGCCGAGGTGGGCAAATCATGAGGTCAGGTGATCGGGACCATCCTGGCTAGCACAGATTAGCACAGACTCTATTAAACTCTACTAAAAATACAACAAAAATTTGCCGGGCATGGTGGCACATGCCTGTAATCCCAGCTACTCGGGAGGCTGAGTCAGGAGAATCGCTTAAACCCAGGAGGTGGAGGTTGCAGTGAACCGAGATCACGCCACTGCACTCCAGCCTGGCGACAGAGCAATCTCAAAAAAAAAAAAAAAAAAAAAAAAGAGTGACACTAGGGATCTGAATGTAATTGCGCAGAGGAAAAGAGCTATTTATGCCCATGAGGTATTGTTTGTTCTCTCTGTCCTAAGAATGGGAATTCTTCCTAGGAATTAAGAAGGTATAATTCACTCTCTTCATTCTACAACTCTACTGATCGCCTACCACGGACCCAAGCACTAAGCAAGGTTTTCAAGGAGTTTGCATTCTAGTGAGGAAAACACAAAATAAGCCATAAAGTTAAGTACAGGCTGCTACAAGAACACTTAGAAGAGCAGGAGCAAGGTGCAGTGGCTCACACCTGTAACCCCAGCACTTTGGGAGGTTAGGAGTTCAAGACCTGAGGTTAGGAGTTCAAGACCAGCCTGGGCAACACAGTGAGACCCCTGTCTCTAAACAAACAAACAAACAAAAATTAGCCAGGCATGGTGGCACATGCCTGTAGTCCCAGCTACTCAGGAGCTAAGGCAGGAAGATTGCTTGAGCCAAGGAGGTTGAGGCTGCAGTGAGCCAAGATTACACCACTGCACACCAGCCAGGGTGACAGAGCAAGACCCTGTCTCAAAGGCCATCTAATGCAGACTTGGGAGTTCAAGGCAGGCTTGCAGAGGAAGTGGCTTGGTTTTGTTTATATAAAAAAGTGGCCGGGCGCCGTGGCTCACGCCTGTAATCCCAGCACTTTGGGAGGCTGAGGCGGGCAGATCACAAGGTCAAGAGGTTGAGACCATCCCGGCCAACATGGTGAAACCTCGTCTGTACTAAAAATTAGCCAGGTGTGGTGGCGTGCGCCTATAGTCCCAGCTACTCAGGAGGCTGAGGCAGGAGAATTGCTTGAACCTGGGAGGCAGAGGTTGCAGTGAGCCAAGATTGTGCCACTGCACTCCAGCCTGGAGACAGAGTGAGACTCCATCTCAAAAATAATAATAATAATAATACTATGAACTTTATACCAATAAATTTGAAATTGATTGTTTCCTAGAAAATATAATTTACAAAAAAACACAAGGCAACAAAATCTAAACAGACTATAATAAATTGAATCAGTAGTTAGAAATCTACTTACAACAAAAAGTACCAAATTCAGATGGCTTTATATGAGGGAGAAAAAAAAAAAAAAGAATCAGATTCTGTAGGGCCCTGTAATCCCCAGTGAGGAGTTTGGACGTTTATCTTAATGATAATTAGAAGCCACCGAAGGGCTTTAAGCAGGAAAATGACATAATGAGCTTTGATTTTTAAAATGATGGCTTTGCCTGCATCCAGGTTGGCATGTGATCCAGGCTGGAGATTTATAATCAGTTTTAAAATGCTAAAAGCGGCTAGGTTTGGTGGCTCACGTCTGTAATCCCAGCACTTTGGGAGGCCAAGGCAGGCGGATCACCTGAAGTCAGGAGTTCAAAACCAGCCTGCCAACATGGCGAAACCCCGTCTCTACTAAAAATACAAAAATTAGCCAGGCATGGCGGCGGGAGCCTGTAATCCCAGCTACTTGGGAGGGTGAGACAGAAGCATCGCTTGAACTCGGAAGGCGGAGGTTGCAGTGAGCCGAGATCGCGCCACTGCAGTCCAGCCTGGATGATGGAGCAAGACTCCATCTCAAAAATAAAATAAAATATTAAAATGCTGAAAGCCTTGATTAGAGCACTGCGTGCAGAGCTGGAGGAAAGGATTTAGGAGTTGTTTAGGTCTGAGTGATTTGGGCTGAGGGGTAGGCATGAGGGTAATAAATTGGAGGATGATGAAGGGAGAATGAATAATTTAGGATGAAACCCGGGTTTCTGTTTGGGTAACTACATGTATGGTGGTGCTCTTCAGTGGGACTGGGAAATTGGGAGGAGAGCCAAGTTTCAATAGATGATGAGGCCATTTTTGGCTTGTTGAGGTGCCAAGAGACATCCAGTGGAATTATCTGGTAGGTAGACAGGAGGGTCTGGGCCCAGGAAAGAGGTCTGGGGGGAGATATGGTTTGGGAATCTCCTATAAAACCTGGGTTTTGGCCAGGCACAGTGGCTCATACTTGTAATCCCAGCACTTTGGGAGGCCAAGGTGGGCGGATCACCTGAGGTCAGGAGTTCAAGACCAGCCTGACCAGCGTGGTGAACCTGTTTCTACTAAAAATACAAAAATTAGCTGGCGTGATGGCAGGTGCCTGTAATCCCAGCTATTCAGGAGGCTGAGGCAGGAGAATCGCTGGAACCTGGGAGGCGGAGGTTGCAGTGAGCTGAGATTGCACCACTGCACTCCAGCCTGGGTGACAGAGCGAGACTCCATCTCAAAAAGAAACCCCAAAACCTGGGTTCCTTCAGTTTCAAGGTCAACTGACCGTGAAGACATGAAATATCCAGATCATTTTCCCAACTGTAAAATATTAATAATACCAGCTCCATCTCCTCCCCCAAGGGAAACTGGAAATAGAAATCATCAAAGTGCAAGGACTTTAACCAAAAAGCCTGTACTTGATGGGATATCCAGGAGACAGACCAGGTTCGGTACAGAGGGCTGTGGTTGGCCTGTGCCCTCATCTCTCCAGTGTCCAGCCTCTGACTCTCCCTAGGTATAGAAGGCTTCTTCTCCAGGGAGGAGGAGAGAGCAAGGGACTAAAGTGGGGGTCCAGAGGTGCAGTGGGGGAATATTCACATGTTCATTCAACAAATAATTTATTGAACCTCAAAGTGAAAATCCAATTACCTATCAGTTATTCAGTCTTGGGTGAATTATTTTCATCATCTGCAATGTGAGGTTTAGCTTGGTTGTTTGTTTGTTTACAGTTTTTAAACAGGTAAACATCCACATAGTTCCAGAATCAAATATTGGGAATCCACCGGCATTTGATTCCAGAATCATCCACTGAGTGCGGAGGCTCATGTCTGTAATCTCAGCACTTCAGGAGATCAAGGAGGAAGGATCGCTTGAGCTCACAAGTTCAAGACTAGCCTGGGCAACATGACAAAACCCCATCTCTACTAAAAATACGAAAAAATAACTGGGCGTGGTAGCATGTACCTGTGATCCCAGCTACTTGGGAGACTGAGGCGGGAGGATCGCTTGAGCCTGGGGAGGTTGAGGCTTTAGTGAGCCTTGATTGTGCTACTGCACTCCAGCCTGGACAACAGAATGAGACCCTGTCTCAAAAAAAAAAGAAAAGGTGTATACATTGAGGTCTCATTCTCAGCCATCCCCACAGCTGCATGGTATTCCATTATATACCATAGCCTAGTCGAAAGGGTAGTTTATTGAGGGAGAGACTTTGGAGCCTGGAGTTTTTTTTTAAAAAAAGAGGCCTTGCAGGGTCACATTTGGAGGCAGAAAGAGACACTGGGGAGCCAGGGAGTAAAAGAGCAAAGGCCATGAAGTGGGGCATATTCCACTGACTTGGCTATTCTTCCTGAAGCCTTAGGAAGGAATCTAGCCCCCTGACTTGCTCAGGGAAGCTCTGGATGAAATATGTGAGGACAGAAAAACCTGTCTGTGGGATTCACTTATTCTATTCATTTAACAAATATGTATGAACCTCTATTAGGTATCAGGCCCTGTGCTTGGACCATGGGGGAACACGGGGACAAGATCTCCAAATTGGTTTAGCTGGAGACAGAATGTAAATAAACTTGCAAGCAAAGGCAGTGAAAGTGGGAGTCCATGGAGGGTCTGGGCTTAATAAGTGCTATGGGAATTCAAAGCAGGGGGAGTTCCTGAAGAAGCCCCTTTCTCAGCCTCAGACCCTGGCTCACATGTCATCTCCCACAGGAAACCTTTCCAGTGCTACACACATAACTGACAACTCTGTCTTCTGAGCTGCTAGAGTTTACACAGTCCCATTGTCCTTACCATAGTACCCTGTCATTCTTTCCAATCTGTTTCCCTTACTAGACTGTCAGCTCCCTGATGGCATGTTCTGTCCTTATTCATGGTGCATCTCTGAATCCCTAAATCTCTGCACAGTGCCTGGCTTTCCGTAGAGACATATGACGATTAAATTCTCTCTCACACAGAGGAGATAGGGTTTAAGCCAATCCCTAAAGAATAAATTAGATTTGGACAGATGGGAAAGAATTAAAGCCAACAGGCATATAGATAGGAGTGAGGTGAAGCATTAGCTCAGTAAAGATGGGGAAGGTACAATGGGAAATAAAAGCATGTTAAAAAGACAGATTGTGAATTCTTGGTACCCCCAGAGGAGAGAAATCTAGAGGCTGGTGGTCACCCAATACAAAGGTGGTTTTAGGTCTAGGAGCAAAATGAGGAGATGCTGAGATTCATTGGTAGATTCCTTTTTCCAGTGACTTCTGGATATCTGTGAAGGTGGCAATGAAAGGTTTTGGGTTTTTTTGTTTTGTTTTTGTTTTTTTAGAGACTGTCTCTTCCGTTTGTTGCCGAGGCTTGAAAGCAGTGGTGTGACCTCGGCTCAGTGCAACCTCTGCCTCCCAGGTTCAAGCAATTCTCGTGCCTCAGTCTCTCAAGTAGCTGGGATTACGCGGTTGAGCCACCATGCCCAGCTAATTTTTGTATTTTTAGTAGAGACAGTATTTCACCATGTTGGCCAGGGTGGTCTTGAACTCCTGATCTCAAGTGATTCGCCCACCTTTGCCTCCCAAAGTGCTAAGATTACAGGCATGAGCCATAGCGCCCAGCCTTTTTCTCTCTTTTTAAGCCTCATCCACCCACAGATACCATGATCCCAGCTAGTCAGAATGGATGTTTCCAGTTTTTTTCCCTTAGATCAAAATCATGACATCTTGATTTCAAAGATCATCAAGGAGAGAGTGTAATTTCAAGTCATCCCTAGCATACCAGCTCCAAGACCAGGGACTATAATGTTTAACATGAACTGAGCGGGGGGCAGGTGTCTCTCTTTCCTGGCCTTTGGACTGAGAGGGACCGATAAAAAGTCAAATTAGCCTCAGGACCAAAAACAAGACACCCAGTGTGACTTAGATTGTAAGAAAGGCAGGGGCTCCTTAGACCAGCCTTCAGGGTCAGTTCATAATCCCTTCTGAAACAGCACAGCCTTTCTGAAAATAAACACCTTAGGGAGGCCCTGTGTGGCGGCTCACACCTATAATCCCATCACTTTGGGAGGCTGAGCTGGGCGTATTACTGGAAGTTAGGAGTTTGAGACCAGCCTGGCCAACATGGTAAAACTCCTACTTTTTGCATTTGGTTAATCTCTACTTTTTGTATTTTGTGAAAATACAAAAATTATCCAGGCATGGAGATGTATGCCTGTAATCTGAGCTACTTAGGAGGCTGAGGCACGAGAATCGCTTGAACCTGGGAGGCAGAGGTTGCAGTGAGCTGAGATCGTGCCACTGCACTTAAGTCTGGGCAACAGAGTGAGACTCCATCTCAAAAAAAAAAAAAAAAAGCAAAAGGATACAGCAGCCAGGCACGGTGGCTTATGCTTGTAATCCCAGCACTTTGGAAGGTCAAGGCAGGCGGATCACCTGAGGTCAGGAGTTCCAGACCAGCCTGACCAACAAGGTGAAACCCCATCTCTACTAAAAATACAAAAATTAGCCGGGCATGGTGGCGTGTGCCTGTAGTTCCAGCTACTCGGGAGGCTGAGACAGGAGAATTGCTTGAACCCGGGAGGCAGAGGTTGCAGTGAGCCAAGATCGCACCACTGCACTCCAGCCTGGGCGATGGAGCAAGACTCTGTCTCAAAAAGAAGAAAGAAAAAGAAAGAAACAGCTTAGGGACCAAGCTGAAAAGCAGAGGGGGGCAAGGAGAAGAATGCAAAAATACGGCATAAAGGGCCCCTACCACAAGCAGCCTGCTTCTCCACATCCTTACTGATCTGGACCCTGCCAATCAAGCCAACACACTGACCCACAATTTAAATAAGACTTTGTCATTTTATATGAATTGTAGGAAAAGAGGAGGGCTCACCCGCCAGTAGTTGGCCAATCACAATCCAGTTCCCTAACACAAGAAAATGACAGACTTTCTTTTCTACTTGAGTGCCTTCTTCACAGTGTGAAGTACAGTCATACACCACATCATAACATTTCGGTCAACTACAGACGACATATATGACAATGGTCCCATAAGATTATAATGGAGCTGAAAAAGTCCTATTGCCTAGTGACATTCATAGCCATCATAAGGTCATAGCACAATGCATTACCTTTTCTGGGTTTAGATACACAAATACTTCCCATTGTATTCGGTACAGTAATGTTCTGTACAGGTTTGTAACCTAGAAGCAACAGGTCATACCTTAAACCCTAGGTGTGTAGTAGGCTATACCATCTTAGGTTTGTATAAGGACTCTATGATGTTCGCACAGTGATGAAATCACCTAACAACACTTTTCTCAGAACATATCCGCGTCATTAAGTGACACATGACTGTTTCTTGTAGTCAGCAGAAGAAGACAGGCCTCATGATAGGAAATGGAAGAGAAGACTTCATGATTCTTAGCAGGAGACAGGAAGATGGAAATTGTCGTGCTAGGTCAACAAACCTCAGAGAGGCTGTTTGAAAAGGATCCCAGCATTTATCCATGGACACATTAGGGACCTATCAATTTGTAGAGAACTTAAATTTCTCCAAGTGTAGGACTGTCTTATCAAGGAGGGTCTGGACCAGGCCAGCATGGAGTCGTAAGGGTTTGCACTGGAAAGGGAAAAATGGGAATGGAAAGGAAGGTTGGATGTGAAAGAATTTTCCAAGGAGCATGTATAGCTGAGGAGGCCAGGGCCTTGCTTCTTTCTTATGTGTGTATTTATTTATTGAGACAGGGTCTGACTCTGTGCCCAGGCTAGAGTGCAGTGGGGCAACCATGGCTCCTGGCAGCCTTGACCTCCCAGGCTCATAATCCTCCTGGGTAGCTGGGACTACAGGTGCATGCCACCACACCGGGCTAATTTTTGTATTTTTTTAGTAGAGATAGGGTTTCACCATGTTGGCCAGGCTGGTCTTGAACTCCTGACCTCAGGTGATCCACCCACCTCAGCCTCCCAAAGTGCTGAGATTACAGGTGTGAGCCACTGCGCCCAGCCACCTTTACTCTCTTGAATCCATTGCTGTTGGGTTTTCACCCCGTAACACACACTAAAAGCAATTTTATGGCCAGGCACAGTGGCTCACACCTGTAATCCCAGCACTTTGGGAGGTTGAGGTGAGAGGATCACTTGAGCCCAGAAGTTTGAGACCAGCCTAGGCAACAAAGTGAGACCCCATCTCTAAAAAAAACTAGCCAGGTGTGGTGGAGCACTCCTGTAGTCCCAGCTATTCAGGAGGCTGAGGTGGGAGGATTGCTTGAGCCCAGAAAGTTGAGGCTGCAGTGAGCCATAATCGTGCCACTGCACCCCAGTCTGGGTAACAGAGTGAGACCCTGTCTCAAAAAAATAAAATGAAATAGATAAAAGCAATTTTGTCAAAGTCAACACTGCCCTCTACACTGCCAAATCCATTGGTCATTTCTCAGGCCTCACATTGCTTGGCCTCTCCACAGGATATGACAAGTTTGACCCCCCTCCCTCCCTCTTTTTCTAAAAAAACTTTTTGTAGAGACAGGGGGTCTCATTATGTTGCCCAGGCTGGTCTTGAACTCCTGGGCTAAAGCAAGCCTCCCACCTCGGCCTCCCCAAGTGCTGGGATTACAGGCATGAGCCACCACACCTGACCTACTCATTTCCTTACAACCTGCTTCTTCACATTCTCCTTTCCTGGATTTTCCTCCTCTTCCAGATCTTTAAATGTTGGCATTTCGTGAGGCTCAGTAATCAGACTTCTGCTCTTCTCCATCTACACTCACTTCCTTGGTGCATATATATATACCACAGCTCACTGCAGCCTTGACCTCCCATGCTCAAGCGATCCTCCCACCTCAGCCTCCTGAGTAGCTGGGACTAGACGCGTGTACTACCACACCCAGCTAATTTTTTATTTTTTTGTGGTGATGGGATCTCACTCTGTTGCCCAGGCTGGTCTCAAACTCCTTGCCTCAAGTGATCCTCCCACCCCTTGCCTCCCAAAATGTTGGGATTACAGGAGCGAGCCACTGTGCCTGGCCCCACAATTATATTTCCAGCTCCTTTTTGCCTAAACCCTACATATGTACAACATCCTAGTCCATATCTCTGCTTGATTCTAAAAAGCATCACAAACTGAATCAAACACTTAATATTGCCCCACCAAACTGCTTTTATAGTCTTTTCCATTTCCTTGTTTTAGTAAATAGAAATTCTCTTCTTCCAGTTATCAAGCCAAAAACATTGGAATCATCCTTGAATCCTTGCTCTCACAGCCCACATCCATTGCGTCATTCTGTCTTCAAAATATATCCAGAATTTTACTACTACTCACCACCTCCGCCATCACCCTTATCCAAGTTACCATTAATTTTCACCTGTATTATAATAGTAGCTTCCTGACTCTCATCTGGATTACTGTAGTAGCCTCTTACCAAATCCTGCCGGAAAGGCCAAGCAATGTAAGGGCTGACAGATGACTAGGGGATTCGGCAACGTGGAGGTCACTGGTAACCTTCACAAGATTGCTTTCACTGGATTGATAGCCCTCGAAGAACGGGATAATGATAGAACTGGATTACACTCTGTAGTAGAATCTTTTTTTTTCTTTTTTTTAGATGGAGTTTCGCTCTTGTTGCCCAGGGTGGAGTGCAATGGTGTGATCTTGGCTCACCACAACCTCCGCCTCCCAGGTTCAAGCGATTCTCCCGCCTCAGCCTCCCGAGTAGGTGGGATTACAGGCATGTGCCACCATGCCCGGCTAATTTTGTATTTTTAGTAGAGACGGGGTTTCTCCATGTTGGTCAGGCTGGTCTCGAACTCCTGACCTCAAGTGATCCGCCCGCCTTGGCCTCCCAAATTGCTGGGATTACAGGCGTGAGCCACCGCGCCCGGCCTGTAGTAGAATCTTTATGCTCCCTAGAGTGTATTCACCTTCTTGATCCTGTTATAACTCACCAAGAGAATTCCCTTTTCAGAGCCTTTGCACTTCCTGTTCCTCTGGCCTGACCACCCTTCCTCCAGACAGTCACATCTACCTGCTATCATTCCTGAATTCTGGTACCTGTTAATGAGAGCTTCTGAGAGATTTCTTTTATCGCGCTATTTAAAATAGCGCCTCCAGGCCGGGCGTGGTAGCTCACGCCTGTAATCCCAGCACTTTGGGAGGCTGAGGCGGGTGGATCACGAGGTCAGGAGATCGAGACCATCCTGGCTAGCACGGTGAAACCCCGTCTCTACTAAAAATACAAAAAATTAGCCGGGCGCGATGGCGGGCGCCTGTAGTCCCAGCCACTCGGGAGGCTGAGGCAGCAGAATGGCGTGAACCCAGGAGGCGGAGCTTGCAGTGAGCGGAGATCGCGCCACTGCATTCCAGCCTGGGTGACAGAGAGATTCTGTCTCAAAAAATAAAAAATAAAAAATAAAATAGCGCCTCCCACTCTCTATCCCTGTGTTTTCCATAATTTTTCTTCAGAGCTTTTATCACTATCTGAATCTATCTGGAGGGCTCCCCCAGCCTACACACACTGGAATGTAAGCTCCATGAGAGCAGGGGCTCTGTTTTGTTCATCCCTGTATCCCCATCACAAAACCATGCCCACAAACAGTGGGCACTCAGTATCTGTTCAGTGAATAAATAACCTTCATCTGAAACGTATATAGTTACATTACGTATATAGATCACCACTTAGTAAACCGTCTAGGAATAACAGGCACTCCGAAGGCCCCAGTCTCAGCCCTACGGCTACCATGTGACCTTCCTGAGCTTGGGTTTCCTCCTGGGGAAGATTAGAGGGTTGGCGCATACTCAATTCTAAGACCTCCGGAACATGGAATCTGGGCGTGCACCATTATTGACACCTACGCCAGCCATCCCTTTCTTAGAAGACATACGGTAGCGCTGCCACCCTCGCTCAAATCTCGGGAAAGGAGGGGCGGAGGGTGGATGTCATCACTCCGCGCCCGGCTGCCCGCGACGCGCCGGCGGGTGGCGCAGCCCTTCGCTCGCCCGGCCTCCCCCTCCCTGGTTCCGCGCTCTGGTTCCGCCATGGAATCCAACAAGGATGAAGCTGAGCGCTGTATCAGCATCGCCCTCAAGGCCATCCAGAGCAACCAGCCCGACCGGGCGCTCCGCTTCCTAGAGAAGGCACAGCGGCTGTATCCGACGCCGCGAGTTCGTGGTGAGTGTGAGGTGCCGGAGAGACTGGGGACATTAGAACTGATGGGGGGAACACGGGAACGGACCGACTGGAGCAGTTGGAGGAGGGGGAGGGGTGGCGAGGCGCGGCTACGCCTGCGCACTGAGGCGCGCGGTGGCTGCTGGGAGGCGTAGTTTTTCCCTCGAGCTCCTCTGCGGGATGCGAGCCGTCTGGAGACGCGGGCGGCTGAGACTTCAGCTTTCGGGGTGCTGGCGGAGCTCCCTGGGGTTTGAGGTCTCCGAGAATAAAATGCGGTGGCAGCCGGGACGAAGGGAACTTACCTGGAAGTGAACTCGAACTACTTTTCCCAAGGGGCCGTTCGGTGGCCCAGGCCAGTGCCGGCCTGGGAAATATTATAGTTCAGGAAAATAAACATAACTCCTTTGAGGGGGAGAATGGGCGCTAGACAGGGAGAAACTTCTGTCCTTCGGGCGCCAGGGAAAGGCGCTTTTGTATCTTCACTCCCTCTCACGTCTCGGGCTGAGGGTCAGGGACCACTCTCCCAAAATGCGAGCCGGCCTTTGCACCCACCCCAGTCCGCCGCCTCGGACTGTCCTGAGGCCGGGCCTCTCCTCCCGATGATGAGATTCGGAGTGGGTAGCCTGGTGGGAGGTGCTGACCTCAGCCACCGCCAGTCCTCCATCGCCCGCAGGAGTCCAGCGGCGGCCGGCCATGTGGATGCCGAGGCTGCTGCTGAGTGGCCCTGGACAGGAGCCTCCTGAGCCAGGGAGGGAAGAGTGAAGCTGACTTTACAACTCATCACCTTGCTTCACCCGGGAGCCCTTTCTTTTTTCTTTAGCCTAAGTTTTCCAAGGAGTTTTTCTTAATCCACGCTAGAGGGGAGAGAGACACCGGGTGGTGCTTGTGATCACCACTTAGTAAACCGTCTGGGAATAACAGGCACTCCGAAGGGCCCAGTCTCATCCTGACGGCTACCACGTGACCTTCCTGAGCTTGGGTTTCCTCCTCGGGAAGATTAGAGGGTTGGGGCAGATAATGTGATTGGCAATAATACCCATAGGGTTTTGCAGTTTAGGAAGCTTCTTCGCCTGTGCCTTCTCACTTGAGCCTGCCAGCCAGGGAGGCAGAGCAAAGATCATTATCTTTATTCTATGGGTGAGGAAAATCTCTGACGTAAGGGATGCCCAAGACGACACAGCTAGAGAGTGGAAAGTTCTGTGACTCTCTAAATGTTTATGAAAGAAAAGAAATGAAACTGAGGAACAGCAGTCAGCCTCCTAACCGGCCCTGCCCGCCTGATGAGATTGAGAAAGCGGAGGCCGGGCGCGGTGGCTCACGCTTGTAATCCCAGCACTTTGGGAGGCCGAGGCGGGCGGATCACGAGGTCAGGAGATCGAGACCACGGTGAAACCCCGTCTCTACTAAAAATACAAAAAAATTAGCCGGGCGTGGTGGCGGGCGCCTGTAGTCCCAGCTACTCGGAGAGGCTGAGGCAGGAGAATGGCGTGAACCCGGGAGGCGGAGCTTGCAGTGAGCCGAGATTGCGCCACTGCACTCCAGCCTGGGCGACAGAGCGAGACTCCGTCTCAAAAAAAAAGAGCGGAACGGTGGTGGAAGAGGTAGCTTGGACTGCTGAACTTTCCTCCCTCCGGACTCTTGCAGGTTGATCTTTGGCCTGTTTGCCTCCTCTTGTTGAGGGTTTCGGGCTGTATTTGCCAGGACGCCTGAGGTAACCTGCTCGAGGAGCCTCCCTGTGAATTAATTCGTATTCGGTGGTGGGGTGGTATCCTCCAGCTGTCAGAATTCTGCCTGACACTGATGCTGCTGCGGGCTCAGGAGCAGGCAGCCAAGAAAGGATGGGCCACAGGGTCTCGGGATCTTTCTGTCAGCAGGTCCCCTGCACCAGTTCAGGAGCTTGAAGGAGTGTCCTCTCTGGGGCTCAGGCTCTGGAATTTGTTGAGACAGAAGAATCACCTGCCTGCATATTTGTCATATTTGTACTTTTCTGGAAAGACCATGAGACTATACGCCTTATGCATCCGTGTAAACTTTACCATCTGCAGCCCTCCACTGAGCTGACAAGACCTGGGATTAGTTTAGGTCTGGGACAGGGAAAGATCTTACTTCAAAAATAAAGGGCAGGGCTACCCACTGGGCTACCTGCCTCCCCAGGGGGAGAAATACAGATATATTAGGTGGCGGTCTATGGCTTTGGGTTTAGGCTCATCCCAGATGCTCATTCAATGCAGCAGACTTTTGTTGAAGATCATTTATGTTTTGTTTGCAAAGTCCTCTGCTTGGTGCTAGCAAGATTGGTAAAATGTGATCCCTCATCTCGAAAGAGCTTATAATCTAGTGAAAGAGACAAACTTACAGAAACAAATATTACAAGACAGAACTGTAACTAAATAAAAAATAAGCCCAAGGTTAGATGCTGAGGACTTAAGGACAGGCATGAAAAAATCAGTCCCCATCATCCATGGGTTCACAGTCTGATGGTGGGGAGGAGGTGCAGAGGACAGTCTCCTGAACATTAAATTATAAGCAGTGTAGTGAGTGCTGTAGCAAGTGCATAAAAATAATGTTTTCTCACAGCGAGGGAATTCTTTGGGGACGACAGGAGTTAGCATTTGAACTGTGCTTTGGAGGAAGGTGTGAGACTTGAGGAAAGGCATCCTGGAAGAAGACAGAGGACCTGAAAGTTGTAATGTTTGGGGGAAGAGATCAAAGTATAGCAAGATTTAGAGGCAGTGGAGGTGGTAATTCGTATACACAGAGGATTAAGTTTGGAAAATAAAATGGGGCCAGATCATAGAAATCCTTTTCTACCAGGCCAAGATATTTTTACCTTATTCTGTAGTTAGTGAGGAAACCATTGAGGTTTTTGATAGCAGGAGTAAAGTACGGGCACTGTTGTTAAAAGAGAACAGCATGAAAGGTTAATGAGAGGGAAGAGAGACTCAGGACAGGAAGCCAATGGGAGAGAATTGCCTTGAGCAGGTTGGATATTCTGAGGGCCTGGGACAAGGCAGTATGGATGAGGCTGAGGTCCCTGGAAAAGAGGCGCCAGGCCTGTGTGAGAGAGAGGTGCAGAGCAGAATCAGATGGGATGCTGGGGAATCAGAATCGAAGCCCCTGTGACCAGGAAGAAACCAAGCTGAAGAACTGGGATGGGAAGAGATGAGCAGAGTGGGAGGTGCCAGTGGGACAGTCCAAAGGAGCTGTCAGCCTGGAGCTCACTGGAGTTGTGCATGGCTGAGGTCACTGTGGGAAAGTACAGACCATGGAGAGAGTTGCTGCAGGCACAATGGCAGGCAACACCTGCCCTGAGCCCACAGGCAAAGGCAGAGGAAGCAACAGATTGAGATGGAGCAACAAGACGAGGCAGTCTCCGGAGAGGGCAGCGGCCAGGTAGCCATGGAGAGGTAATGGCAGCAGGTGGTGAGCAGCCCTGTGTGACGCTGCAGGCACCGCGTGGGAAAAGGACAAGTTAAGAGTTGAAAAGGGAAGGATTGAGAGCATGGGCAGAGGATGGTCTTGGAGAGGTGGAAGGGCAGAGAGGGGAGAGTCAGGAGAGAGGGGAGGCTCAGAGCAACCTTGAAAGGATGAGGGACCTCACACTGTTGGCCTTTGCAGCAAAAAGGATGTGAG
This sequence comes from Hylobates moloch, assembly GCF_009828535.3. NCBI lineage: Eukaryota > Metazoa > Chordata > Mammalia > Primates > Hylobatidae > Hylobates > Hylobates moloch. Next base: position 67,651,904 of record NW_026652278.1, on the reverse strand, counting down.
GGGACTTGAAACTCCTGCTGCAGGAGGTGGACAAGGAGGCACTGAGTTAAACTGCAAAGCAGTAGCTGGGCCCTAAGCTGGGAGGTCACAGGCTAGAGATGGTGGAGCCAGTCAGTCCCTTTCTGGGAGTTTGTGTCCAGCAGCTGGCAGCCTGGTAGCCATTGGCTTTGACTCAGGCTTTGTAACAAACGTGGAAAGTGCCAGATTTCCCAGCGAGCTCACGAGAGCATTTGTAGGCCTCAGTTTCCCCAGCATACAAAGAGAGGATTGGCCGGGATGATTCTGAGGTTCCTTGCAGCTCAGGCTATCAGATGTTCTGTGAAATGGTTGACTCTGGGCTAAGTCAGGAAGGCCAAGCTGGGAAGGCCAGCCCACAGGAAAAGGAGATGGGTTGCTGAGGGATTCCGCACTCAGAGTCCAGGAGTGAGAGATGTTCTGGTGCTGGCGAGGTCCGGGGTGGGGTTGTTCCCTTCAAGTCAGTCAACCTTCATGAGCCCCACTGTGCACTTAGCCCCCTTCCATTCACTGTATTTCACAGAATCTTATTTACCCCTCAGAGCACTCCTATGAGAGCAGAGATCGTCTCTCCACTGAGGAACCAGCTAACCTGGCAAGGCCACATGGCTAGCCAGCAAAGACGCAGAACTGTCCATCTCCAATCCCAGGCCTTTTTCTGACTCACTGTAGGTACACAGAGCCCAGAAACTCAGCTACTCACTTACTAACAAAGTCACAGTCAGAGACAACACTGTATATTTGCTGGGCATTGGGCTGAGTTTTTTGCTGGCATTCACTCATTTCCTCTTTTAGCCTGTATGACGGAGATAGAGTTTTGCACAGATGAGCTAAGTTACCTTGTCCAAGATGACCCTTCTAGCAAATGGCAGAGCTAGGTTTGAACCCATTGGGCAGTCTAATTTTTTTTTTTTTTTTTTTTTTTTTTGGGACAGGGTCTCACTCTGTTGCCCAGGCTGGAGTGCAGTGGTGCAATCACAGCTCACTGCAGCCTCAACCTCCCAGTCCCAAGTGATCCTCCCACCTTAGCCTCCCAAACAGCTGGGACCACAGGCATGCGCCACCACACCGGGCTAATTTTTTTATTTTTGTAGAGATGGGGTCTTCCTGTGTTGCCAAGGCTGGTCTGGAACTCCTGGGCTCAATCCATCCTCCTGCCTTGGCCTCCCAAAGTGCTGAGATGACAGGTGTGAGCCACTGTCCGGCCAAGTCTAACTCTGGTCTGGGTTCAGTGGCTTTGGCCATAGAAATCCTCTCAGCTCTACCTCAGGTGCCTCTCCACCGCAGCTCTGTTCTCTTCTATCAAATTCCCTTCCTTTTCTAAGTCTGCCAGCTTTACTGAGAAGGGACAGAACCAAGGTAACATTAAGCTGTTCTGTCTCCTTTTGTGACATTGCCTGTCAGCCTCTGTGCCATGAGGGATGTAAGCATGAAGCTGTCACATCCCCCAGGCCAGAAGAGAGACCCTACTTGCCAGCAACTGGAAATCTTTAATTTCTAAGTCAAGCAGAAAGCTTCCATATGACCCAGGGCACCCCCATTCTCCTTTGGGCTCTCTTTCTGTACTGTAGGGAAATTAGAGTGGCTGATTCCCTGTAACTGCCCTGAAAAGCTTCCAGAATCTTCTCTGAGAGGTACGAGAGAGAGCCTGTCCCATCTCCTGGCTAGTGCTCCTGCTCATCTCTGGCAGTTGAATAACTGGTTATTTTGCCCTTAGGATCTGCCAGGCTCAGCCTGGGCCACCAGAACTTCCAGAGGAACTGAAATAAAGAGCTTCTTGAAAAGCTCTAGGAAACAGCATACTGCCTCCTCCTCCTGCCCCATCTTGACCAATATCTCTTCATCTTTTGTTTTCTCTTGCCATCCCCTTGGTAGCTGGCATGGACCCGGTATCTGGGATGGCCTGAAATCTCATGGTTACTACTGGTTCCAGAGTCTGCTGAGCGCTGAGCCTTTGCCTTCCTGAGCCTTGGAGCTCCCCGGCTACCCAGCCCTCCTCCTCCCCACCCCCCACCACAGGTCCCCTCACCTCCCTGGCCAGCCCACTTCCGTGGCCAGACACTTCATCAGCCTTGAACCTTCACTCTCTGTCAGACTCGGCACAGGTGCTTACACACATTATCTCATTTCATCCTCCACCACCGTGAGGAAACCAGAGTTCAGAGAGATTTCATAGATCAGCCAGGGTCACACTGCTAGGAATGGCACAACTGAGATTTGAATCTGGGCCTTTCTGAATTTGATGTCTCTTCTATGCTTTTGCTTGGATCCCTGTCCCCAATCCCCACCCCCACCCCATCAGACACGTGCAGCCCAAGATAGCAGCATAGTTAAGAGCATGGACCCTGGAGCTGGATGTCCTGGGGTTCGAAGGCCCCTCTGCCTCCTAACCAGCTGTGTGGTCATGGCAGGAGTCTGCCACAGTACCCTCTTCCTACAGTGGGGTGGGGTAGGTAATGAGACCTACCTTCTAAGGCTGCTGTGGCAATTAAATGAGCTAATGCAGATCACTGTGAAAGTACCCACCTGACACACATCACTGGGTAAGAGAAATGATTGTTGCTATTGCTCCTCCCCAAGCACCCTCTCATGGTTTGCTTCAGGAGCCCGCCTCCCTTTTTCAGAGCAACCCCGGCTGTGAGCTCCTGTGTTTGGATTTCCCAATTGAAGACTCAGCAAGATCACACAAGCGCTCAGTGCAGAAGTAGTGGCCCAGGGCACAGTGCTCCACTGGAGCCCCATACTCTGTTCCCAGTGAGACTGGCTCTCAGCCCGTTGGGTCAGACCTCAGTGCATCGCACTGGTGGGTGTGGCACCCAGGATGGCGTCTTCAGGCCAGCAGGCACCTGGCGTGTTTGAGGGAATGTGCTGGGATGTGCTGCTGTCCTTCCTTAGCACAGAGGGATGCTGGGTCCCTGCAGTGATCCAGATGCCTGTTTTCCCAGCTGGTCAGCTTGTCAGAGGCTTTAGGATTTTACTACCGGGGGCGCTGGGGCCCAGGCCTGACTGAGGTTTCTGAGAGCTGGTTTTGTGCCTGGAATAAATGGACACAGGGACCTGCTGCCAGAGACTTGGGCCCTTCCTCATTTAATCCGCAGGAACCACAGGCTTGTTTTTGCTTGCTTTTGTTTTTTTTTGAGATGGAGTCTCGCTCTGTTGCCCAGGCTGGAGTGCAGTGGTACGATCTCAGCTCACTGCAACCTCTGCCTTCCGAGTTCAAGCGATTCTCTGCCTCAGCCTCCCGAGTAGCTGGGATTACAGGCACCTGCCACCACGCTGGCTAATTTTTGTATTTTTAGTAGAGATGGGGTTTCACCATGCTGGCCAAGCTGGTCTCAAACTCCTGACCTCAGGCGATCCACCCGCCTCAGCCTCCCAAAGTGCTGGGATTACAGGTGTGAGCCACCGCGCCTGGTGGGCTTGGTTGTTTTTGTTTTTTTGAGATGGAGTCTCATTCTGTTGCCCAGGCTGGAGTGCAGTGGCATGATTTTGGCTCACTGCAACCTCCACCTCCCAGGTTCAAGCCATCCTCCTGCCTCAGCCTCCCTAGTAGCTGGGATTACAGGTGCCCACCACCACGTTTGGCTAATTTTTTTTTTTTTTTTTTTTTGAGACAGAGTCTCGCTCTGTCGCCCAGGCTGGAGTGCAGTGGCGCAATCTCGGCTCACTGCAAGCTCTGCCTCCTGGGTTCATGCCATTCTCCTGCCTCAGCCTCTCCGACCGCCACCAGCCCGGTAATTTTTTGTTTTTTAGTAAGGGTTTCACCGTGGTCTCAATCTCTGACCTCGTGATCGGCCGCCTCGGCCCACCATGTTGGCCAGGCTGGTCTTGAACTCCTGACCTTGTGATTTGCCTGCCTCAGCCTCCCAAAGTGCTGGGATTACAGGCGTGAGTCACCGCGCCCGGCCAGGCTTGGTTTTCAATAACCATGATGCTGCCAAGGGTGATAGTTAATGTCCTGTATAGACTCCAGACATTGAAGAGGACATTTGGCATGGCCAACCACTTGCATTAGAAAAATGTGAAAAATAGCAAGTAGTGAGCACAGCAGATACTTCTTTTGGTCTCATACCATCCGTGTCCCCCTTGGGCAAACTCATTTCCCCCATTCCTCTTTACAGCTAAGCAAAGGCCTCCAGGAAGGCTTCCTGACTGATCCCACCTGAAACAGATGGTCCTGCTAAGTGGGGTCCCCTTTGCAGGGTACTTTGCCCATCTTGGCACTCAAAATGCCAAGTCTGTTAAACTCACTACTTTGAGATCTTAAAAATCTGAAAGGTTGACTGGGTGCAGTGGCTCACGCCTGTAATCCCAGCACTTTGGGAGCTGAGACGGGTGGATCACTTGAGGTCAGGAGTTCGAAACCAGCCTGGCCAACATGGTGAAACCTCGTCTCTACTAAAAATACAATTAGCCGGCATGGTGGTGTACGCCTGTAATTCCAGCTACTTGGGAGGCTGAGGCAGGAGAATCGCTTGAACCCGGGAGGCGGAGGTTGCAGTGAGCTGAGATCATGCCATTGCACTCCAGCGTGGGCAACAGAGCGAGACTCTGTCTCAAAAAAAAAAAAAGCCGATGGTAAAAATAGGGAATAGTGCAGTGGACTGAATATTTTACTTATTCAAAATGTGGTGCAATGCAAACATATTTGCAGATTTGAATGGGTTCAGTAGAAAAAAAATGGATTTTTTTTTTTTTTTTTTTTTTGAGACAGAGTCTCGCTGTCGCCCAGGCTGGAGTGCAGTGGCGCAATCTCGGCTCACTGCAGGCTCCGCCCCCCGGGGTTCACGCCATTCTCCTGCCTCAGCCTCCCGAGTAGCTGGGACTACAGGCGCCCGCCATCTCGCCCGGCTAATTTTTTGTATTTTTAGTAGAGACGGGGTTTCACTGTGTTAGCCAGGATGGTCTCGATCTCCTGACCTCGTGATCCGCCCGCCTCGGCCTCCCAAAGTGCTGGGATTACAGGCGTGAGCCACCGCGCCCGGCGAAAAAAATGGATTATAAGTTGGATTCATAAAAGCAAAAAGCAGAGTAAAACCAAATACATTGAAAGAAATAGCGCCGGGCGCGGTGGCTCACGCTTGTAAGAGGCGGGCGGATCACCAGGTCAGGAGATCGGTGGCCCGAGGTGAAACCCGGTTCATTAAAAACAAAAAAATTACCGGGCTGTGGCGGCCCGTAAATAGCAATTAAAGTAGTATTAAATGAACTCTAGCAAGGCACGGTGGCTCATGCCTGTAATCCCAGCACTTTGGGAAGCCGAGGGGGGCAGATCACTTGAGGTCAGGAGTTCGAGACCAGCCTGGCCAACATGGTGAAACCCCATCTCTACTAAAAATACAAAAATTAGGCTGGGCACAGTGGCTCAGGCCTGTAATCCCAGCATTTCAGGAGGCCGAGATGGGTGGATTGCTTGAGGTCAGGAGTTCAAGACCAGTCTGGCCAACGTGGTGATACCCCATCTCTAGTAAAATACAAAAATTAGCTGGGCATGGTGCTGGGTGCCTGTAATCCCAGTTACTAGGGAGGCTGAGGCAGGAGAATTGCTTGAACCCAGGAGGCAGAGGTTGCAGTGAGCTAAGATCATGCCACTGCACTCCAGCCTGGGCAACAGAGCAAGACTCCGTGTCAAAAAAAAAATTAGCCAGGCGTGGTGGCACGTGCCTGTAGTACCAGCTACTTAGGAGGCTGAGGCATGAGAATCGCTTGAACCTGGGAGGCAGAGGTTGTAGTGAGCTGAGATCGCACCACTGCACTCCAGCCTGGGCAACAGAGTGAGACTCTATCTCAAACAAACAAATAAACAAAAAATAACTCTAAATAAAGTACTATAGGGTTTATTAATAAAACCAAGTGTGCTTTTGGAAGACTATCAGAATATCAGAATTCTGCCTAAATTTATTAAGAAAAGAGATACACGTATAAGTATACTATCTGAAAAATAAAGCAATTACTACAGATTTATCCATGAATTATGTAGATTTTCTGTCAATTTTTATTAACAAAATTAATTTTGTTCATGTAAAAAGAAGAAGACCTCTATCCTGCCTACTTTTTTTTTTTTTTTTTTTTTGAGACAGAGCCTCGCTCTGTCGCCCAGGCTGGAGTGCAGTGGCACAGTCTTGCTCACTGCAATCTCCACCTCCTGGGTTCAAGCAATTCTCATGCCTCAGCCTCTCGAGTCTCTCGAGTAGCTGGGATTACAGGCACCCACCACTATCTCCAGCTAAATGCTTTTTGGTTTTTTGGGGGGTTTTTTTGTATTTTTAGTAGAGATGGAGTTTCACCATGTTGGCCAGGCTGGTCTCAAACTCCTGACCTCAGATGGTCCGCCTGCCTCAGCCTCCCAAAGTGCTGGGATTACAGGCGTGAGCCACTGTGCCCAGATGTTTTTGTTTTCTTCATTTTTTGTGGTTTTTTTTTTTTTTTTTTTGAGACAGGGTCTGTCTCTGTCACCCAGGCTGGACTGCAGTGGCGCCATCTTGGCTCACTGCAACCTCTGCCTCCCTAGTAGCTGGGATTACAGGCACCCGCCACCACATCTGGCTAATTTTTTTATTTTTAGTACGGACGGAGTTTCACCACATTGGCCAGGCGGGTCTCAAACTCCTGACCTCAGGTGATCTGCCCGCCTCAGCCTCCCAAAATGCTGGGATTACAGGTGTGAACCAGCGCGTCCGGCCTATCCTGCCTACTCTTAAGGACTGTGGCTTTCAAGAGAGCAGATGACTGTCCCCCCAGCACCCACAGGCCTAATCAGGGCAGGAGCTGGTGGCTTTGCTGGGAGGGGAAGCGAGTGGGAAGCAGCGGGCCGCCCGGCAAGGCACGCAGCCTGCTGGAGCAGGAGCTCTGAATGGTTTCCTTGCCTTGCACAGCCCTGATTGAGTCCCTCAACCAGAAACCACAGACTGCCGGTGACCAACCCCCACCCACAGACACAACCCGTGCCACCCACAGGAAAGCAGGTGGGACCGATGCCCCCTCGGCCAACGGTGAAGCTGGAGGAGAGAGCACCAAAGGCTACACTGCAGAACAGGTTGCAGCTGTGAAAAGGTAGACGGGTGGGCAGGGGCTGGAGCCTGGGGAGACTGGGGACATCTAGAGGCTTCCTGGAGGATGGAGAAGGTCCAAGTGTCCAGGCTCACCAGGACCTCTCCTTATTTCCCTCAAGGCCCAGGAGTACAGTGTGGGAACTGGGGCTCCACCACCCCTCCCGCCAAGACGACCCACAGCAGAGGCTGGAAAAGCTGACACTGCTGGCTTCCTCTGCCGCTGGCCAGGCAGGCCCCAGGCCTCTTTACACAGCTCTGTTTGTCAGCAGAGATGGAGCCTTGTCTCCCCTTCCGCATTCTACCCCAACCCACACCCCAGCACCCAACAAAGACCCTTTTAGATCAGAGCCTGTGTGGGGTAGAATGGAGACCAGAGGCAGAGTTATTGCCCCATGGCTGTGAGCAGGCCCCACGCAGAGTAGCTCGCTACCAGGCCAGAGACCACCCAGCCAAGGCTCATCAGGCTTAGACGTTCCCAGCTCCCATTTCTCCCCAGGTCTCCCAGCAGCTGGCCTTGGGAATCCCCCAGGGTCATGCCACAGCTCTTGGCAAGCTTCAGGACCAAGGCCGCCTGTGTGAGACTGAGCGTGACTGCTGTTTGCCATAAAAGTGTAGGCGAGATCTGTACTTACTGACTCGGCAAGGTCCATTGTAGGCAATAGAAACTGATGTATGAGGGATTGGGAAGGCCTAGAAACGGCCAAGAACCAGGAGGTCTCCAGGGGCACAGAGAGGAAGAATTGGTGAAAGAGAACCAGGGTCTCTTTAGGCCCTGTGCTTGGGGTGAACAGTCACCTGCCACTTCTGGCCTTCATGTTACCCACTCAAGACTCAGATTGGGCTGGGCATGGTGGCTCATGCCTGTCATCCTAGCACTTTGGGGGGCCGAGGCGGGAGGATCCCTTGAGCCCAGGAGTTTGAGACCAGCCTGAGCAATTAGAAGACCCTGTCTCTATCTTTAAATATTTAAAATTTTAAAAACTTTTAAAAATTCAAAAAAAAAAAAAGACTCAGATTGCCAGGAGAGTCGGTTGGCTGAGCTTGGGACACCACTCTGGGTGATGGACACCGACAGTCCTCCTGAGCTCATCCCATGGGGAAGCTGTCAGCAGAACAGGGGGAGATAGATAGATACTGGCCTGGCGAACCCCACAGATGCCCTCCTAAATCCAAGAATCCAGACAGTGTTCTTCTGTTTCCCGTGGTCCTGCCCAGCTCTGCATCACATTTGGTGCCCACTGTGGCTCCCTTGTCCCTGGTGTCACACAGCTGACCCAAGGAGCTGTCAGCCTTGCCCTGTTGGTCCCCCACAGCCTGCCCAGAGCTGTGCGCCCCACACGGCCTGTTCCTCGCCCCCCTCACACAGACCCATGTAGAGCATCCCCTATCACGGTCTCTTTCCTCCCCAGGGTCAAGCAATGTAAAGATTACTATGAGATCCTGGGGGTGAGCAGAGGGGCCTCAGATGAGGACCTGAAGAAGGCCTACCGCAAACTGGCCCTCAAATTCCACCCAGACAAGAACCACGCACCTGGTGCCACTGAAGCTTTCAAAGGTAAGCCGGCCCTGCTTTCCTAGCATTTTGGTGTGTTCATCTCCTGTCCATGGCAGGGAATAAGGGACCAAGACAGCTTTCCCAAGGAAGCAGGGAGCAGGAGGAAGTGGCCTCGGGCCCAAGTTGCCCAGGCTTGGGAGCTGCTTCTTGGGAAAAAGGTTCTAGTAGCCACCTCTAGCTATGTAGAGTTTGTCAGAGCTCAAATAGCACCATTCCTGCCCCCGCTTCCTCTGCATTTCCTGGGGTTACAGTAGTAGAGCTGAGGCAAGAAAGTTCTAGTAGCTTCTCCAAGGATTCTCAGTGATTGAGTGACTCACTGTGTGCGCTTCCCTGTCTTAGAGTCTCATAGCTGCCCACTGGGGTAACTGTTTCCCTGCTGAGGGGCAGAGTAGCCCCAGGTCAGGGGCCTCAGGCCTGGTGGCCACCTCAATACCAGCAGCCACAGCCAGCTCCCCCGCCATACCTATCCACCTGGGGCCTGCAGTGGGGACATGGCAGTCTCTGGCTTCAGGGCCCACTGGCTCAGGGATGGGTGCTTCATTTCTGGCTGAAATCGTAAGCTGCCCTTTATTCATTACATTTTCATTTAACCTGTCAGGCGCTCATGTGTACTGACTCTGTGCACTGCAATTTCTCATTGCCCCAAACATCACTGCCTTCTCTCATTCCCACCAGGTCCTCCTTCTCTCATTCCCACTTCATCCACCTCCTTGGGAAATAGCATGGTGACTAGCCCGCACTGGCCTGGGCGGGGTGCGTGCTGTGCTGCACCCACAACCATAGCCAGCTGGAGAGCCTGTGGCAGAGCAGACTCCGAGACTGGTGTGCAGTGTCCCGGGGCCCCGGAGGAGGAGAGTGGGAGTGCGGGGAGGCAAGGTAGCCCTGTTGAATGTTTCTCCAGCCCCAGCCTCTGCCTGCAGCCTGCCCCGACTGTATTGAGAGGCCAGCTCTGGCCTTGAGGCCTGTTCAGAATTGGCGGAGGAGAGGATTCCACTCTCCCTATTCCCAGGGGTTTCACGATGGGAATCAGATGTGGCTTGGACCCACTCCTTGGAGTCAGTGGCAGCTTGAGGAGAGGGAGTGAGAGACTGAGGAAGTCAGAGCTGGGGTCCTTTAGGGCACAGCCGTCCCGGCCAGGGGGCCCTGGTGGGAGGCTTCAGGCCCAGATAGGAAATAGCGGTTGGGGCCTGGACCCCAGAGAGTGGGGGACTCATCCCGGCCGCATCACCAGGAGTGGAGGAGTCTCCATAGAGCCCCGAGATTTGGCCCTTCCCCACAGCTCCTGCTGCCTTCCAGTTCACAATAAGGATATTGTGTGTCTGTCTGGCCTGCATGTCAGACTAAGACTTCAGGTTTACAGAACCTCCAGAAAGGGGCGCCCATCCTATTGGGCACCTCAAGAGAGAATGAGGAAAGAGGTTTTTGGTGGTTTTCATAAAGTCGGAGAGAGAACTTGAAGCAAGAGACACCTGCTTTTGTTTGACTCCCGGCTCTGTAACATGTTAAAGCTGTGTGAGCTTAGGCAGTCACTTCTCTGAGCCTCAGTTTTCTCATTGGTGAAATGGAGATAGGGTTGCTCTTAGAGGTAAATGAGTTGACCTGGTGTGGTGGCTTATGTCTATAATCCCAGCACTTTGGGAGGCCAAGGTGGGAGGATCCCTTGAGCCCAGGAGTTTGAGACCAGCCTGGGCAACTTGGCAAGACCTCATCTCTACAAAAAATACAAGAAATTAGCTGAGTGTGGTGGTTCACACCTGTAGTCCCAGCTACTCAGGAGGCTGATGGGGGAGGATCGCCTGAGCAAAGGAAGTTGAGACTGCAGTGAGCCACGGTTGCTCCACCGCACTCAGCTTGGGTGACAGAGTGAGGCCCTGCCTCAAAAAATAAAATAAACAAACAAAAAAGTAAATGAGGCCACGCTCCTAGGAGGCCTGGCACATTGACAAAGCTTGACCATTGTCTTGAGGAGAGCAAGGGGCCTGTGTTACCCTCCACCCAGCCAGGCTGCCCAGATCCACTGAGGGGTCTTCCTGCATGCCCCCTCCTCACACTGGCCAAGCTTCCTGCCCACCCCAAGGACGTCTGCTTCCTAAAGCACTGCTTGAGGACCTGAGAAAAGTGCGCACTCGGCTGCCATGGGAGCCTCCCCCCGCACCCCAGGATCCTCAGGCCTGACCTTTCCCCTCCTCTCCAGCCATTGGCACAGCATATGCGGTACTCAGCAACCCGGGGAAGAGGAAGCAGTATGACCAGTTCGGCGATGACAAGAGCCAGGCGGCCCGGCACGGCCATGGGCATGGGGATTTCCACCGCGGCTTTGAGGCCGACATCTCCCCTGAAGACCTCTTCAACATGTTCTTTGGCGGCAGCTTCCCTTCTAGTAAGTTCCCCACCCTCCCCACAGCCAGGTATCCCTGGGGTGATGGTGGGGATGGCATGCCAGCCTCTCCCTTTCCCAACAGACCTGGCTCCTGACTCAGCCCCTCTGACCCCCAGGTAACGTCCACGTCTACAGCAACGGCCGCATGCGCTATACCTACCAGCAAAGGCAGGACCGCAGGGACAACCAGGGTGACGTGAGTGAGGAGGGCGCCGGGGACAGTGCGGGGAGGGCACCAAATCCACCCCAGGGAGGGGGCTTGGAGGAGGGAGTTCCCTCCCACACTGTCCATTCTGGGACCAGCAGAGTCTCCACAACTCTCAGCCAAGGAGCCCTCTGGGCCTCCCTTGCCATTCTGCTGAGTGACACCAGAGGGCGCTACAGGAGGGAGCCGTGCTCCACATTGCCGGCGGGAGTGTGGCTTTGTTGGCCTGGCTGGGGAGTGGAACCAGAAACCCCACCCGCAGCCAGGTTTGAGTGTGAGGCTTCCATGCAGGCCGCTCGCTGGTAAGGCCAAAGTGGCATCCTCTAAGCAATGGAAAGTTACACTTTTTGAGAGAATTTTATTTTTCATTTTTTTCATAGGTCTCAGCTATTTTCTCTCAACTTTGTGAGAGAACTTTTTTTTTTTTAAATTGAGATGGAGTCTTGCTCTCTTGCCCAGGCTGAGTGCAGTGGCACGATCTCGGCTCACTGCAACCCCCGCCTCCCGGGTTCAAGCCATTCTCCTGCCTCAGCCTCCCGAGTAACTGGGATTACGGGTGGGTGCCACCACGCCCGGCTAATTTTGTATTTTTAGTAGTGACGGGGTTTCACCATGTTGGCCAGGCTGGTCTTGAACTCCTGACCTCTGGTGATTCACCCGCCTCAGCCTCCCAAAGTGCTGGGATTACAGGCGTGAGCCGCTGCGCTCTGCCAGTGAGAGAATTTTAAAGGATGACAGCATAGGTGCCGACTCTTCTTGCTAAAAAGCCAAAAGATACTTTTAAAAAGATATTTACAAAAATTTGGGAGGCCGAGGTGGGTGGATCACCTAAGGTCAGGAGTTTGAGAGCAGCCTGGCCAACATGGTGAAACCCCGTCTCTACAAAAATACAAAAATTAGCCCAGCATAGTGGCAGGCGCCTTTAATCCCTACTCGGGAACCTGAGGCATGAGAATCACTTGAACCCGAGAGGCAGAGGTTGCAGCGAGCCGAGATCGTGCCACTGCACTCCATCCTAGGCGACAGAGCAAGACTCCATCTCAAAAACAAAACAAAACAAAACAAAAAGTATAAAAATTATAACTAGACAGTGCTTCAAACACATTTTGTATGCCACAGATCAAAGAACAGCTAGCTGGCTAAAGTTAAAATATTGTGGACAATTGCAAAACATTTTAAATTCTGGCCAGCTGAAAGGGGTTCCTTTTGTTCTGACAATATTTATTCAATTTTTTTTTTTTTTTTTTTTTTTGAGATGGAGTCTCGCTCTGTTGCCCAGGCCAGAGTGCAGTGGCACAATCTTGGCTCACTGCAACCTCTGCCTCCCGGGTTCAAGTGATTCTCCTGTCTCAGGCTCCTAAGTAGCTGGGAGTACAGGCGCCCGCCACCACGCTCAGCTAATTTTTGTATTTTTAGTAGAGACGGGGTTTCATCATGTTGGCCAGGCTGGTCTCGAACTCCTGACCTCGTGATCCGCCTGCCTCTTCCTCCCAAAGTGCTGGGATTACAGGCGTGAGCCACCATGCCGGCCTTTTTTTTTTTTTTGAAACAGGGTCTCGTTCTGTCACCCTGGCTAGAGTGCAGGAGCCTCCCCTCCCAGGCAAAGCTCCCACCTCAGGCTCCCCAGTAGCAGGGACCACAGGCCCACACCACCACACCCAACTAATTTTTTGTATTTTTTGTAGAGATAGGGTCTTACTTTGCTGTTTGAGCCCAGGCTGGTCTCAAACTCTTGGGCTCAAGTGGTCCTCCTGCCTCAGCCTCCCACAGTGCTGGGATTACAGGCATGAGCCACTGCCCCTGATCAAAATTTTTTTATTTTGTATCTAACAACAGAAGAGTATTTAACATCACAGATTATCACACAGTGAATAAATTTGTTAATTTTAATTTCTAATCCTTCTTTTTTTGTTTGTTTGCTTTTTCTGCAACCTAGGACCAGTGCTATTTCTAATTTTAATTGGTAATTTTTATTTTGTTTTAATTATTATTTTTTGTAGAGATGGGGGTGTATGTTGGCCAGACTGGTCTTGAACTCCTGGCCTCATGTGTTGCTCTCACGTTGGTCTCCCAAAGTGTTGGGATTACAGGCATGAGCCGCCACACTGGCCATAATGTTTAAATTGGTAATATATTTGTGTCGTTCACATCTCAAAAAGTTGTATATACTGCATGTCTCCTTCCAGCCCTGCCTTCCATTCTCCTGGAGGAAGCAACTTTTGCCGATTTTTTTTTTTTTTTTTTTGGCATTCTGTCAAAAGTAAATGCAGATACCTCACTTCCTCCTGTATTTCACACCAGTTGCTGCTTTGTTTTTATCTGGGAAAGCTGGCAGGTGAAGGAGCGTCTGTGTTTTGGAGCCTCGTGGAGGGAATGGCAGAGTGGTGTCATGTCTCCCCAGGCTCCACTGTTCTAGGGGAGCTGGTGGTGATTATGGCTGACACCACACCCCACCCAGGTCCAGCAGAGTGACGTTGGCTCTTCCCTGCAGGGCGGGCTAGGTGTGTTTGTGCAGCTGATGCCTATCCTCATCCTGATTCTCGTGTCAGCTCTCAGCCAGCTCATGGTCTCCAGTCCACCCTACAGTCTGAGCCCAAGACCGTGAGTACATGGGTGAGGCCGGGCCGTGGGCAGACAAGGGGCTTTAGATTCTCAGCCCCATCAGGGGCCTTCCTTCCCATCCTGATCCAGCCAGCATGCGATCATAATGCAGAAACCTGGCTTCGAATCAAGAAAATATACTTTCTCTATTCAACTAGGACTCTTAAGCTTTTTAGGATTATGGTCCCCTAAGAAATTACAGCGAGAGCTACAGAACTTTTCCCTAGAACTATACACACACACACACACAATACACACACACACACACACACATGCACACATACACACACATGCACAATACATGCACAATACATGCACACACATAATACACATGCACACATACACGCACACACATACACACAGAGTTTTGCATATAATTTCGGCGGCTTTGTGACTCTTCCCTGGCCATCTCGCCTGCCAGCCCTAACGAAGAACCTCTGCTCCTCGGCTCTGATTGGGCTTCCTGAGGCTATGGAAAGAACAGGGCACTAGAGCCAGACAGAGCAAGCATGGCTTAGGATCCCAGCTTCTCCACTAAGAAGCTGTGTGACCCTAAACAAGTTACGTAACCTTGGTTTCCTCATCAATAAAATGGGAATTATAACATCCACCTGCTGTGGAAATTAATGAGTAATGCATATAAAATATCTGGCCCATTAGAAATGCTCAACAATATTAGTTTAATGAATGCTTGGTCTCGACCGCCAGGAGTGAACTTGAGGACATTTTATGACCCGTCAGGATGTCAGCTCCCCTCATTGATGTCCAGCACCTGGCCCAGGGTCAGCTACACAGTGGGTGCACAGCTTCAATGGGGTGGATCCCCCTCTCCCCAAAGGTGGCCACCTCTGGCTGGGAGCTGGCAGGACCCTTCTCAGCCAGCAGGGGGCAGAGTCAGTCCACTGGACCCTGGCCGCTGGCTCAGGCTCCCTGTGGCCAGATGCCAGCCCTTTTCCCTGCAACTGAAGAGATGCGAGGAGCAGAGGACTAGGGCAGGGACTGTTGTCCCCAGGGCACTGGTCCTGTCTGGGTGTCAAGGCTCTTCCCACAGCTGACAGAGCCTGATTGGAGCTGGGAGGATAAGGCTCCCTAGAGCCCTTCCTGTCATTTTGTTCCTAAGCCTCTTAACTCTACACTGGGAACTCCTAGATGGGCAGGCAAGCCCCCGCAGCAACAGTTGGCTTAGGGGATGAATGGGGAGATGGAGGCACAGAGGTAGAGCCCAGATTCCCTCCCAGGTCTCCAGTTTCCCAGACCGGGCCTCTCCCCAAAGTTCCCACGTCAGCAGTGTGGTAAGCAGGGAGTCTAAAGGCAGGGCGTCCTGCGGTCTGGGCCACGTGTGTGGGAGGACGCTGCCTTTTCCTCAGACCCTCCTTTCAGGGAGTGTGCGAGTCCCTGCTCTGGTTTGAGAGGGAACCAACTACTCCTGTGGTCTGTGCAGCACCTCCTGTCATGGGGCCCGTACCCCTAGAGTGCCCTGGGCACGGAGACCCGCACCCACTTTGAACCTGGTATTTCTGGCCAGGTCCGTGGGCCACATCCACAGGCGAGTCACTGACCACCTGGGTGTCGTCTACTATGTGGGAGACACTTTTTCCGAGGAGTACACAGGCTCCAGCCTCAAAACAGTCGAGCGGAATGTGGAAGACGATTATATCGCCAACCTCCGGAACAACTGCTGGAAGGAGAAGCAGCAGAGTGAGTGTGGGGGGCAGGCCGGGGCTGTATTTGGGAGGTGGCTTGGGATGAAGCTGGAAAGCAGGGGAAGGAGAGAGTCCTGCTCACCCTGTGCTCTGAGGGCCCAGCCCCTGGCACTGCCCTGCACCAGCCACCTCCCAGACAAGAGCTGGTCTCCACTCCTGTGTTTCTCTGGGGCTGGGAGCCAGGGGCCACCTGGTAGTTTCCTCAGATTCCTGTAAATCACTGCCATCAGCCCAGCATGTTGGCTGCCAGAGGTGAGTGTGTAGAGATGGACTGGAGCGGATGGATCCCTGGCCACCCGCTGACTGTGCTCCTGGATCTGTCTGTGGGACCCTGGGGAGGCCTGACCAGGATGACAGGGTCTCACCTTGGCTGGCCTCACTGCATTCTAGAGAAAGGCGCCTCTGTCACCCTCGCCCACATAAGGACTGTAGTCTCTGCTCCTCCAGGGTCTTCCTAATGGGAGGCCAGCCCTGCCCAGGCCCCAGGCGTGTGCCAGCTTTCCTCCGCCCTCCACAGCCCTCGCAGGCTTCCTTGCAGGCTTCGGGAGGTACTGGTCGTGCACTAACGCTGTCCCATTGCTTTGCAGAGGAAGGCTTGCTGTACCGGGCACGCTACTTTGGCGACACAGATATGTACCACAAAGCACAGAAGATGGGCACCCCCAGCTGCAGCCGACTGTCAGAGGTGCAGGCCTCCCTGCATGGATAGTCCTGGGCCAGCCACGCCACCGAGGTCCAAGTATGAGCCAGGGCTGCCTCCACCCTGCAACTCCTGGCAGCTTTGGCCCTGGTCATGAGCAGAGGAGGGAGGGGGAGAAAGGGAGGAAGCCTGGTGATTGTGGCAAAGACTCCTGTCCCCAGCCTGACCTCCAGCCTCCAGAGACCGAGCAGCTGTGGGGCCTGCTGGGAAACCAAGGTCGGTTTCCGCCCTCTAGCGATGCTCTCCACCCCACTCCTCCACTCTGCTCCCTGGCTCCAGGGGCGTGGGGGACCCCAGAACCAGGCAGAGTGGGAACTCGAAACTGTTGCTGAGGGCCACCCGGGGCTTCTTGGTCCACTCCAGCCGTCAGTCAGCACGGTCCTTTCTCCAGCACAGCAGACTATTGTCCGTGCCCTGGTATTTAGGCCATCACCTATTGTGGGGCCCAAGAGAGCCCCACACGCACACTGCCTGCCTGATACCAGGAAGAACCATGTGGGAACAGGTGGGCCAAGAGCCCTCCTCTTCCTCCATCCCTCCAGCTAGGAGGAAATGAGCAAGATGAACAGGCAGCCACGAGGTGGGTGGGAGCTGGCAGGCTTGGTGGTGGGAGGGGCTGCAGGCCCTGACCACCCCCCTCTGGTGGGATCTGAGGCACTCTCTCAAATGCCGCCACACCTGGCAGCCTGGAAGCCACAGGCATCCGGCCTTGCCCAGGCATCTCGCCTGCGGTCTGAGGAAGGGAACAGAGGATCACGAGTTCAGGGTCAGATGCAGCCGCTCAGCACAGGAGGGGTGGAGGGGAAATGAGAGTTGCTGGTAACAGGCTCCCTCCTTCTGCAGCCCGGTGAATGGAGGTGCTGGGCTCTGTTCCCAGAGTTTTCCAGAGGTGGCCACTTCGGCCAAGCCTGGAGAAGTGTGGGCAGAAGCAGTGAAGGTTCTTCTCTGTGTGGGTGCCCTGCCTACCCCCTCCTTTGCCTGTGTCCTCCCGGCCTGGATCCACGGCTGACTCTGCCTGGAGGCCATTTGTGCCTGCCTCTGTGCTGCCGCAGGAGGGCAGGCCACAAGTGGGGTTGGTGGGGGTCGAGCGGGCAGCACGGTGCAGCGGTGCAGTGGCAAGGGGGGCTACTTGTGTGGCATAAGTAGAGGAGCCAGTGCCGCCTGACTGCCGAGCTAACTGTTGCCACTCTCCTCCCCAGACTATGAAATCCCTGGAGAATTTTTGGTGACATGCACTGAGCCAAGGTGATGGACTGTATATTTGAGGAAAGACATACAAAGAAACAAAATTAAAATGGAATTGGAGGCCGAACGCTGCACAGCTGCCCTCTCTCTCACCCAGTAAATGCAGAAAGCTCTTAGGACAGACAGAAAACCTGCCATGGGGCTGCTTCCCTCCCTCCCAGGGCTGGCAGAGGCTCCGCATCGGCTCTCTCCTAGGATACAGAAACCATGGCAACGAAAGTAGAATGTAAAACTCACAGCAGATATCAGTGGGAAGGGCTGGGGGAGGGGGCGCCCAGCTGCCTTTCCTCCCTCAGAGGAGCCACCACCAGCCACCTCTCAGGAGAAGCCAGCGGCCCTGGCCAAAGATAGAGAGGAGGAAGAAAGAGAACTCTCCATAGAATGTAATTTATAGATGCGTGTATATGTATATATATCTATTTATATGTAAATAGGCATATATGAAGATATATATATATATAGTCTACTTTTTAAACTCTGCAGGGATTTGGTCAAGTTGTTGAGCTGATTTCTTCCATGTTTTAAAAAATGAGGCCTATTTGGGGAAGGTACCCTGGTGATGTTTTTGCTAGACATTAGCTATAGCTGACAGCATACGGAGAGTCGCATCAGAACTTTTCATGGCCCCCCGAAACCCCAGCCTGGTTTTGATGGCAGCAGTAATCATGGTAAGTGTGAACCCACGAAGGCCTCAGGATTATGGTTAACCTGGAGAGGAGCCGGCTGTGGAGGCAGGTGCCAGGTCAGTATTGAGTCACAGTAGAGGCCCCACCAGGACCTGCTTGGGTGAGACCACCCCTCCCCTCTCAGCAGCGCTGGTGGGCTCTTTGTCCTGGTGCCCAGGAGCCCTCCAGCCCCCTGCCCACAGAAGGGAAGGCCTGCAGAGGGGGCCAGGATCTACCTAACCGTTTCCTCACCCCTAAGTCCCTCAGTGGGCTTTGCCTTATAGATGCCACAGGGCACAGCTCCATCATTGCCACTGGTTTTTCCTAAGTCATTCACCAAGGACTTCAGAAAGTTCTTCCTCCGAGTCAGTCAGTGGTGCCGGGACCCCAGGGCGGCCTCCTCGACTCCTGAAGAAAAGTCAGTGCCCGTGGGTGCCTCTGTCTTCACCCGCTGTGGATGTGACCACCAGGTCTCCTCTTGTACCTTAAACAAAGGATACACCTGAACCAGAATAGTTTTCTTACCCTCATATTGAAATGAGGATTTTGCTCAAAACAGCGCTTGCTGCCAGTGGGAGGAGGGAGGTTTTATTTATTCCCACAGTTTCTCCTGGGCCTTCTGGAATGACCATGTTTTCCTGTGGCGGTGGGTGTGTCGTTGAGCCCGCCGTCTTCCAAAGCCTTACTTCCCCAAGCTGCCAGCCAGGAGGTGATAACCACCCTCCCAGAGTTTCTCTCGGCTCTTTTTTTAAAAATCCCCCAACAAATAGGATTCTTGCTGGGAAAGGAAGTTTGGTAAGGAAATGTCAAATCTGGTTTTTAAACAAGGTCCCACCCTGCAATGAAGCAGCCACCTCAGCCCAGAGAGATGATAAGAACTGATGTGGCCAGAGTGCCCACCCACTGTGGCCCCGGTGCTCTGCCCCCACGCCCCGACCATCTGGTCTTGGTAGATGTCCCTAGATGGGCTGAGCCATGTGCAATAAGAACATAGATCCTGAAGGATTCCCTGGAAGCTGTATTTCTTGAATTAGAATTCTCAAATTGTACATCTGTTAATATATGTTTATTATGTGACTGGCTGTGGTGGGTCTGCATTGAGCAGGGAGGCTTAAGGGAGGGGTGGGTGGGGGCACAAGCCCCTGCTGCTGCTGACACTGTCCAGCCTGTGCCACAAGGAGCTCTAGATGACGAGCCTGAATTTCCCGACCACTGGCCCTGGCTAACAGCCACTTAAGCCACACATGCTGTTCCAGAACTAACTCCATCCAGGCAGAGGGGTGCTCAGGTGGCTGGGGGGCTGCAGGACCTGAGCAGTCTGGGTCCTTGGGGTCCCCAGCGCCAGTCCTGGGTGAGCATCTGGGCCACGACCATCACCCTCTGCTTTTCCCTCCCCCACATCCCCCACCACACCCTCAGGCCTGCCATGTGCCCGCAGAGCATTTGGAATTCCCAGCCCCAGCCTGGAGCTCCATCCCACTCAGGAGCCAGATCCTGGGAAAAGTGTCGCGAGTTTGTTTCCATCGTCCTTCCCACCATCCCCCCCCCCCCCCCCCCCCCCCCGCAACTGCCCCTGCAGCCCGCCCTCCTCTCCAGGAGGTTGAAAAAGTTTAAAATGTGGCAGCCCAAGTCGGGTTGGGCTCCTGTGAATGGAGCGGCAGATCTGCCCAGGCCTCCCAGAGACAGGGCCCGGCAGCCCTGACTGGCGGACCCAGGCCCCTCCTGCAGCTGCGCCAGCCAAAGACAGGCGGGCTGCCCGGTGGTGCCACCACGGCCCGGGAGCTCATTGGCTGACCCTGCCCGGGGTCACCACTGCCTGCCCTGGTGTGCAAGCCGCCACTTGTTAGCTGCGGTTGGCAGAGGCGTTGCAGGCACCCCCATTCACCCACCTCATCCCCCCTGCCCTCCCTGTGTGGCTCGGCCGTGAGCCAGAAGAGGTGGGATGCACGCTCTGACTGCAGCAAAAAAGGCTTTGACAAGTG
This sequence comes from Hylobates moloch, assembly GCF_009828535.3. Lineage (NCBI taxonomy): Eukaryota > Metazoa > Chordata > Mammalia > Primates > Hylobatidae > Hylobates > Hylobates moloch. Next base: position 67,631,801 of record NW_026652278.1, on the reverse strand, counting down.
TCCCCCACCCACTGTCAGGTGGCAGAACGCGCCACTCCTACATCCCAGCTCCCTGGCTCTGCTAGCTTATCGCCTTGTCCCTTGCTGCTCCCAGGTCCAGAGAAAAAAAACTGCTCCAGGGACAAGAAGCATACACCCGACCTGCCTGTAACCTCATCCCCACCCCACATTGCCCAGACAAAGCCACCTGGCGTCTGGAGCAGGCACACAGTCGTGCCAAGAATCAGGTAAATAGACTGCTGACATGGTTCAGAAGCAACCCAGCTTCCCTACCAGACATCACGCCATGTGACATGAGCAAGTCAGCTCATTTCCCACAGCAGGAAACAGGCTTGGGGGAGGAAAGTGACACCCAGGGTCTTGAAGAAACTGTGCCTGTCTCTGGGGTCCCTGTGGCAGAGTGGTTATTCTACAAACAGTTGCTGAGCCCAAATTTGCTGCACTCAGGGAAATCAAACCCATCGGTGTCAGGTAGAGTGGGCAGAAGACCCGAGTCCAGGAGGGTGGAAAAGGATGAAAAGGCCACACTGAGGATGGTGGCACTTCATCTGATGGGCTTGGCCTAGGGAGCAGCTGCCCATTCGAGTAGGTGTCTCTCCTGGCAGTGACACAGGCATCCATCTGGCTGCATCAGGAAATGTCATCCCCAGGAGGCAGCCTCGCAGCCCCCATGGGGGCTGGGGCTGGATCTTTGCTCTGCCATTTACTGACTGGGTGACCTTGGGTGTCCCTGAAGGAGTTCAGGAAATGCCACCCCAAAGTCTGCCATTTTGGTGTGCTGATTACTTCAAACTGGGGGCACTTGAGCAACAGCAAGTGCAGGAAGGGCTTTCTCTGAAGTTCCCTCATCTGCCTAAGTTGTCCTGAACCCCCTCCTGGAAATCTTATCTACCAAGAGGTTATCAATGACTCATTGACAACAGCTACCTATTATTCTTGGGGCTGCTCAGACAACTGTTAACGACCTGAGAGACTGACTTTTTTTTTTTTTTTTTTTTTTGGCGACATTATCTCGCTCTGTCACCCAGGCTGGAGTGCAGTGGTGCGATCTCGGCTCACTGCAAGCTCCACCTCCCGGGTTCACGCCATTCTCCTGCCTCAGCCTCCCGAGTAGCTGGGACTACAGGTGCCCACCACCACACCTGGCTAATTTTTTTGTATGTTTAGTAGAGACAGGGTTTCACCGTGTTAGCCAGGATGGTCTCGATCTCCTGACCTCGTGATCCACCCACCTCAGCCTCCCAAAGTGCTGGGATTACAGGCATGAGCCACCATGCCTGGCCAAGACTGACTTTTTATCTGCATAACAAGACGACTTTTGCTCACCATGCAGTTCCTCCCCTCACCCTCCCAAACTTGCGTTGCCATCACCCACCAGAAGCTCCCAGCCCTGTTTTTGGGGTTTTTTTTTTTAAGGTACAAAGGTTATCCTAGACCCCAGTTCCTTTTCTGTAGCTCAAGGTGTGATCTTTCTTGAAATTGCATATTTCGTGGGGCTCCCATGCCTATGTACGTAATTAAATATGATTTTTCTCCTGTTAACCACTTTATCTGTCCATGTAATTCCTACCACAGCCAAAGACCCTAGAAGGGTGGAGGGAGCCAGTTTTTGCTCTCCTGTGTCATTTGACTGCCCTTTGCCTCAGTGTCTTCATCTGCAAAATGGGAGTGATATAAACACCTACCTCATAGGGTGGTTGTGAGGAGTAAACAAGTTATCACATATAAAGCACTTAGAACGGTGCCTGGTACGTGGTGAGTGCCATTTGGGTGTTTCTTGTTTGTCCTTAGTGGACAAAGATTAGCTGAGCACTGACTGGGTGTCCAGTCCCATTCCAAGCAGTGAAAGCTCTAAGGTGACTGAGACGAGGACTGCCCTTGAGTAGAAACCCTGGGAGCAGAGCAGGTGTGAGGGCTCTAGCCAGGGACTCTTGATAGAGGAACTGGCCTTTGTGAAGGAGGTGGGTGCAGGCAGCACTGGGGTGGGGGTGGAGTGGGTGCTCCAGCGTGAGCAGAGGCCCGGAGGCCGGAGAATGCAGAAGTGAGCACATTCGGGAGCAATGCCCAGGCCAAGCCCCCAGTCTATACCTGTCACCATGCCAGACCCACTCAGTGGCCTTGGGCAGAGAACTTTCCCAGGCATGAATGAGAGACCCTGAGCTTCTCCACTCCTGGCTGCACGCTGTCCACTCAGCAATTCACTCAGCAAGCATTTCTGAACCTTTCTTGGTGGCCTGCCTGCCCTTAGGGAGGCTGCAACTAACTCTATAAGCTGAGAGAAGGCCATGTGGTGGAGGGGCTAACAGGGCAGACAGGACTGTCACTCCCGCCCCAGACCCTTATAAGGAGATATTTCCCCAGGGACAGGGCCTGGACCTCCTGTTACTCTCACAGCCACTTGAGCATGAAATAAAGGTCCAGGGCTCAGGCAGGACGAGGGGCAGGAGGGAAGGTGCTCTCTAGGACCCCACAGCTAATCTGCCCAGAGCCCGGGAGTTGGGGCTTTGCTTGGGGAGGGGGAGGGGAGGGCCTGCCACATCTTGTCCACCTTCCCCACCCTCCTACCAATTTGATCTAAACAAAGGCCCTAGGGAGGGAGGGCAGGGCTGCTCCCAGACTGGCTGGATTTTTCCTTGAGGAGGCAGGGTGCAGCTCCCCACTGGAGCCCGTGCTAGTCAGAGCAGGGATCAGGCTAGGGCCTGCAGGGACCCCGGCTGACAGTCCCACTACCTCGACTGGATTATTCTCATTTTTCTGATGGACTCGGATGAGGAGGCCTGAGAGACAGGTGCCTGGCAGCACAGGAGGATGCACTGGGCTCCTTCAGATGGGGAAAGTGGGGCAGAATGGGGCTGGCCAGGCCCGGCCTCATTCCCTCACACCGACAGCCCAAAACCTCCCCTGCACTCCTCCTGGCCCCACGTATTGTGCAGGGCCCTTCTACCCTGACTGCAGCCTGCGGAGCCCCTCCCTCCACCGTGGAGCCCTGCTACCCGGGTTCCCTTCTGCCTGAGGCTCCTCTCACCCCTCAGGGCCCAACCTCCTGCCACCTCCTCAGGGAGGTCTGGCCTGGCCCTTTCAGGCCTCTCACATCCTGTTCTGGAGGTATTTGTGTAGTTCTTAGGCAAAGGCTTCCCTGGAGAAGAGGTTCAGGGCTGCGGCCCCAGGGCCTGGGCACCACAACCTGGGGAATCCATGGGAGGCCGAGGGAAGGAAGGGCCCATCGGCACTGAGGCACTGTCCCCAGCGGCAGCATTCCCAGCCTCGCCTATTCCTCTGCCCAGGGTCATCCTAGGGAGCTGCTTTGCAGCCATAAACCCGCGCCCTGGCTGGGGGACACTTCTCCTAGATCTCAGAGGGCTTAGACCCGGGGCCGTCAGCCACGGTGTGCGTCCAGCTGGACGGTGGCTGGAGGCAGCAGTCTCTCATGGAACGGGCACTGGGCGGGGGCTTTTTCCTTTTCCCGCCTCCTGGGGGAAGCAGAGTCCTGCTGATCCTGCTGAAAAGGCCCCAAGTCTCCTCTCCCTGCGCGAGGACAAATGTACCAGGGGCCAAAATGAGAATCACAAACATTGATCACTGAGGGTAGCGCGGACTCCTGTCCGAAGAGGTCACCACCCCAAGGGGTAGAGGAGGAGGCTCTCTCCAGCACTCAGGCCAGCCACTCCTGGAGTCAGACCCAATTCTGTCCCCGGCCGCCCGAGTGCGGCCCTGGCCACAAGCCCCGGAATCACCTCTGGCAGGCTCTGCCATCTGCTGGCTGCCAGCCCATGGCCTGCGTGCAGAAGGTGGCATCGTGGGCCCTAATTTTGCTTCCAGCCACATGTCAAACAAGCCAGCTACCACCACTGCAGGTGCCACACGGGCAGCAAGTGTGTCCATGGTGTTCAGGCTATGAGTGACAGGCCTTGGGAGGCCACCGCAGGTGCTCAGAGCTGCTTCTCTGTGGAAGTCTTTAGTCTTCATTCAGTCTCTCTCTAGTCCCACCTTGGCATGGAAGCACTGAGCCCAAAGATCGGAGTTCCAGCCTCAGCTGTGGACACGCTAGGCCAGGAGGCACTTTTCATGTGTGTCATTTACTTATAAAATCTTATTATAGGCTGGGTGTGGTGGTTCACGCCTATAATCCCAGCACTTTGCAAGGCCGAGGTGGGTGGACCAAGAGGTCAAGAGATTGAGATCATCCTGGCCAACATGGTGAAACCCCGTCTCTACTAAAAATACAAAAATTAGCTGGGTGTGGTGGCACATGCCTGTAGTCCCAGCTACTCGGGAGGTTGAGGCAGGAGAATTGCTTGAACCCAGGAGGCGGAGGTTGCAGTGAGAAAAAAAAAAAAAAAAAAAAAAATCTTCTTATAGGCTAGGCGTGGTGACTCACGCCTATAATCCCAGCACTTTGGGCGGCTGAGGCAGGTGGATCACCTGAGGTCAAGAGTTCAAGACCACCCTGACCAACACAGTAAAACCTGTCTCTACTAAAAATACAAAATTACCAGCTGTGGTGGCGCATGCCTGTAATCCCAGCTACTCAGGAGGCTGATGCAAGAGAATCACTTGAACCCAGGAGGCGGAAGTTGCAGTGAGCCCGAGCCATTGCACTCCAGCCTGGGCAACAAGATTGAGACTCCATCTCAAAAAAAAAAAAAATCTTATTATAATTATCATCCCACAGACCTCACTGGTTCAGTCACTAAGGATGTCAGCCTCTGTCAGCCACTGAGTTTATAGGTGTCAGCCCTGCTAGCCTGACCCATATCAACTTTGTACAAACAACCCACCGGGGGGGCCGGGGTCCCTCATGGGGGCTGGGGTCCCTCCCGGACCCAGCCTCACCCCAGGATCCCAAGCCCAGGCCTCTGCTTTCAGGACCCTGGGCCCAACATCTGCCCACTCCCTGCCAGCCTGGCCGCGGTGGGGTGGTATTGGAGCCTGGAGGATCGAGTTTCATGTCCTACAGCTGCCCATATTATTAGCTCTGGAGGGGCAGCCTGGGCTGTAACACAATTCAAGAAACTGTTGGCTTGGCTCGGCTCAAGTTTCCAGCTCAGCAGCTGGGAGGGATGTGTGGAGTGCGGAGCAGGGACCTCTGGCTCCTCCCAACCCCCAGTGCCTGTTGTGAGAGCTAGAGAAGACTATTAGACGACCAACTGAGTCCCTCCGGGCACCACTGATGTCAATGCGGGCACTGGGGACTCTCTCACGGCCCTTGGGCGACCCCAGCCAGCTGCCTGGCTGCTGGCCTCCTCCCATACCTGTTTGTGCAATCTCGGCCTCCTCCTCCACCCACTGCCCCTGGCCGGAAGGTGATGGGGAAATGGGTAGCCCTACTCCTCAGCCTGGAAAAGGACGCCCCAGACCTCCAGCAGAAGGAAAGTCCCCTTCCTCTCCGCCTCCTTCATCGACTCCTGCCTCTTTCTGTTGCTGGTGTCTGCAGGTGCCAGCACCCCTGGAGTAAGCCAGGTAAAACCTGGGCCTGGGCCAGGGCCCCAGACTGTGGCTCCAGGAAAAGACCTGGGCTCCTGGCCAGGCACCCAGCCCTGCATCCACAGGGGTATCAGTAACCAGCCTCCTAAGACCCCTGAGCCCCTCCCTCGTCTGCCAGTGGGAGTCACACCTTCCCGCACGCTGTTGGGGACTGAACATCCTACACACACCTGGAAGTGCCCCACAGGGTTGGCCATTGCATAGAAGGTTTTGGCCCTGTCCCTTCCCTGAGAAGGGACAAGGGACCTGTGGCCCCACTGAACTCTGCATAACAGACCTCACTTTCAGCAGAAACCAGCGATTAAGAATTTGAAGATTTTGGCCGGGCTCGGTGACTCACGCCTGTAATCCCAGCACTTTGGGAGGCCGAGGCGGGTGGATCACCTGAGGTCAGGAGTTCAAGATCAGCCTGGCCAACATGGCGAAACCCCATCTCTACTAAAAATACAAAAAAAAAAGATTAGCCAGGCGTGGTGGCAGGCGCCTGTAATCTCAGCTACCCGGGAGGCCGAGGCAGGAGAATCGCTTGAACCCAGGAGGCAGAGGTTGCAGTGAGCCAAGATTGTGCCACTGCACTCCAGCCTGGGCGACAGAGCAAAACTCTGTCTCAAAAAAATAATAAAGAAAGAATTTGAAGATTTCAGCACTGAATGGATAGTACCAGAAAATGCTGGGCTTGGGGTCTACTTACTGGGCTGCCTGGAGAAGGCAACAAGGACAACATCCTTGTCCTGAAGGCATAAATCAGAGTGTTAGAGGTGGCAGGCTGCAAAGACAGGTTCTCAAACTGTGTCCCCAGAGCCCTGGGCCCCCAGGGGTGTGGGGTAAGAGTGGGAGGGCGCCCGGGGCTCCAGCCCACCCGTCTCAGTCACCCGCTGTTATCTCTTGTTTAGTGCAGGTGGGATTGTGACTGAAGAAGGGGTTCCATGGCCAAAATAAATATTTAAAAACCAGACACCTAATCTACCCCCACGATTTCACCACTGAGGAAATCGAGCCCCAGAAAAGAGAAGTGACTTGCCAAGGTCGCCCAGCTCAGCGGTGTGGGAGCCGCTGCCTGGGACACAGACCATCCCCCCGCCCCAACCCTGGGCTGTAGACCGTGGATGAGGAGGACAAAGGTGGGCAGGGGGTAGGGGTTGTCCCCAGCAAGGTCTGGGCCTCAGCCACGGCTCCCCTGACCTAACCCCCTAGGGCAGGCCTCAGGGCCAGGAGCTGGGTTGTCCCAGAAGGCAGCCCCAGACCCTGATCCAGGAGGGCAGCGGAGTCCTCTATCCACTTCTCTGAGCAGCCGAGAGCTCTCCAGGTTGTCACCCTGATGAGAGCTCTCCAAGTAACCAACAAGCCCCGCCAGCCTGCCAGTTAGCCATTGCCACACTCTCTCCCATTCCTCCTTGCAAGTACCCGACAGTCTGCAGACCTGGGGCCAAGCTTACCTGAGGCACATCCTGGGCTCCTGTCATTATTTCCTGCTGTTCCTGGGTGCCTCCCCCTGCCCTGCCCTATGTGGGTAGGTGCCCTTCCTCCCCCAGCCCCAGCCTCTGCTAACCTGTCCACCCAACCCCATGTTGACAGGCCCCTATCTTCCCTGGCCAAAGTGGCTCACGGGTCTTCCAGCCTGCCCCGGGGCTCTGGGTTCTCACACAGCCCAGTCTCTTTCCAGTTGAGGTGGACAAGGTGATGCCCTGACCTCAGCGAGCGAGCTGGCCAGGGGCTGGGTCCTGTGGCCCTGACTAGGTGAGACTCCCTCAGGAAACCAAAACAAGCTCCCCACACCTGCCCTCTCACTAGGATACACCTTGCAATGCAGCACCAGGGTGGCCAACTATCCTGACTTGCCTAGGACTCTCCTGGTGAGCACTGAAAGTCCCGAGTCCCCAGAAACCCCTCAGATCTGGGCATACTGGGACAGCTGGCCACTCCACTGGGACACACATCCCAAGGGTCATCACACCTTTCCTGCCTGTCCCCACTGAACCAGGTATTTTTTCTTTCCATAACCCTGGTCACTCACAAAGACGGGGTGGGGCCACAGGCAGTCCCCTTCACCTGTCTGGCTCCCTCAGACTGGGCTGAGGCCGGCCACAGGCCCACAGTGCGTTCCGAGGCCTGATGAGGTCTGCTGAGTTGAGCAGAGGCTCCGCAGCCCATCAGAGGCCCAGGCCTGTTAGGCCCTGTGAGATGCAGAATGGGGGAGTCCAAGAAAGGCCCTGGGCTCCAGCCCAGTCCTGTGTTGTCCCCAGGCTGGGGCAGGCCTGAAGTGATCCCAGGAAGGCAACCCCAGTGTAGGAACCAGGCCTGCCCGGGGCCCACTGAGGCTGCCTCTACCTGTCTGGGCTTGAGGTGAGTCACTTCCTCCCTCAGCTGGTATGTGATGGGGAGGGGAGGGTTGGGGATGGGACAGCATCTAAAAATAGCAGGGCCTAGACTGGTGGAAGATGCCCCAAGAACAGAACGTCCCCTTGGACCAGGGAGGACCTGGCTTCCCATGGAACCAACATCAGCCACGGCCCCCACCAGGCCCTGCATTAGGCCAGGGAGGGAGATGGCCAAGACCTCCCCCACCCCCGCTTCTCAGGCTCAGAGCCCCTTGAAGGCTGGAGGCTCAGGAGCAGCGCCGGATGGGGTAGGAGCTTGGCGAGAGGAGGCCTCCAGCAGACAGTACTCGTTCATTCCCCTCCCTGTGCACACACACGGATGCACGCACACAAAGAGAGGCACGTACCCTCGCCCAGCCCGGCTCCATGAGTCATCTCCCTCATGCCAGGACTCATCTCCCTGGTCAGCAGGGTGGACTGAGGACCCACTGTGTGCTTGAGCCACACCCTGGAAGACAAGGAAGCCATGCTCATGACCGTCCCTGGCCTCGGGGACTCCACATCATAAGAGGCCACTCAGGAAAGAGGAGAACACCCAGCGCAAAAGCAAGAGGCAGGCAGGGGGTGTGTGGTGGATGAGCTGGAGTCTGGAAGACCTGGTTTCAAATCCTGGCACTCACCCTTTCTAGCCATGTGACCAGACAAGCTATTTGACCTCTCCTGCCTCCGCTTCCATCTATATAATGGATGCCATGTACGGCCCTCGTCATATGTCAAATACAATCATGCATATAAAGTCCCCAAGCAAACAGAGCTCTTGCCATCAAAGCTTATGGTATCAGGCTAGAAACCTTGGGGGCGGGGGGACTTTGAATATGTCAGTAGACCTTTCTATCCCAAGGACTTACTGTGACATTCCACCTGGCCCCACCTGTGATAGGGAAAGGGGGAGGGAAGGGGAGGGAGAGGAGCTGCCGCTCACAACAGTGCCGGCCTCTACTGTGAACACTTGATATCGTTCTCATTTTCCCTCAGCCTCACAACAGCTTTACGAAGTAGGCATCACCATCCCCATTTCACATGTGCAAAAATGGAGGCCCAAAAACATTCAATCACCTGCCCAAGGTCATGCAGCTGGCCTGGGGCAGAAGCCAGATTGGGGCCCAGATCTGAGTGTGATCTCCCTGTGCACTGTGGGATGAGGCGGGGTCTGTCATGCCTGGGGTCGGCTGAGGGTGCAGGGGTCTCTGACTCTTTCGGGAGGAGCCCCTAGAACCCCCTGCCTGAGGTGACTATGGAATATGCTGAGCCTTTGGCTGGGGCTGTCTTCCTCCTGTCGGGTCCCACCTCCCCCACCCGGACCCCCCCACCCCCGCCAGCCCTCAGACCCCTCCCAGAAACACGGAAGGGCTCCACTCCCTCTGGGAGTTACCACCTTCACTTCCAACTTCAGCTCGGTGAGGGAGGTACCGCGACTCCTGAGTGACAGAAAAGGCAGCCGGATCAGAGGGGTCAGGAACCTGCTCTCATGCTCGCAGAGCTGGGGAAGCAGAGCCTGGACAGAGCCCCGGCTGCTCAGACTCCTAAGCTGCCAGTCTGGATCCCACACCCTGGGTGGGGGTGGGGACTTCTCTGCTCCCCCTGCTCCTCATGCTTCCCGGAGCCATCCCTGTTTGCACCGGCTGGGGTTACATGCAAAGTGCAAGCCTTGCATCAGCCAGACGGGCCCCGCTCTAGTAAGAGCTGCTTTCTGCCTCTCTGGGCCTTCCCCACCGTTATCTGACTCATCCCCTGACAGTCCCAGGAGACTAGAGAGAGGCCAGGCCTCTTATCCCTATTGCACAGATGGACGGACTGAGAGAGGAAGTGACTTACTCCAGTGACTCAGGGCCAGACCTGGCAGCAACCCAGGCTGAGGAGGCCACAGGTGTAGCTAGTGTGGCCTGGGGAACGCTCCCGGGTGCCACACAGCCAGATAAGCAGTTTTTAATGCCTCACAGCAGGCACAAATATCAACCGCTGTGGGTCAAATGAATGAATGAATGTTGCAGGCCCTGGGTGAAAGATGAGGGGTGATATTGAGGAAAAAATAAATATGATACAGGGAAGGAAAAAAAAAAGCCAGAAACCCAGACATGCCCCAGTTGCAGCCTCTGAGCCCAGCTGGCTTTGTAGCTCCCAGTTCCCTCCTCTTTAAGAATCTTCATGGCTATCACTTACTGGGTGAGTGCTAGTGACTCTGATATAACACTTTGTAGCCTGTTTTTGTTTTTTTTTTTGAGACCAGGTCTTACTCTGTCGCCCAGGCTGGAGTGCAGTGGCGTGATCTTGGCTCACTGCAGCCTTGACTTCCTGGGCTCAAGGGATCTTCCCACCTTGGCCTCCCAAAGTGCTGGTATTACAGGAGTGGGCCACCACACCCGCCCCTATGGCCTCTATCTTATTTCATCCTGACAACAACCCAGTGATGCTATCATCCTCCCCATTTAACAGATGAGTTATCTGAGGCTCAGAGAGGTTACACAGTTCTTGCTCCAGCCGGCACGGGACCACACTCCAGGGGCTGACTTGAAACTGCTCTCCGAACCCAGCAGGGCAGATGTGCCCCTGCGCGTGCGATACCCACGTGGGGCTGCCCAGGTGTGTCTGCGGGTTGGCACCAGCTCCTCGTATCTGTCAGAGCAGTGCGGGGGTGGTGCGACAGGAGCGGAACCGAACGCCAGTGGCCGGGGTGGATAATGAGCCAGGGCGCCTGGGCTGCAAGGCGGCTTGGGCACGCGGGCCTACCCGTGTGCGCAGGCCCTGGGCGCCCCCAGCACCGGGCGCCCTCCCCCAAACCCAGCCACAACTGGGGAACTGGGGGCGGGGCTAATGCTGGAGGCAGGGCCCGCCGGCGCCGGGCTCCCACCCCGCAGCGCCCGCTGACAGCCCGCGGCGCGTTGCCAGCGATTGCCCCATCAGGCCGCATCCGCTTTCGCAGTCCTGCACGTTGCGCACACAGCGCGCCAGCCTGGGCGGGGCTGCTTGTCCCCGGCCCCCTGCCCCCCACCCGCGGCCCCCGCCCGGCCGCCTTCTCCCCCGGCTGAGACCCGGGCCAGACTGAGTCCCTAGCGGCCCATTACCCCGCCGGGCTCGTCCCAGACACCTTTGATGGCTGCCCTTTGCCCCGTCTGGTCTGAGCGGACAAACGAGGGAAATTGAGTAAGCCAGCTCAGCAAGACAGGAAACTCCTGGCCTCTTTGTTACTCATGATTTTCAGCAACTTGGGGAGTGGGGGGCAGGGGAGGGGAGTCCTAGGGGAATTTCTGTAGTTCAAGAAGTTTGGGGGCTCCAGGACTGGGAGCGCCCTCGGGGCAGGTCTACCTCCCAGGCCAGGTACCATAGTTGGCACTAGTAAGTGCTCCACAAATTCGTGTTAACATGCATTTTCAAGAATGCAATTTATTTAATTTTCAAGTCTTCAGTCCCAGCTACTCGGTAGGCTGAGGCTGGAGGACCCCTTTAGCCCAGGAGGTCAAGGCTGCAGTGAACTACGATCTTGCCACTGCACTCCAGCCTGGGTGACATAGCTAGACTGGTCTCAAAAAAAAAAAAAAAGGCATTTTCTCACTTACCTGCTTTGAGTGCCTGCCAGAAAGAATCTCCAGGTGAGGGGACAGGTTTAGGGCTGGAGCTGAAGGCTGGCATTTGGGGCTTGAGGTTCTGCGTTTGGCATTGGTTTGCTGTTTCACTTGGGCAAATCTCTTGGCCTCTCTGGGCTGCGTTTCTGTGGGGAATCAGTAATAAGGCAACCTGTCTGGCTCTAAGGTTCAGAGGCACGGGGCAGGCTTTGAATTTCCATCAAGCAGGAGAAAGAGCCTTTGATTTGAAGCAGAGATTTCTTCTTGAACATTAATATTCTGGGCTTTTCCAGGCTGGAACCTTCGAACTGCTGTTATTAAACTAAGTGACATGAGTAGCCCCCTGTTGCTTACAGAATTTCTTGGCTTGGCATTTGGGGTTTTCTCACATTGATTCTGCCTGTATGGCTTCACCCCCAACTACACCCCTACACTGTAATTAGGAAGAGCCTCAGACTTCCCCACACACCCCACACAATGTTCAGACTTCTGTACCCTCACTCATGCTGTTCCTTCCGCTCGGAATGCTTTTCCCTACACTCTTCAAATGATTGGCTCTTTCTCATATTGATCCCCACATAAATGTTACTTGAGTAGAGGTCCTGTTATTAACTCTCAGAGCTTCCTGTTTTCTCTCTTTAGCTCTTACTGCAGTTCAGAATTCGAAGGTGCTTTCTCCGCCAGGCTGAAAGGTCGATGAGGGAGAGATCATGTCTGTTTTCCTCATCCCCACATACCCAGCACTTACCAAGGTGCCTGGCATATACTAAAAGATCAATAAATACATATGGAAAGGGGCCGGGCGCGGTGGCTCATGCCTGTAATCCCAGCACTTTGGGAGGTCGAGGCAGGCAGATCACCTGAGGTCAGGAGTTGGAGACCAGCCTGGCCAACATGGTAAAACCCTGTCTCTACTAAAAATACAAAAATTAGCCGGTCATGGTGACACGTGCCTGTAATCCCAGCTACTTGGGAGGCTGAGGCAGGAGAATAGCTTGAATCCAGGAGGCGGAGGTTGCAGTGAGCCGAGATCATGCCATTGCACTCCAGCCTGGATGACGAGCAAAACTCCATCTCAAAAAATAATAATAATAAAGCCCAGGCACGGTGGCTCACACCTGTAATCCCAGCACTTTGAGAGCCCAAGGAGGGTGGATCACAAGGTCAGGAGATTGAGACCATTCTGGCCAACATGATGAAACCCCGTCTCTACTAAAAATACAAAAATTAGCCAGGTGTGGTGGCGCATGCCTGTAATCCCAGCTACTCAGGAGGCTGAGGCAAGAGAATCTCTTGAACCCAGGAGGCGGAGGTTGCAGCAAGCCGAGATCACATCATTGCGCTCCAGCGCAGGCAACAGAGTGAGACTCCGTCTCAAGAAATAATAATAAATAAATAAATAAATAAATAAATAAGTAAATAAATAAATAAATATGGAAAGGAAGAAAGAATGAATGATTGATTAGCAAAAACATGGAAACATTTTCTAAAAAGACGGGGGGGCATGCATGTATGTAAATAAAGACATAGATATGTCTGTAAACATAAGGAAAAGTCAAGACAGTATACAGCAACCTAATTCCCCGCAAGGAGTAAGATGCGGATTTCTGATGGTTTATTGTATATTCAAGTCGTGCTTAAAGATCATCTATTCTGTAGGTCTCTGGTCCTGCCTGTGTGCTGGGCTATATCTGAGCATGCTGCCAGGCACCCTGAAGCCAGGCCGGATGCTCCCTCCTGATCCCGTCCTAATGATCCTGCCTGAAGCCAGGCAGAGGGACAGATGGCAGCAGCCCCTCGTGTGCCTGAGTTTGTCCACTGGTGCAGGTGAAAGCAGAGATGGTAAGGACGATAGCAGTGCGGGACTGACACCAGGCCACCCATCTCCACCCAGCAGGTGCCATCGCTGCACGTGGCCTTGGGCTATCAGCAGAGCTTCAATGTGACAGGAAGCCTGGCCTCCTGCAAGGCTGGGCCCAGCTGGCTCACCTCCAGGTTCAAGACAGAGCCTTGGCTGTGGGAGGCACAACAGGCAGCTTTTCACTGCTCTCGGGGTGCCTAGGTGAGGGGCAACCTTTTTTTATTTTTTATTTTTTTTTGAGATGGAGTCTCATTCTGTCACCCAGGCTAGAGTGCAGTGGCGCAATCTCGGCTCACTGCAGCCTCCACCTTCCAGGTTCAAGCGATCCTCCCACCTCAGCCTCCCAAGTAGCTGGGATCACAGGCATGCACCACCACACCCAGCTAATTTTTGTATTTTTAGTAGAGATGGGGTTTCACCAGGTTAGCCAGATTGGTCTCAAACTCCTGACCTCAGGTGATCTGCCTGCCTTGGCCTCCCAAAGTGCTGGGATTATAGGGGTGAGCCGCTGCGCCTGGCCCTCCAGTAACAACTTTGTGTAAACAAAAGTCCTCTTGCCCATTCTGTGTCCCACAGCAGCTCCCATGAGACCTGGAACAACATGGTTCAGACCAACTGGGCCAGAGGAGAGGAAGGAAGAGTGGCAGAGGGCTCAGGGTCGGATGTCTGAGCTTCTGTTCCCATGGGTGCCTCTCATTATGCTTGTCAGGAAGCAGAAGAGAGTGCAAACTTTGACTTCATCTGAACTCACCCATCTCACCCTGGTTTCTCTTCCCTGACTGTCTCTGAACCTGTTGCCCCACTTGGAAAATCAGGGGGTAGTGCAGGGGTGAACCCTCCATTCTGGAATCACCCAGCTTCCAATGGTTTCAGGTCCACACCCACCAGTTGTGTGACACTGGACAACTGGCTTTGCTCCTGCTCTGCCTCAGTTTCGCCAGAAAATTAGTTAATGCATGGAAAGTGTTTAGAAGAGATCCTCATAGACAGTAAGTGTGCCCGTTCCCTGTAGTATCAGCTACTAACTGTATGGCTAGGAAAATAACAGTAACTCCCTCATCAGCTGTGCTGAGGATTCCATCAGATCATGTATGTAAAGTGCTTGGCATAAGCACACTTAGTGTTCAGTGTTTACTTGTCTTACTAAAGATCACAAAATGGGGCTACAGATCTTGGTCCCTGAAATGCTGGGGCATGAGCACGGTGGCTACTAGGGGCTTCCTGGGAATGGAACACAGGCCTTCCGTGTCCCTGGGAGCCACATTGGTCTGATGGTGTTACCGAGTGTTGTGTTGCTGAACTGTCTGCTTAGTCACCTGCCTGCTACCTCATACACATTTAAACCAACTCCTTCTGGACTGGCTTTCCCAATATACTATCCTGGCACTGTCACAGGCCTAGAGCACTGGGCAAAGTGTCAGACCTGCTGCAAAATATAGTTGGAACTTTATCTGACCCTTGGCTCCTGTCCCAAGCAGAAATACATTGGCAGGAACTTGCAGCAAAGCTGAAGCAAGCCTGGGAGCTGGAGGAGGAAGGCGGCCTGGGATGGCCAACCACATACTCCCCCAACGCCCTCCATCCTTGTTGGCCCCCCTTTTTATTTATACAGTGTTGCTAATTAATGCCATTCCTAGTTATGAAGCGGTTTTACAAACCTAGGGCTTAATTGTGAGCCCTGGATTTGTAGAGAAGGGATGGAAAGAGGGGAAAGAGAACCATTCCCCAAAAACTCAGGGAAGTACACTGCAGAGATTTCCTCTTTCTTCCCTCAGTGTAATTTGGAGACGACTTTCTGGAGGCCAGGACAATCTTTTGCACAGGGGTGCTGTCCGGCACTCCCCAAAAAGAGCCCATGACAATGGCAGCAGGGACAGCCATGCCAGATTGGAACTTGGCCAGCTATGGAGCGGAGAAGTTCTCAGCCTGGGTGTCTCCACCCCAAACCAAGGCCAAGGGCAAGGGCAGACCTCTCTTCCCTCCCGGTTCCATTTGGCAACTCCTGCAGGAAGGTCCCAGGCAAGTCTAGGAGGTCCCAGGCCAGTCTTAACAGGTCTTCCTGCAGGTACTCCTGGAAGGCCATTGTCTTAGAATAAAAGGAATTCCAGGGGCACCTCACCCCAAGCACACGTTTGAGCATTCAAAAGAGCTCCAGCTCATGAGTGAAAGGAAATGAAGGAAAAGAAACAATGTGGCATGACCAGAAAGAGTTTTACATGTTAAGTTGCTTTTTCTTGCTTGCTTTTTTTTTTGAGATGGAATTTCGCTCTTGTTGACGAGGCTGGAGTGCAGTGGCGTGATCTGTGCTCACCGCAACCTCTGCCTCCTGGGTTTAAACAATTCTCCTGCCTCAGCTTCCCAGGTAACTGGGATTACAGGCCCCCACCACCACGCTCAGCTAATTTTTGTATTTTTAGTAGAGACAGGGTTTTACCATGTTGGCCAGGCTGGTCTTGAACTCTTGACCTCAGGTGATCCACCCACTTCCGCCTCCTTAAGTGTTGGGATTATAGGCGTGAGCCACTGCGCCCAGTCAAATTGCATTTTCTGTTTTCGTTTTTTCTTAGAGACAGAGTCTCACTGTGTTACCAGGCTGGAATACACTGGTGTGATCAGAGCTCACTACAGCCTTGATCTCTCATGCTTAAGCGATCCTCCTGCCTCAGCCTCCCTAGTAGCTGGGACTACAGGCATGTGCCACCGTGCTCAGCTGATTGATTGATTGATTGATTGAGACAAGGTCTTGATCTGTCGCCCAGGCTGGAGTGCAGTGGCACAGTCTCGCTCACTGCAACCTCTGCTTCCTGGGCTCAA
The DNA here is from genome assembly GCF_009828535.3 of Hylobates moloch. NCBI lineage: Eukaryota > Metazoa > Chordata > Mammalia > Primates > Hylobatidae > Hylobates > Hylobates moloch. The sequence continues at coordinate 67,615,704 of NW_026652278.1, read as the reverse complement.
GTGATCCTCCCACTTCAGCCTCCGAAGTAGATGGGACTACAGGCACTCACCACCATGCTCAGTTAATTTTTAAATCTTTTGTAGAGACGGGGTCTCCCTATATTGCCCAGGGGTGGTCTCAAACTCCTGGGCTCAAGTAATTCTCCTGCTTTGGCCTCCCAAAGTGCCTGGATTACAGATGTGAGCCACTGTGCCTGGCCCTAAATTGCATTTTTTGAAGGTCCAAAATTCCCATAGCACAGGTAATATTGTCAAGACCTTAAGCTTGGCTGGACGCAGTGGCTCACGCCTGTAATCCCAGCAATTTGGGAGGCCGAGGCAGGTGGATCATGAGGTCAGGAGATGGAGACCATCCTGGCGACATGGTTAAACCCCGTCTCTACTAAAAATAAAAAATATTAGCTAGGTGTGGTGGTAGGTGCCTGTAGTCCCAGCTACTCCAAAGGCTGAGGCAGGAGAATCTCTTTTTTTTTTTTTTGAGACGGAGTCTCGCTCTGTCGCCCAGGCTGGAGTGCAGTGGCGCAATCTCGGCTCACTGCAAGCTCCGCCTCCCGGGTTCACGCCATTCTCCTGTCTCAGCCTCTCCGAGTAGCTGGGACTACAGGCGCCCGCCACCACGCCCGGCTAATTTTTTTGTAGTTTTTTTAGTAGAGACGAGGTTTCACCGTGGTCTCGATCTCCTGACCTCGTGATCCGCCCGCCTCGGCCTCCCAAAGTGCTGGGATTACAAGCGTGAGCCACCGCGCCCGGCCTAGGAGAATCTCTTAAACCCAGGAAGGGGAGGTTGCAGTGGGCCGAGATCGCGCCACTGCACTCCAGCCTGGGGGACAGAGTGAGACTCTGTCTCAGAAAAAAAAATAAAAATAAATAAAAAATAAAAAGCCTTAAGCTTTACAGATTTGGAATTCATTAGGTTCAGAATGTTTAAAAAATCAGTCTGGTAAAATTTGAATATAAACTGGATATGAGATGATATTAGGGAACCATTGTTAGTTTTCTCCCATGTGAGAATGGCAATGTGATTGTGGAGAGCAGCCTATTCCTAGGAAATTCTCAAGTATGTGACTTCTCAAATGGCTCACCAGGAAAATTTTACACAGATCAAGCAAATGTGGCAAAAACTTAACCAGGCCGGGGCACGGTGGGTGGCTCACGCCTGTAATCCCAGCACTTTGGGAGGCCGAGGCAAGCAGATAACCTGAGGTTGGGAGTTCAAGACCAGCCTGACCAACATGGAGAAACCCTGTCTCTACTAAAAATACAAAATTAGCCGGGCGTGGTGGCACATGCCTGTAGTCCCAGCTACTTGGGAGGCTGAGGCAGGAGAACCACTTGAACGGGGAGGCAGAGGTTGCGGTGAGCCAAGATCACGCCATTGCACTCCAGCCTGGGCAACAAGAGCGAAACTCCGTCTCAAAAAAAAAGAAAAAAAATCTTACATGGGGAGTAGCTATTTTTACAAAGTTTATTAAGTACTTGTCTGGAAATAATGCTGATCATTGAAAAATCCTTTAAGTTCATGGCCGGGAGAGGACTCATCTTGGAGACTGGGAGATTTCTACCCTTTTAACTGCTTGGTATCAGATTTAAACACAAATTAAGAAACGTATTTTCAAGACCTACTATGAGCAAAATTACTCTGAGCAAAACACTGAAACTTCACAGAATGTGTTTTCCCTGTGTCTATAATCTGATAGCGAGTACAAGGTAGACCCTTTTTTTTCATTATGGTTGCTACAAGTTGAATAATGTTCCCTCAAAACTCTTATGTTGAAGTCCTAATCTCCAATACCTCAGAATATGACCTGATTTGGAAATATTTAGATAGGGTCATTACAGATGTCATTAAGTTAAAACGAAGTCAGTAGGGTAGACCCTAACCCAGTGTAACCAGTGTCCTTAAAAAAAAGGGGGGGAGCTGGGGGACCGGGCGCGGTGGCTCATGCCTGTAATCCCAGCACTTTGGGAGGCCAAGGCAGGGGATCATGAGGTCAGGAGTTCAAGACCAGCCTGGCCAAGATGTTGAAACCTCATCTTTACTAAAAATACAAAAATCAGCCGGGTGCAGTGGCAGGTGCCTGCAATCTCAGCTACTCAGGAGGCTAAGGTAGGAGAATTGCTTGAACCTGGAGGCAGAGGTTGCAGTGAGCCAAAATCGCGCCACTGCATTCCAGCCTGGGTGACAGAGTGAGACTCCATCTCAATAACAATAATAATAATAATAATAATAATAAAAGGAGGAACTTTGGACAGAGAGAGAGACACACACACAGGGAGAGGGCCATGTGAAGATAAAGGCAGAGGCTGGGGTGATGCTTCCACCAGCCAAGTCATGCCAGTGATGGCCAGGAAACCTCCAGAGCCAGATCTAAGACATGGAACAGCTTCTCCCTCCCAGCACTTGGAAGGAACCAATCCTGCTGATACCTTGATCTTGGACTTCTAGCCTCCAGAGCTGCAAGATAATACATTTCTGCTGGTTAAGCCTCCCAGTATGCAGTTAATTTGTTACAGTAGCCCTAGCAAATCAATACAATGGTATAATAACATATACATAACATGTACATTTTAACCATTCTTAAAGTGTAGCATTCACATTGTTGTACCACCATTTTTTTTTTTGTTTGTTTGTTTGTTTTGTTTTTCACTGGCGCAAAATCCAGGACTGTGGGGAACTTGGAAGCCCTAGTTCCAGATCTGCTTCTGCTGAGCTGAGTGACCTGTTTCACGTGTGCAAGGAGGAGACAGGACGACGGCTTCCTGCGCCGAGGCAGTCACTGCCCATGTGTGGAGAACTTGTAATAGCAGTCATAGCTCTCAACTTACCGAGTGATTACTGTGTTCCAGGACCATGCTAAGGGCTTACGTGGCTTATCTCTTTGAGTAACCACAGTAACTTTATCAGGGAGGTATTACTAGTCCCATTTTACAGATGGGGAAATTGAGCCTCAAAGAAGTTAATTGATTTGCTCACTTTTAACAGGGACTTGAATGCAGGTCTTTTTTTTTTTTTTTTTTCCTTGAGACAGAGTCTTGCTCTGTCGCCCAGGTTGGAGTGCAGTGGTGCGATCTCGGCTCGTTGCAAGCTCTGCCTCCTGGGTTCACACCATTCTCCTGCCTCAGCCTCCCGAGTAGCTGGAAATACTACAGGCGCCCGCCACCACGCCTGGCTAATTTGTTGTATTTTTAGTAGAGACGGGGTTTCACCGTGTTAGCCAGGATGGTCTCGATCTCCTGACCTAGTGATCTGCCTGCCTTGGCCTCCCAAAGTGCTGGGATTACAGGCGTGAGTCGCCGCGCCCAGCCTTGAATGCAGGTCTTAATTAAGCTGCTCAACTTCTGGGTCTTTTGGCCACACGGGCCTAGGACAAAATAAAAGCATACAGTATTGATCAGATTGAAACAGTTTGTGTTTGCACCCAATGAGCCAACTGCCTTAAAGCCCCACTGCGCACGTCGCACAACTAGGCCCCTCTGTCCCTTGCCCCAGAGTTCCAGAGAGGGACTCTGAAGAGTCCAAGAATTCCAGATTCAAACCTGGCTTTCCAGGTTTTTCTGAAATTCAGAAGGGAGGTAGAAGATAAAACTTATTTTGTATGACAGCTGATTAAGCTTGTGGTACACATTCTGAATATGTACACACCTGGTGTGTGGTTCTCCATTTGTACTCTTGCCTGGGATCCCAATGATTAGGGGCAACCCATTTACCATGGTGCTCCGGAGCCAGCAGCTCTCCAGTGGCTCCCAGCAGTGGGCAGAGCTTGAAAGTCTCTGCATGTAGGAAAAGGGGAAAGCCACAGCTGCTCAGCACAGACCAGGCCAGGATCTGCCTGCCAGCCGTCTCACAGATTTCCACAAAGAGCAGGAAGTAAGGTGGTGCTGCTTAGGGCAATGTCACCCCAGGCACTGGCTCTCCAGCATGGCCTGACTTGGCGCTCCACCCACGCCAGCACCTGCTCCTCAGGGACAGCCAGGGCGCTCTCCCGCTCAGCCCAGATTTTTCTCAATCCTCAGATCACATTTGTGTTCTTTCCCTTCTGCATCCATCTTTCTATTTCCCAGGATAGAAAAGACTGGAGCAGGTTTGCTGGCCAAGAAGGAGAGACTGAGTTGAAGAGGCAAGATAGAGAAGGGCTGCTGATGGCAGGGGGAAGACAGGGGAGGGTGAGCAAGGGGCAGAGCAGGAGGGGACCCGTCGTTATGCCCATTTCGCTGGTGAAACATGAGAAGCAGACAAGTGACATCCCAGGATGAGGGTCAGGCAGCCAGGATGCTGTGAACGTGAGGTGAGGCTGACAGCCGGCCTCGGAGAGGAAAACCACAGGCCAGATTCCAGAAAGGCTCCAACAACACTCACCCCACCCGCAAGGCTCCCGCTGACTCAGCACTTCCTAGGTGCCTGCTCTCTGTCCTAACCACAGACCCTATGGAAAAGCCCATATAGAATCTAGAAAGCCCTTAGAGAGGCTATGGATAATTATCTTCTATAGGTCATCATTATCCCCATTCTACAATGAGGCATCTGATGCCCAGAGAGGTGAAGTCAGTTGCCCAAGGTCACACAGTAGCAAGTGACAGATCCCCAGCCCAGGTCGGAGGGAAGAGTGTGTGCTGGCCTGGTTCACAAGTGTGTGCCTCCATCATGAGCACACAGGTACATTGAGAAAAACCCACAGAGAACATGTGTGTCGTGCGGGATGAAGGGCCTGGTTCCAGGCAGCAGGGAACAGCTGTGCTGGCAGGAGCGGGTGAGAATGTGTGTGTGAGCCGGGCTTTGACAGCGGCAAACAACACGTGGGAGTGTGTTGATGGCAGGGTGTGGGTAGCAGTGCCATCACCATGTGTGTTTCTGCTGGCAGCAGAATGTTCTGGTCTGTTGATAAACAACAGTTTGGACAAGAGAGAGGCTGGAGCAGGGACGGAAGGGAAGCAGAAGGGAAGCGGGAGGCACTGGGGGCATTGAAGGTGGGGGTGGGGACGTGTGCCCAGGGGTGACCGTGGCCCCAGCCTGTAGCTCCCAGAATGAGGGGGCAGCAGGGTGGTGGGCAAGCTGTTGTTTTCTCAGCTGACCTCACTGGGTGCACATGTCTGGGTGTGGAGCACTCTGCAAACCACCTGATGCCGTAAACATGAAAACAGGAGAGGGGACACCCTGTGAGGAAGAAAGTGTTCTTCCTGGATGCTGGTTGCGTGGATGAGGGTGTAATCAACAGCTGAGGCCAGTGTAAACATGGTGTGATTCCCGTGGCCAGGCGGATTCCTCAAAAGTCAGCTTCTTGGAAAAGGTGGCAGCTGGGAGCCCATCACGGCTCCGGACTGTAATCAGAGCCCCCGTGTCTGGCACTCGCCCCCTGACAGACACAGTGCAAGCCTGCAAGGGCATCTGGACCTGGGAGTCACCCCATATGAGATTTCCTGGGACTCGGTCCCCAAACCTCATTCCACCAGCAGGATCTTCCACCAGAATGCCCCTTCCTGCTGCTTCCTCTCCATTAACTGAACTCTATGCTACCTCCAAGACCCTCTGTATTTCTCACCTCCTCCCGTGGAAGCCCTCCAGATCACCTTGGAAGGGCCTCAAAACTGTATTGTTCAGAACTCCGGCTGCTCTTGTTGTCAGTACCCCTCACATAAACCTCACCGTGTGGATGTTGCCTAAACAGCTGCTCTGTGCACTGAATCGGACACAATGGGGAGATACAAAGACCCCTAGAGACCCAGGAGCTGCTCTCAAAGACTTTACAGCTCAGTTGGGGTCCATGGAGGGCAAAAAGACGAATCACTGTGTGCTAAGGGTTGAGTGAGGGCTACATCAATGTGGTGGCATGTCAGCGAGGAAGGGGATCACTCCTGGTTTGGAAGGAGGGATCCAGTTAACACAGGAGCGAAAGGGTGCCCCACCCAGTTAGTTTAAGCTCCTTGAGTTCAAGGTCCTTCTGAAGCCAGCACACAGTATCTGCTAAGCCGATGACTGTGGTTCATGACTCAGAGTCTCCTGACCACCCTCTGAAATCTTTGTTCGGGACCTGGAGGCTCTCCTTGGCCTCCCTTCCCTCTGTGGAGCTGGAGGAAGCAAAGCTTGCCTGAGCCAGGCTGATGGAGGAGGCTGGCCTCACTCTTTCCTGTCTGCTGGCAGCAGCTCCTGCCTTCCTGTCAAGGGCCTGTTTCTCCCCAGGCTGCTTATCTGTTCCTGGCTCACTGCCATGTCCTGGCCCTTTTTGTCCACCAGAGTTTGCAGCTCTTGCTCAACCCAAAGGCCAAGGCCAGAGAGAAACCCCTTAGACTGAGGATCCCACCAGGAAAATCACTGGCACCTCCCCCGGGAAGGGCTGGGGGCTCTCTCTCATCTTCCTTGGCTAAGAGACAGATCTCTTGGAGAAGTTTAGCAAAACCATGCCCCTTGCTTCTCCTCTTGAAGTCCTGTCAGAAGACAGACCGGCCTTCCCTCATCCTTGGCCTTCATACATACATACATATGTGTATATATATATATATATATACACACACACACACACATATATATACGTATATGTATGTATGTATGTGTATATATGTATTTATATATGTGTATATATGTATTTTTATATATGTGTATATATGTATGTGTATATATGTGTGTATATATGTATGTATATATATGTGCGTGTATGTATATATGTATGTGTGTATATATACATACTTCTATACATATTTATACATATGTATATATATATTTATATTATAAATTTATATATTTATTTATATTATACATATTTATACATTATATATATATATATATATATAAAGTAATCTGCCCGCCTCAGTCTCCCAAAGTGCTGGGATTACAGGCTGAGCCACTGTGCCTGACCAGCCTTCATATTTTAACAGGACCAACCTTACCACCTCACACAGTGACTGGCTACCTCTGTGTTTTCATGTGAACAATGTCAGACAGGCCCTCACCTCAAAACATTTTAGCCACCAGTGCGTCAAGGTGTCGAAGTTGCACTAGTAGCCCTAGCTTCAGGAGGCATTTATAAAAATAGAATTTGTACACACTTAAACATGGTTAAAATGATCAATTTTATGCTATGTATATTTTACCACAAAAAATTTTGGGGGGCCAGATGCAGTGGCTCACGCCTGCAATCCCAGCACTTTGGGGGGCTGCGGCAGGCAAATCACCCAAGGTTGGGATTCCGAGACCAGCCTGGCTAATATGGTGAAATCTCGTCTCTACTAAAAATACAAAAATTAGCCAGGTGTTGTGGCAGGCACCTGTAATCCCAGCTACTCAGGAGGCTGAGGCAGGAGAATCACATAAACTCAGGAGGTGGAGGTTGCAGTGAGCCAAGATCATGCCACTGCACTCTAGCCTGGGCAACAAGGGTGAGACTCTATCTCAAAAAAAAAAATTTTTTTTTTTTAAAGGATGTGCTCCAAAAACAATGCTGTGTTTCCAGATGATAGAATTTGGGGTATTTTATATTTTACTTTCATTTTTATATTTTACTTTCATTTTTATATTTTGAAAATATTATTTAATTTTTTAAAACAACTGGGTCTATATTATTTGTTATAATTAGAGAGCAAAATGCCAGGCCGGGCATGATGGCTCACGCCTGTAATCTCAGCACTTTGGGAGGCCGAGGCAGGCGGATCACTTGAGATCAGGAGTTTAAAAGCAGCCTGGCCAACATGGCCTCTACTAAACCCCGCCTCTACTAAAAATACAAAAACTAGGCCAGGCACAGTGGCTCACACCTGTAATCCTAGCGCTTTGGAAGGCCAAGGCTGGCGGATCACTTGAGTTAAGGAATTCAAGACCAGCCTGTCCAATATAGTGAAACTCTGTCTCTACTAAAAATAAAAAAATCAGCTGGGTGTGGTGGCGGGCACCTGTAATCCCAGCTACTTGGGAGGTTGAGGCAGGAGAATTGTTTAAACCCAGGAGGCAGAGGTTGCGGTGAGCAGAGATGGTGCCACTGCACTCCAGCCTAGGTGAGAGTGAGACTCCGTCTCAAAAAAATAAAAAATAAAAAAGGAAAGGAAAATTCCCTTTCTATTTTGAGAAATAAATGCTTCGACTTTTAAAGAAAAAAAAAAAAACCCACAACAATTCAGCCCCCAGAATGGCAACAACTGAAATCAGCATCTACCCATCTTCCTAGCTCAGAACATTTTGAAAAGAGTCCCCTTGAGAATACTGAAGAAATGCAGGTTTCTCGGCCCAGATGGTCGAGCAGCCTCCAGTGATTCTGAGGGTAGGTAGGTCTTGGAACCCTAGCCTTGGAAACCCGGGGGCGGAGCTGCCAGAGGAGAGAGGAAGGGATGCTCTAGGCCCTCCAAACTGCTTCTGCACCCCCTCACCAGCCACCTGCATCTGTGGCTGTGGTCAACCACTCCCTCTCAGGGCCAGGGGCCAAGACAAGGTTTGTCCCAGTGCCTTTAAGTTGGAGCCTCCTTGCTTAATAGTTGCTTCGGGGAGGCCAGGTGTGGCAGCTCATGCCTGTAATCCCAGGACTTTGGGAGGCCAAGGCAGGTGGATCACCTGAGGTCGGGAGTTCGAGACCAGCCTGACCAAACATGGAGAAACCCCATCTCTACTAAAAATACAAAATTAGCCATGCGTGGTGGCACATGCCTGTAATCTCAGCTACTCAGGAGGCTGAGGCAGGAGAATCGCTTGAATCTGGGAGGTGGAGGTTGTGGTAAGCCGAGATCATGCCATTGCACTCCAGCCTGGGCAACAAGAGCGAAACTCCATCTCAAAAAAAAAAAAAAAATAGATGCTTTGGGGAAATGGCAAGAGTGGCCACCTTGATGGCAGGATGCACCAATCTTTGGGGCTGGAGCTGACCTCTGGAGGTCATTCAGTCGGTTCTCTTGCCTCCAGGCAGCACTGGAATCACCCCAGCTGGGCAAGTCTTTATCTTGTTTTGAGCACTTCGGAAGCTGGGCTCTCCACGCCCTTCCTCGGACACTCATTCTGATGTCCAAACATTTCTTGCCAGGAAGTTCTTCTTCAGGTCTAATTCAAACTCCTGATGCTATGAGTTGCCACCCTGTGGCTCTTGTGGTTCTGGCAGGAGACAGCAAAGTACTGCGTGCTTCTCGCCTTCACCTAGGTCTGGAGTCATCAGTGCCTTGAATGTTGATTAAAATATTAACTTGCTGTGTGATCCTAGGCAAGGCACGACTACCCTCTTAGTCTTAGTTTCCTTGTCTGTAAAGTGAGACCAGTGATGCTTGTAGTGCAGGAACTGAGAGGATCCAATGAAACCATGAATGTGTGGATGAGGCATAAAGCTCGCTGCTAACCTGAGGCTATCATTATTATTCATAAATAAGCATCACCCTCTCCCTGAACCATCGTATAAGACAGTTTCCAATGTGGTCGTATGCAAGATAATTTTAGGTGATACAAGAGCAAGTATTTCTAATTAAAATTTAATGTGGCTGGGCACGGTGGCTCATGCCTGTAATCCCAGCACTTTGGGAGGCTGAGGTGGGCAGATTACTTGAGGTCAGGAGTTTGAAACCAGCCTGCCTAACATAGTGAAACGCTGTCTCTACTCAAACAAACAAACAAAAAAAATTAGCTGGTGGTGGTGACATGTGCCTGCAATCCCAGCTACTGAGGAGGCTGAGGCAGGATAATCACTTGAACATGGGGGTGCGGGTGGGCGGAGGTTGCAGTGAGCCTGGATCGCACCACTGCACTCCGGCCTGGGTGACAGAGTGAGACTCCATCTCCCCTCCCCCGCAAAAAAGCAACCTAACATTGCTTTTTTTTTTTTTCTTTCTTTTTTTTTAAGACGGAGTCTCGCTCTGTCACCCAGGCTGGAGTGCAGTGGTGCGATCTTGGCTCACTGCAAGCTCCGCCTCCTAGGTTCACACCATTCTCCTGCCTTAGCCTCCCCAGCAGCTGGGACTACAGGCGAATGCCGCCACGCCCGGCTAATTTTTTGTATATTTTTAGTAGAGACGGGGTTTCACAATGTTAGCCAGGATGGTCTCGATCTCCTGATCTTGTGATCCGCCCGCCTCGGCCTCCCAAAGTGCTGGGATTACAGGCATGAGCCACTGCGCCCGGCCTCCTAACATTGTTTTAAAGAAAAAATATTGCTGGGCGCTGTGGCTCACGCCTGTAATCCTAGCACTTTGGGAGGCCGAGGCGGGCGGATCACGAGGTCGGGAGATCGAAACCATCCTGGCTAACACGGTGAAACCTTGTCCCTACTGAAAATACAAAAA
>NW_026652278.1:67250556-67600426 GCF_009828535.3 Hylobates moloch | reverse complement strand
AGGTTGCAGTGAACCGAGATCACACCATTGCACTCCAGCCCGGGCAACAGTGCAAGACTCCGTCTCAAAAAAAAAGAAAAAATATTGAGTGCATAGCCCTCCAGGTAGCTCTGAGGCTGGGACAGGAATCATGAAGGTGGCTTGAGAAACGCAGGCAGAGTGGGGATGGCAAAGCTAAAAAACAGGAGGCTGCTTCCCAAGAGTGGGCAAGAGAGGCTGAGTAAGGGGTGGGATGAGAGGCAAGGACCCTAGAGGAAGCAGGGAGACAGCAGGGCAGTGTGGAGCAGGCCTGTGGAGTGGCTGAGCAGGTGCAGCCCTCTCTGGGTTCTGGAACGGTCTGTGTGGCGTAGAGCTGGGCTGTCTCCAGCTCCAGCAAAGCCAGTGGGCAGGCAGTGCTGGGCTTCCTGTTCATATTCATAGCCCCCAAGCTTTGGCACCCCTGCTACACTCAGCTCTCCCATGCTGGGGGATTGGACAACTTTAACCCCACCTTGAATTCCCCCTGCCACGTCGCCCATTGGTGGTCTGTCAGCCCATGCTGAGCAGCTCACCCAGTGACAGGAAACTCACAGCTTCCCAAACAGAATCCCTTCTCCTCTCTCAGTGTGGGACTGGGCAAAGAGGCCTGGCAGAAAATGTTCTCTGAGACGCCCTGTGTGCCAGGACCCTTGCTGGGCCCCAGGAATACAGGTGAGTGAAGGGGGGCGCCTGTTTAAGCAGCTCACAGCTGAGCCAGGGAGACCCACGGGAACTCGGGCCAGTGCCTCATGCAACCCTGCCTGTGATGGAGCTGTGTCTAACACTCAGCCGTGCCTGGGGAAACGGTCACCTCTGCCTCCCAGGATAAGGTACTTCCACTGAGGTTTGTGCCCCAGGAAGAAGCTCCAGGCTCCTCATTTACCCACCAGACCCCAGCCCCAGCACTGAGCATTGTAATGCTCTCCCTTGAGCCAGGGTGTCTCAAACCATGAGGTCTAAGATGACGGCTTCTCTGAAGTCTGAGAGCTCTCTATAAGATTTTTAAATGTTTGTGTTTTCATTTTGGAATAGTCTTTTAAAAAATTAATATAGGCCGGGCACAGTGGCTCACACCTGTAATCTCAGCACTTTGGGAGGCTGAGGCGGGAGGATCACCTGAGGTCAGGAGTTCAAGACATTGGTCAGTATGGCCAGTGTGGTGAAACCCCATCTCTACAAAAATACAAAATTAGCCGGGTGTGGTGGAACACCCCTGTAATCCCAGCTACTTGGGAGGTTGAGGCAGGAGAATTGTTTGAACCCTGGAGACAGAGGTTGCAGTGAGCTGAGGTTGCGCCACTGCACTGCAGCCTAGGCAACAGAGCAAAACTCCGTCTCAAAAAAAAAATTAATATAAACATATTCCACATCATCTGGATTCTTGGCTTATAGCTGATAATGTGATCACAGAATTCGTGTCTACATTTGCACAGATGTTTATGAGAAATAGTTAACTTTTTTTACAAAAATTGAAGCAGAAGCTACGTACAGAAAAACACATGTATCTTAAGTTACAGCTGGATAAATTTTCTTTTTATTTTCTCTTTTTTCTTTTTTGAGATGGAGTCTCAGTCTCACTCTTGCTCAGGCTGGGGTGCAGTGGCGCCATCTCAGCACACTGCAACCTCTGCCTCCTGAGTTTAAGCAATTCTTTTGTCTCAGCCTCCCAAGTGGCTGGGATTACAGGCACCCACCACTATGACCAGCTAATTTTTGTATTTTTAGTAGAGACGGGGTTTCACCATGTTGGCCAGGCTGGTCTCAAACTCCTGACCTCAAGTGATCTGCCTGCCTCAGCCTCCCAAAGTGCTGGGATTACAGGTGTGAACCACTGCGCCCAGCAACAGCTGGATGAATTTTCACGAAGAGAATACACCTGCTGGCCGGGCACCGTGGCTCACGCCTGTAATCCCAGGACTTTGGGACACCGAGGCAGGTGGAACATGAGGTCAGGAGTTTGAGACCAGCCTGACCAACAAGGTAAAACCTTGTCTCTACTAAAAATACAAAAATTAGCCAGGCATGGTGGCGCATGCCTGTAATCCCAGCTACTCAGGAGGCTGAGGCAGGAGAATCGCTTGAACCTGGGAGGCAGAGGTTGCAGTGAGCTGAGATCACGCCACTGCACTCCAGCCTGGGCGACAGAGTGAGACTCCGTCTCAGAAAAAAAAAAAAAAAAAAAAGAGAGAGAGAGAGAATGCACCTGCAAAGCCAACACTCAGCTCAAGAAACAGACATTATTGCCACCCCCTCGCCCGCCCCGGAGTCTCTCTCCTCCTGGCAACCTTCCAGTCACCACATTCCAGAAAGGTAACCACTCCCCTGACCATAGATCACTTTGGCCCAGTTTTGAATTTCATATAACTAGGCCATATAGAATTGTGTCCGGAATTGGTGGGTTCTTGGTCTCACTGACTTCAAGAATGAAGCCGCGGACCCTTGCAGTGAGTGTTGCAGTTCTTAAAGTCGGCGTGTCCAGAGTTTGTTCCTTCTGATGTTCGGATGTGTTCGGAGTTTCTTCTTTCTGATGGGGTTCGTGGTCTCGATGGCTCAGGAGTGAAGCTGCGGACTTTCGCGGTGAGTATTACAGCTCTTAAGGCCGCGCTTCTGGAGTTGTTCGTTCCTCCCGGTGGATTCGTGGTCTCCTTGGCTCAGGAGTGAAGCTGCAGACCTTCCCAGTGAGTGTTACAGCTCATAAAGGCAGTGTGGACCCAAAGAGCCAGCAGCAGCAAGATTTACGGACCCCAGCGAGTTGCCACTGCTGGCTCGGGCAGCCTGCTTTTATTCTCTTATCTGGCCCCACCCACATCCTGCTGATTGGTCCATTTTACAGAGAGCCCAGTGGTCTGTTTTGACAGGGCACTCATTGGTGTGTTTACAATCCCTGAGCTAGACACAAAGGTTCTCCACGTCCCCACTAGATTAGCTAGATACAGAGTGTCCACACAAAGGTTCTCCAAGTCCCCACCAGAGTAGCTAGATAGTGTCGATTGGTGCATTCACAAACCCTGAGCTAGACACAGGGTGCTGATTGGTGTGTTTACAAACCTTGAGCTAGATACAGAGTGCCGATTGGTGTATTTACAATCCCTTAGCTAGACATAAAGGTGCTCCAAGTCCCCACCAGACTCAGAAGCCCAGCTGGCTTCACCCAGTGGATGCCGCACCAGGGCCGCAGGTGGAGCTGCCGGCCAGTCCCGCGCCGTGCGCCCGCACTCCTCAGCCCTTGGGTGGTCGATGGGACTGGACACCGTCGATCAGGGGGCAGTGCTCAGCAGGGAGGCTTGGGCTGCATAGGAGCCCACGGAGCGGGGAGAGGGGAGGAGGCTCAGGCATGGAAGGCTGCAGGTCCCCAGCCCTGGCCCCCGGGGAGGCAGCTAAGGCCCGGCGAGAAGTTGAGCGCAGCGCCCGTGGGCCGGCACTGCTGGGGGACCCAGCACACCCTCCGCAGCCGCTGGCCAGGGTGCTAAGCCCCCCATCGCCCGGGCCGGCAGGGCTGGCCAGCCTGTCCGAGTGCAGGGCCCGCCGAGCCCACGCCCACCCGGAACTCGCGCTGGCCCGCAAGCACCGCGCCCAGACCTGGTTCCCGCCCGCGCCTCTCCCTCCACACCTCCCCACACCTGAGGGAGCCGGCTCTGGCCTTGGCCAGCCCAGAAAGGGGCTCCCCCAGTGCAGCCGCGGGCTGAAGGGCTCCTCAAGTGCCGCCAAAGTGGGAGCCCAGGCAGAGGAGGCACCGAGAGCAAGCGAGGGCTGTGAGGACTGCCAGCACGCTGTCACCCCTCAGAATGACTCTCAGTGTCGGGCCTCATTCTCTCAGCGTTACACCTGTGGGATTCATCCTTGCAGTCGCCCAGGCTGGAGTGCAATGGCAGGATCTCAACTCACTGCAACCTCTGCCTCCTGGGTTCACGTGATTCTCTTGCTTCAGCCTCAGCCTCCCAAGTAGCTGGAATTACAGGCGCCCACCACCACGCCCGACTAAGTTTCGTATTTTTAGTAGACATGGGGTTTCACCATGTTGGCCAGGCTGGTCTCAAACTCCTGATCTCAAGTGATCCGCCTGCCTCAGCCTCCACAAGTGCTGGGATTACAGGCGCACACCACCACGGGCCCAGCTAATTTTTTTTTTTTTTCTATTTTTAGTAGAGGCAGGATTTCGCCATGTTGGCCACGCTGGTCTCAAACTGCAGACCTCAGGTGATCCACCCACCTCAGCCTCCCAAAGTGCTGGGATTACAGATGTAAGCCACTGTGCCTGGCCTTTTTTTTTTTTCCCTGAGACAGAGTCTCACTCCACCAGCCAGGCTGGAGTGCAGTGGCGTGATCTTGGCCCACTGCAACTTCTGCCTAACAGTTGAAGCGATTCTTGTGCCTTGGCCTCCCGAGTAGCTGGGACTACAGGCGTGTGCCACAACGCCCAGCTAATTTTTGGATTTTCAGTAGAGATGGGGTTTTACCATATTGGCCAGGCTGGTCTTGAACTCCTGACCTCAAGAGATCCGCCTGCCTCAGCCTCCCAAAGTGCTGGGATTACAGGCGTGAGCCGCTGTGAGCCGGACAGTGTTAACTTCTAATCCAATACTTCTCAAAGTGGGGTCCTGAGAAAGGTTCTTGGGGTTCTGTGAATCTGCCAGTTAGAGAAAAGTGTATGTGGGTGCCTGCTGATTCAGAAGTGGGCTGAAAGCACCCAACTGTGGAGCACACAGCCCTGTCTTTGGTATTCACTTTGCAGCCTGGGCCTTGCCTAAAGTTCCAGTCCACACTCCTAGACTTGTTCCTAGGAGCCACTCTCAGGCATGCCTCTAGGCTTTGCAGACAGGTGGCCTCTAGGCCTTTGCTCCCTCTGCCTGGGATGGCAATTGTCCCCTTGCTTGGCTGCCTAGCAAGCACTCTGCATCTTGTGTTGGGGCTGCCTCCTCTGTGAGGCCTTCCCTGACTTCCCTGGGCCGACTCAGGCACCCCTTCTCCTGTGCTCCCCTGTGCTTTGTCCACGTCACCCCTGCAGTATTTCTCACATTATGTGGTCCCTGTAGGGTCTGTCTCCCCATTAGACTGTGGGCTTCTGGAGGCCACGAGCGTGGGGCAACACTGGACTCCCTCCCAGAGTGACTGAGGAGGGAGTTAGACACATCCCCACCCAGGGCCATCAGAGGCCAGGGCAGGGTTCCGACCCCAGCTCACCTGCCTCGTTAAACATGGGGCTCAGTTGGCCCTGACATCCCTGCACCATCGGCAAGGGTGGGCAACGTCAGAACTGCGGGCTGGGGCTTCCCTGGAAGGGCCCTGCTTGGGCCCAATGCCAGGCCCCAGGGCCCAAAAGTGAGCTACTTTAGCAGGCAGGCGTCAGTTTTCTCATTTATGAAATGGGGACAATGAACCTGGTCACCTTCCTCTTTCTGGGAAGAATACGAGGTTAATGAATGCTCAAGACCGGACATGACTGTACCTAAGGTGGAGTGCAGGCTGCCTGAGGCAGGGGAATGACCCTGGTGATCCTTAGCTCTCTCTTCCTGCGGGACACTGAAGGACAGTGTGAGACCCACAATCAGCGCACCTGCTCACCTTGGTTCTGCACACTGCCCTGGGTGGGTCTTGGCTTGGAAACCCTAATCCGCTTACTAAGCACCGACCCCACTCCGTGCCCTGCCCGTGCCATATCCACTCCACTGCACTAAACTGGGTTTCTTTGTCGGTTTCAGCAGACCCTCCTCATCGTGTCCCTCTTCCAGGAAGCCTTCTCTTATAAATTTTGGGCATGCTGGGACTTGTCTACACTGTTGGCAATTGTCAAGGCTTTAGGTCCGAGTTGTTCCTCAACTTCCGACCCCCACCTCATGCTAACAGGATTGGGGCCACAGTGTGTGACTGCAATGTGGCCAGTCCTGGGAGACCCGGCCTCGCCCCGAGGGGAAGCGGGCGGCCCCTCCGTTGCCATGGCAGCCTAGAGCACCCCCACGAGGCTCCTCATTGGCCACCAAGTCGAGGACCCGCCTCCGCCATCAGAAGGGGCCAACCAAGGCAGACCGGGTGCGACCCAGTTGAGGGATTAGCGGGTGACGCATCTTCCCCAATCCCTCATGGAGACCCGCGCGCCCGCGATCCTACGGGCGCAGCCGTGGCCCTGGGTCGGGGTCGCGCTCGCTGGGCGCGCCTCGGGCGGGGCTGGGGAAGGCGCGGAGCTGGGGGGCGCTGCGGGAGGAGGCCACTCGGGCCCCCGGGGAGGGCCGGGCTGCGGCTGGCAGGTTTCCGAGGACCCTCAGGCGGAGGCGGAGGCCGTGCAGGAGGCGGAGGAAGAAAACTATTAAGGAAGGGGGTGGAAGGGCCCCACTGGCTGAAGACCTCTGAGCTCAGGCGGTGGAAGGACCCTGGGCACGGAGTTGCATGGAACCCTGTTCGAATCCCGCTCTGCACCCGCTTGCGCTGTGACCTCGCGCACGCGAGCCTTCCTGCCCGGGGGGTGGCGGGAAGGAGGGAGGGGAGCGGCGAACATTACTTTGTGCCGATCCTTGTGCTGAAAACCCTAGTTTTCTCTCCAGGATTCCCCCAAAACGACCCTGAAATAGGTGGATGCTATCCTTATCCCCATTTTACAGATGAGGAAACAGGTTTAAGGAGGCTACGTGAGAAAAGCCTCGAGTGAGCTCAGTTCCCAGATGTGAGAATGATGTGGCTGGGTTGGTGGTTATCTGGGGGGGAAGTAGGAGGTGTCCTGCCCACCCCCACGCGCAGGCATCCTGGCTGCCCCGGAAGGAAGAATTCGTGCCAAGCCGTGAGACTCGGTGGTTTCCTGTAGCAAATCTGCGTCAGGCTCTCTCTGGGGGGTTAACCGCCGCAAACTGGTAACAGCGTCAGAAAGGGGAAACCGAGCTTTATCTGCAGAGGTCCCTGGGCCAGGGACAGCAGATTAAAGAACATGGAGGCTGGGCGCGGTGGCTCACGTCTTAAACCCAGCACTTTGGGAGGCCAAGGCGGGAGGATCGCTTGAGACCAGGAGTTTGAGACCAGCCTGGGCAAGATAGGGAGACCTCTTCTCTAAAAATAAAGAAAAAATAAAGAAGATGGAGCCCGCCCCTCAGGGGAAGGAGGGAAGGGAGAAAGTGTTTCTAACTCCTTCTTGTCCTTTCTTTCTTTCTTTCTTTTTTTTGAGACGGAGTTTCGCTCTTGTTTCCCAGGCTGGAGTGCAATGGCGCGATCTCGGCTTACCGCAACCTCCGCCTCCCGGGTTCAATTCTCCTGCCTCAGCCTCCTGAGTAGCTGGGATTACAGGCATGCGCCACCACACCCGGCTAATTTTGTATTTTTAGTAGAGATGGGGTTTCTCCATGTTGGTCAGGCTGGTCTCAAACTACTGACCTCGTGATCCGCCCACCTCAGCCTCCCAAAGCCCTGGGATTATAGGTGTGAGCCACCGTGCCTGGATCCTTGTTATTTCAAAACAGGCTGAGATTCCCTCTGGAAGCCCAATTTAAGAAGAACAGACCCATGGCCGGGCGCGGTGGCTGACGCCTGTAATCCCAGCACTTTAGGAGGCCGAGGCGGGCAGATCGCGTGAGGTCGGGAGTTCGAGACCAGCTTGACCAACGTGGAGAAACCCCGCCTCTACTAAAAATACAAAAGTAGCCGGTCATGGTGGCGCATGCCTATAATCCCAGCTACTCGGGAGGCTGAGGCAGAAGAATCGCTTGAACCCGGGAGAAGGCAGAGGTTGCGGTGAGCCGAGATCGCACCATTGCACTCCAGCCTGGGCAACAAGAGCGAAACTCCATCTCAAAAAAAAAAAAAAAAAGAAAGATAAGAAAAGAAAATTCACCATATGAATGTCAGACTCTTAATGATGCAAATGCCAGAAAACCTGACTCAAACTGATTTATGCTAAAAAGGGAATCTACTGGCTCAGGAAACTGAGAACCCCAGGCATGACTTATCTGGCGACGCCACGACGTTGTGAAGACTCATATCCCAGAGTCTTTGTACTTGTTTGTACTTTGCCTTTGCCGTCTTGGGAAGTGTTTGGGCTCCATGAGCACCTGCTGCAGCTGCAGGGGCACATCATCCCAAGTTCTAGTTGAGTAGAAAGAGGCTCTTTCCTTGGGAATTGTGACACATGTCCCAGGTTTCACTCTAACTGGACAATTGGGGTCATGTGACCACACAGAGCTACCAGGGGCAAGGCAGGAATAACCCTGTGTTGATTGGCAAGTCTGTTCACAGGCCCCACACCTGCAGCCTCACCTGCTCCAATGGGCTGAAAAGGAAGGAGGGAAGAGGGTTTCTCCAAAGGAGGAACTGAAGAGATATTGAATGGTTGCCCATTGCTAACACCCCAATGCCAGGGCTCCAGAACCCACCTCCTGATCCCCTCTGCACCTTGTACTACTGGTGCCAGTCAGGGAGAAACGGATTGGAAAGTGAGGGTCTTGCCCTGGGAGAGTGCCCACCCCTTCCTCGCTGGTCCCATGTCAGTCGTCCCAAGTCAGTCCTCATCACATCCAGTGCCCATCCCCCTCCCCACCCCCTGACCCTGGCTCCTGTTGCTCCCTGGAGGGTCCTTGAAGCCCTTCTGATTGCCGTAGCCCGGGGGACTGCCTGCCATGCCTCCAAAGGCCCTCCATGTTTAGCTGGAGTGATGCAGTATTGGGGGGGCCAGTTGCCTCTTGTTTCTCCAGCAGAGGGGAGCTTCCTCAGGGACTGGCACTATGTTGTCCCTTCCTCTGTGTGTGGTCCCTCTCTGGGACCAGGCAGGATTTGTGCAGTGGGCAGCAGGTGTGATTTTGAGGGACTCTAGGAAGGGCCTTACCTACCCCTGTATGCCTCTTTTACTTTTTAAAATCCCATAATTAGATGGGGTTTCACTCATTTAATTCCTGTTAAGATTCATATGCCTCTGAGAGAGAGTATAGTAGATCATCTCTTTTTCTGGAGACAGAGTTTCACTCTTGTCGCCCAGGCCAGAATGAAGTGGCACAATCACGGCCCACTGCAACCTCCACCCCCTGGATTCAAGCAGTTCTCCTGCCTCAGCCTCCTGAGTAGCTGGGATTACAGGCATGTGCCACCCCGCCTGGCTAATTTTTGTATTTTTAGTAGAGACGGAGTTTTGCCATGTTGGCCAGGCTGGTCTCGAACTCCTGACCTCAGGTGATCCACTTGCCTCGGCCTCCCAAAGTGCTAGGATCACAGGTGTGAGTGGAGCATAGTAGATCTTATCATTCATTTACACTTTAGTGTGAAGTAGTTCACAGCATTCTTCCTGAAAGCAGGCACATATTAGGCACTTGATCATGGACACCATGCCTAATGTGTGCCCTGCTCTGATTCAAAAGCCTCTCATGCATTGTCTCATTTAATCTTCACAACTCTGTGAGGTAGGAACTAGTATAATCCCTGTTTTACAGATGAGAAAACTGAGGTCCAGAGGAGTTAAGGACCTTGCCAAAGGTCTCCAAGCAGTGGAGCAGGGATGTGAATGCAAGAAGTCTGGTTCCAGAGCCTGCACTGCCTATCCCTCCACTGAGATAATCCCTAACACTCTTTAGTTGACAAATGTATTCATATACATTTTTTGGGTCTCCCTACAATTCAGCAAGGTAGTTGCTATGGTTACTCCCATTTTATAGAGGAGAATATTTAAGTGGCTAAGTTCAGTCAATAGTGAGCAGCAGGTCCAGAGTTTAGACCAGTGCGCCATTTCAAATGGGCTGTTCTCCCTGGACCCCACACAGCACCTGGTAAGAGGAGAGCCTTGAGTCAGTTCACTGGTGTCCTGGGGACAGAGGGAGAGTGCGGTGCGGATGGAAGCTGGGAGCTTCCAGAACAAACTCAGCCCTTCCTTCATTCTTCCTCTTCTCCCTCCTGCCTTCTCTTCCTTCTTTCTACTCATTCATTCATCCACCTGAGCACCTGGTAAGGGTCAAACTGTGGGTACCCAATGACCATAACAAGTGTCCCTCAAAGAGCTGACAGGCTAAAAAACTGGCCGGGCAAGGTGGCTTATGCCTGTCATCCCAGCACTTTGGGAGACTGAGGTGGGAGGATCACTTGAGCCCAGGAGGTCAAGGCTGCAGTGAGCCATGATTGCACCACTGCACTCTAGCCTGGGCTACAGAGTGAGACTCTGTCTCAAAACAAAACAAAACAAAAACTAACAGCACATGCTGTTTGTTGAGTGTTAATGGTGAGTGGGGCACTGTGCTGAGTGCTGAGCATGCCACACCCTCACAGCCATCTTTTTTAGGTAGGAGACTGGGGCTTAGGAAGGACTGCCCCAGGCCTGGCGCGGTGGCTCAGGCCTGTAATCCCAGCACTTTGGGAGGCCAAGGCAGGCAGATCGCCTGAGGTCAGGAGTTCAACACCAGCCTGGCCAACATGGTGAAACCCCGTCTCTACTAAAAATACAAAAATTAGCTGAGCGTGGTGGTGGGCGGCTATAGTCCAAGCTACTTGGGAGGCTGAGGCAGGAGAATTGCTTGAAACGGGACCCAAGAGGCAGAGGTTGCAGTGAGCCAAGATCACGCCATTGCACTCTAGCCTGGGCTACAGAGTGAGACTACGTCTCAAAAAAAAAAAAAAAAAAGGAAGAACTGCCCCAAGGCCAACTCCAGCCTGACTCCATAGTGGGAGCATCTCACCACTAGGCTGGACTGCCTCCCTCTTGGAGTATAGTGAGGGCCAAGTGGATACTTACGGATAATGAACACACACACACACACACACACACACACACACACACACCCTCTGGCTCTTTGACTCCAGCTCCCAACACCAGAGGCAGCCATCTCTGCTGTCTTCCAGCACTTGCCTACCACCAGGAGCCAGGCCACCTCAAAGAGGAAGCAGAATGGGGAGGGCCACCTTACACAGCAGGGACAGGCCACACACTTCAGGACCTGTGGATGGTACCTCTCAGGGAGATTGAATGAGAGTGACTTAACCAGAGTTAAGTCCTAGAAGGGCTTGCAGGGTGTGGGGGAGGCCTTGACTGGTCTCCCTGGACAGCTGTCTAAGCATGACTTCATTGCGCCTCAGTTTCCTATTCTGTATTTGACCTGCTTACAAGCTGCATCTGAAGGATTAGCCATCGGAAACTTCCTAGAACTGGCTGGATGCTTCATCTGCCCTGCCTTCTGACCTGGTTCTTCCCTATTCTTCATGGCCATGGTTTGTCACTTTACAGATGTGGAAGCAGGGCTCAGAGGGGTGGGCCCAAGCCACCTAAAGAGTGTTAGAAATTTAATGTGAGAACCCACCGAGGTCTCAATTTTAATACCCCATCAAGTTTCTACTAAGCACTCACGTATGCCAGAGTCTGAGCTAAGCCCAGGAGATAGAGCAGTGAGCAGGGTAGGTTTTTCCCACCTCTGGGGCACCAATTCTAGGAGGGGTGCCAGACAAAGAAATGATGTAGGACAAAGTGACAAGAGTGAGAAGACTTGGCGGGGCAGAGGACAGTGGGCTTCTCAGGTCTGTGTCAGCTCCCATACTTGGGAGGACCCAGCGGAGCAAAGGTTTGGGGACTGTGGAGTTGCAGTGGGGGAGGCTGAGGTCACAGATCTCAGTATTTCTGGCTTAAGTGGGGTGCTGACTCAGAGGGAGAGAGTTGGAGCTACCTCACCCTCAAAAATACCCAGACCAAGCCCACTTTCAGCCTCTGCCGCTGCTCTCAGGCCATACTCTGCTTACCTGGAATTTCAAACCCAACAATTTCCTTGTCTTGGGTGGTTTCCAGCCCCATCTGCTTTCCTGGGGCCTAGCTCATCCATCACTCCTGCCAGGTGTGTACTAGTAGTGTCACTCTGAGTAACTCCAGGTAGCCAGGGTGACCTCACCTGCTCCTGATTCAGTTTGAGTCATTCTCCCCATTTCTAGAAGGTGGCTCTTGGCCATTCTTTTTTTTCTTTTTTTAGACGGAGTCTTGCTCTTGTTGCCCAGGCTGGAGTGCAATGGCACGATCTTGGCTCACCGCAACCTTCGCCACTCGGGTTCAAGCGATTCTCCTGCCTCAGCCTCCTGAGTAGCTGGGATTACAGGCATGTGCCACCATTCCTGGCTAATTTTGTATTTTTAGCAGAGATGGGGTTTCTCCATGTTGGTCAGGCTGGTCTCGAACTCCCGACCTCAGGTGATCTGCCCACCTCGGCCTCCCAAAGTGCTGGGATTACAGGCGTGAGACACTGCGCCCAGCCAGCTCTTGGCCATTCTTACCTCATGCTCCAGCACCTACGGCCTCTGGGAGCAGCAGGTCCCCCTCCCCAACCCTGCTGATTAACCAAGTCTACGGGAGGGAAGGGTGGGGAAACAGAGACAGGCAGGCCTGGGCCCACCTAAAAATGAGGCAGGATCCCCAGCAGGAGATGTGGGGGAGCCCTAGAAGGGAACCCTCAGCCATGGGAATTAACTCCCTCCCTCTTCAGCTCATCTCTGCTATCTCCTTTCCAATAATCACCAACATTCTCCAATCTACTTTCCTATTTTGAAATAATTTTTAAGTTTTTAATGTTTTTGTAGAGATGGGGTCTCACTATATTGCCCAGGCTGGATTCAAACTCCTGGGCTCAAGTGATCCTCCTGCCTCAGCCTCCCAAATATTAATAGCTGGGATTATAGGCACGGGCCATCATGCCAGACTTACTTTCCTGTTTTTAACAGGAAAAGGACATTACCTGGGAAGAACAGCGATTGTTAATTGATCATTTGATTGATTGAGCTGGGCACTCTCTAGACATTAGAGTCTTACAATATTTCATGATTTGTTTTCATTTTCCAGATGAGGAAACTGAGGCTCAGGGAGGATACTTGACTTATCCAAGGTCACACAGCAAGGAATTGGCTGAGCTGGGTTGGAACCCAGGTGTATCTGACTTCAGAGTTGTTTAACCAGGGCCATGTACTTAACCACCCCGCTCCCCAGCTGCCCACAGATGGGAGCGATAAGAGGAAGATCACTCCACCCACAGAGCTGGAGCCTGCTCAGATCCAGCCTCATGCACCACCCCCAGATCCCTTTGTAGTAGTGTAGGAGGGGACAGGAGCTCTACCCAAGAGTCTGAGGGCCATCACTTCCTTAGTGGGAAGAGCCCACCATGGGCGCTACCCTTGTGAGCGAGTGGGCCAGACCTGTGCAGCTTGGTAGGAGTCATGGCTGGGGATCCTGCCTGATTTGTAGGTGGGCCCAGGCCTGCCTGTCTCTGTTTCCCTAACCTTTCCTCCCATAGTTGGTCCCTAGTCTGCTACGGATTCCTCCCACCAGCCTCTTGGACTCTAGCCTCCCTCTCCCACCCATCCAATCCTCATGCCAGACGAGGCTGTACAGCTCGGAGCTATTCCTTCCAACATGGAGGCCACTGGCCATGTGTGGCTGTTGAGCCCTTGACATGTGTCTGATGCTGCTGAGGAGATGCACTTTAAATTTTATTTAATTTGGCCGGGCGCGGTGGCTCAAGCCTGTAATCCCAGCACTTAGGGAGGCCGAGGCGGGCGGATCACAAGGTTAGGAGATCAAGACCATCCTGGTTAACACGGTGAAACCCTGTCTGTACTAAAAATACAGAAAAATTAGCCAGGCGTAGTGACAGGCGCCTGTGGTCCCAGCTACTCGGGAGGCTGAGGCAGAAGAATGGCGTGAACCCGGGAGGCAGAGCTTGCAGTGAGCCGAGATCAGGCCACTGCACTTCAGCCTGGGGGACAGAGTGAGACTCCGTCTCAAAAAAAATTTTTTTTATTTAATTTTAATTAATGTACATTTAAATTTAAAAAGTGATACTCAGCCAGGCAAGGTGGCTCACGCCTGCAATCCTAGCACTTTGGGAGGCCAAGGCGGGCAGATCACGAGGTCAGGAGCTCAAGACCAGCCTGGCCAACATGGTGAAACCCTGTCTCTACTAAAAATACAAAAATTAGCTGGGCATGGTGGCGGGTAGGAGGTGGCAAAAAACACTTTTGAACCGGAGGTGGAATGCCGTTAGAGATCCATCCCGCACGGAGGAATCCGTCTGAAGGTGATACTCAATTCAGATATTGGAAAATGTTTAAGTATGTTTGGAACAACTTGGGTACATGAATCTAGTTTTTCAACTGCAAATTTTTTTTTTTTTTTTGAGACGGAGTCTCGCTCTGTCACCCAGGCTGGAGTGCAGTGGCGCGATCTCGGCTCACTGCAAGCTCCGCCTCACGCCTCCGGGTTCACGCCATTCTCCTGCCTCAGCCTCTCCGAGTAGCTGGGACTACAGGCGCCCGCCACCACGCCCGGCTAATTTTTTGTATTTTTAGTAGAAATGGGGTCTCACCATGGTCTCGATCTCCTGACCTCGTGATCCGCCCGCCTCGGCCTCCCAAAGTGCTGGGATTACAAGCGTGAGCCACCGCGCCCGGCCTCAACTGCAAATTTTATGAAATCTAAATACAGATCACTTTTCTGATGAAAATTTAGCAAATGCTGCCGGGTGCGGTTGCTCACGCCTGTAATGCCAGCACTATGGGAGATGGCGCCACTGCACTCCAGTCTGGGCAACAGAGCAAGACTCCATCTCAAAAAAAAAAAAAATTAAAAAAGAAAATTTAGCAAATGCTGTAACTATAAACTAGGTACCAGATTTTGGAGACTTAAAGAAAATGTAAAATACCTAATTCATATTTTTATATTGATTCATGTTTAATGACACCATTTTTACGTCAGTTTTTTTTTTTTTTTTGAGACGGAGTTTCGCTCTTGTTGCCCAGGCTGGAGTGCAATGGCGCAATCTCGGCTCACTGCAACGTCCTCCTCCTGGGTTCAAGCGATTCTCCTGCCTCACACTTACTGAGTAGCTGGGATTACAGGCATGCAACACCACTCCTGGCTAATTTTGTATTTTTAGTAGAGACAGGATTTCTCCATGTTGGTCAGGCTGGTCTCGAACTCCGGACCTCAGATGATCCGCCTGCTTTGACCTCCCAAAGTGCTGGTATTACACGAGCATGAGCTACCAGGCCCGGCCTTTTATGTCAGATTAAATAAAATATGTTATTAAAGTTAATTTCACCTGATTCTATATTTTAGTAAGGCTAATGGAAAATTTTAAATTACTTCTATGGCTCTTATTATGTTTCTTTTTTTTTTTTTTTTTTTTTTTGAGACAGAGTCTTGCTCTATCCCCCATGCTGGAGTGCAGTGGCGTGATCTCAGCTTACTGCAACCTCTGCCTCCTGGGTTCAAGCAATTCTCATGCCTCAGCCTCCTGAGTAGCTGGGATTACAGATGCCTGCTACCACGCTGAGCTAATTTTTGTATTTTTGGTAGAGATGGGGTTTCACTATGTTGGCCAGGCTGATCTTGAACTTCTGACTTCAGCGATGTGCCCGCCCTGGCCTCCCAAAGTGCTGGCATTACAGGCATGAGTCACGGCGCCCAGCCTCGTATTATATTTCTATTGGACACTGCTAGCCCAGAGGTTAAAGGTGGATGTTCGCCGGGCGCGGTGGCTCACGCCTGTAATCCCAGCACTTTGGGAAGCTGAGGCGGACAGATCACCTTAGGTCAGGAGTTCAAGACCAGCCTGGCCAATATGGTGAAACCCCATCTCTAATAAAAATACAAAAAAAATTAGCCAGATATGGTGGTGTGCACCTGTAGTCCCAACTACTTGGGAGGCTGAGGCAGGAGAACTGCTTGAACCTGGGAGGTGGAGGTTGCAGTGAGCCAAGATCGGGCCACTGCACTCCAGCCTAGGCAATAAAACAAGACTCCGTCTTAAAAAAAATGTGGAGGTTCAAATTCTGTCTCTGTGTATCCTTGAGCAACTTCACAAACCTCTCTTGGCCTCAGTTTCCTCACCTATAAAACAGGTGGCACCTCTCCCATAGAGTTGCTCAGAGGAACAAATGAGATAATGTTTGTAAGGCACTTAGCACAGTGCCTGGCATATAGTAGGTGCTCAGAAAAAAAAAAAAAAATATATATATATATATAGTTATTATAGACTTCCTTTCACCAAGGCATTCCAAAGTACAGTTCAGTGAATCTCAGCAATATTTACTGAGGCTGGATGCGGTGGCTCACACCTGTAATCCCAACAGTTTGAGAAGCAAAGGTGAGAGGATTGCTTGAGCCCAAGAGTTTGAGACCAGCCTGGGCAACAAAGTGAGACTCCCATCTCTACGAATAACAATAAGAACAATAAAACATTAGCTAGGCGTGGTGGTGCATGCCTGTGGTCCCAGCTACTCGGGAGGCTGAGGTGGGAGGATCACTTGAGCCTGGGAGGTTGAGGCTGCAGTGAGCTGTGTTTGTGCCACTGCACTACAGCCTGGGTGACAGAGCAAGAAAAAATAAAAACAAACAAACAAAAATGACTGAGCTAGCTGTGTGCCAGGCCCTTGGGATTTGGTGGAGAACAAGCCCAGCAATACCTCTGCTCTCCTGGAACTCCCATCCTGTAGAAGGGAGGTGGCCACTGAACAAAGACACCGGCTAACTTCTGGTGGTGATTAAGGGCTGTGGAGGAAATGTATGCGGAACTGTGCTTGAGGATGGTGGCTTTTGCAGGGGTGGCCAGGGCATGCTACCTTGTGGAGCAGGGGACAATAAGCTAAATCTGATCCTCTAATAGCTGGGCAGGGGTTGCTCTGAGGGAAGAGTGTTCCCTGCAGTGGGACAGGCAAGTGCGGAGGCCACAGCATCAGCCCCTGCAACAGCTGCCTGTCTTCTGTATTCCGCAATCGGCTTCACCATACTTTCCATTTCTTGGATCTAACTCTCTCCTGGCCACTGCACTGTCCCTGTGTGCATGACAACCTTTGTAAAGCTGGTCCACGTTATTTTCTGCCTCATCTGTTCTTTTTTTTTTTTTTTTTTCTGAGGTGGAGTCTTGCTCTGTCACCTCTGTCACCCAGGCTGGAGTGCAGTGATGCTATCTGGACTCACTGCAACCTCTGCCTCCCGGGTTCAAGTGATTCTCCTGCCTCAGCTCCCAAGTAGCCGGGATTATAGGCGTGTGCCACCATGCCCAGCTAATTTTTTGTATTTTTAGTAGAGACAGGGTTTCACCGTGTTGGCCAGGCTGGTCTTGAACTCCCGACCTCAGGTGATCCACCCGCCTCAGCCTCCCAAAGTGCTGGGATTACAAACGTGAGCCACTGCGCCCCGCCCCTCATCTGTTCTGCACTCTCCTGTCTGCCTAGCAAGTCTCCACCCTCCTTTGCCCCTCCAGCTCTGGTCCCTTATTCTAGGAAGTTGCCCCTGGTGGTTCCTGTTTCCCCTGGTCCCTCTCTGGGGTTCTTCCAGACTGAATACTTGATTCCGTACCATCCTGCCTCCAACCCCACTTCGTCTTTCTAGATCAGTTGTGGCTCCTCAACAAACTTGCCCCTTTCCTAGGGCAAGAACCAGAACATTCCTCCTAGCACTGAGTTGAGCCATTCAATAAAACCTACGGATTGCCAGAGCTCAGCTCCGGGGAAACCAAGAGGCATGTCTGCCCAGGCAGAATGGAAAATCCCCCGATGGGGGAAGGGCGTGGAAATTTCTTCTTAACGTTCTCCTTCCAGATTTGGACATGCCCCAGAAAGCAGTCAAGCATTTGCTCAGTGACCTGCAAGAAGGCTCTGTTCTTCCCACCCGGAGACCCATGCCCCGCCCCAGGCTTGAACCCAGGGAGGGCGACCGGGTGGGGCTGGAGGAAAACAGCAGCAGTGGCGGCTGGCAGCTGAGCTTTGCCCCAAAGAATCTCTCTTAGGTGTCATCCAGTCCCATCCCCTCAGTTCAAAGATGAAGAAACAAGGGTCAGTGGAAAAATCAGGCAAAACCACAGGTCTCACCGTTCCCAGTCCAAGCTCTCTCTGTTGCCCCATGTTGCTCGATTTCCTCATCTGTAAAATGGGAATAATAATAGTGGCTATTTTGTAGTCGGTGATAGGTTAAAGTGAGTTGAAGATGCGAAAGATTCCATAAATATGGGCTATTTATCCTCTCCAGTCCTGAGCCTGCCCTTTCTTGCAGCCCTGTGGTACAATATGCAGTTCTCAACCCTCTCCTCCGACTTCCTAGAATATCCTAGAATACTAGAAATCCAGAGCTCTCATCTGGCCCCTCACCACTTACCACCTTGTAGGAGTGGGTGCAGCAAGACTTGCCTGTTGAGGTATTTGGAGTGGGACTGGGGTGTAATGGAGCATGAATGTGCTTGGAAGTATTGTGCACTGGTGGTGGGAATGTAAAATTGTGCAACCGCTGGCCGGGCGCGGTGGCTCACGCTTGTAATCCCAGCACTTTGGGAGGCCGAGGCGGGAGGATAACGAGGTCAGGAGATCGAGACCACGGTGAAACCCCGTCTCTACTAAAAATACAAAAAATTAGCCGGGCGTGGTGGCGGGCGCCTGTAGTCCCAGCTACTCGGAGAGGCTGAGGCAGGAGAATGGCGTGAACCCGGGAGGCGGAGCTTGCAGTGAGCCGAGATTGCGCCACTGCACTCCAGCCTGGGTGACAGAGCGAGACTCCGTCTCAAAAAAAAAAAAAAAAAATTGTGCAACTGCTATGGAAAATAGTATGGCAGTTTCTCAAAAGATGAAAAATCACATTACCATATGATCCAAGAATTCTACCTCTGTGTCTACACCTAAAAGAAATGGCAGCAGGGACTTGGCGAGATAACTATACACCCATGTTCTTAGCAGCACTCTTCACAATAGCCAAAGGATGGGAGCAACCCAGGTGTCTGTGACAGATGAATGGATAAGCAAAATGTGGTGTGTGCATACAACAGAGTACTATGCAGACCGAAAAAGAAAGGAAATGCTGTCACATGCTACAACATGCATGAACCATAAGGATATTATGCAAAGTGAAATAGGTCAGTCACAAAAAGACAAATACTACATAGTGGCCAGGCATGGTGGCTCACACCTGTATTCCCAGCACTTGGGAGGCCGAGGTGGGTGTATCACAAGGTCAGGAGTTCAAGACCAGCCTGGTGAATATAGTGAAACCCCATCTCTACTAAAAAAAAAATACAAAAATTAGCTGGGCATGATGGCATATGCCTGTAATTCCAGCTACTCGGGAGGCTGAGGCAGGAGAATCGTTTGAACCCAAGTGGCTGAGGTTGCAGTGAGCCGAGATCGTGCCATTGCACTCCAGCCTGGGCAACAAGAGCAAGACTCCGTCTCAAAAAAAGAAAAAAAAAAAGTCACGGCTAGGCGCAGTGGCTCACACCTGTAATCCCAGCTTTGGGAGGCTGAGGCAGGCGGATCACCTGAGATCAGCAGTTCAAGACCGGCCTGACCAACATGGTGAATCCTCGTCTCTACTAAAAACTACAAAAATTAGCTGGGCATGGTGGCATGCGCCTGTAATCCCAGCTGCTCAGGAGGCTAAGGCAGGAGAATTGCTTGAACCCAGGAGGTGGAGGTTGCGGTGAGCCGAGATTGTGCCATTGCACTCCAGCCTGGGCAACAAGAGTGAAACTCCATCTCAAAAAATAAAAAATAAAATAAAATAAAAAAGACCAATACTACATAGTTCCACTTATATGAGGTACCTAGAGGAGTCAAATTTCTAGAGACAGAAATTAGAATGGTGGTTGCCAAGGGAGGAGGAAATAAGTTGTTTAATGGCTATATGTATAGAGTTTCAATTGTAGAAGAGGGAAAATGCTCTGGAGATTGGTTGTACAATGATGTAAATATACTTAACACTACTAATCATATGCTCAAGATGGTTCAGATGGCAAAATTTTTATTATGTGTATTTTACCACAATAGTAGTAGTAATAATAATAATAAAGTGCTTGGGCTGGGCGCAGTGGCTCACGCCTGTAATCCCAGCACTTTGGGAGGCCGAGGAGGGCAGATCACCTGAGGTCAGGAGTTTGAGACCAGCCTGGCCAACATGGTGAAACCCCATCTCTACTAAAAATACAAAAATTAGCCTGGTGTGGTGGCGGGTGCCTGTAATCCCAGCTACTTGGGAGGGTGAGGCAGCAGAATCACTTGAACCTGGGAGGTGGAGGTTGCAGTGAGTTGAGATCATGCCACTGTACTCCAGCCTAGGAGACAAGAGTGAAACTCTGTCTCAAATAATAACAATAATAATAAAGTGCTTGAAAGTAGCCCAAATGGGCCTCTCCAAGAGATGTTGGACTTGAGCTGTCATGGTCTTTTTCATCCTTCCCACCTTCCACAAGTGCTCTTTTAGCATTTTCTATAAGCCAGGCACAAGGCTAGGCACACAAAAATTGACATCCTATTGGCCAAGACAGACAATAAATAAAATTTGAGCCAAAGTGATCATAGCTTCTCTTTGCTTTCCTTTTCTTAGTGAAATTTTACCACATTTACACTAAACGAAACCATAATTACGGAGCCATAATTTACTTTTTAAACTTCCAGAGCTTTTTTTTTTCTTTTTTTTTTTTGAGACAGAGTTTCACTCTTGTTGCCCAGGCTGCAGTGCAATGGCCCCATCTTGGCTCACTGCAACCTCTGCCTCCCGGGTTCAAGCGATTCTCCTGCCTCACCCTCCCGAGTAGCTGGGATTACAGGCACATGCCACCATGCCTGGCTAATTTTTGTATTTTTAGTGGAGATGGGGTTTCATCGTATTGGTCAGGCTGGTCTCGAACTCCTGAACTCAGGTGATCTGCCCGCCTTGGCCTCCCAAAGTGCTGGGATTATAGGCATGAGCCACTGTGCCCGGCCCAGAGCTTACTTTATGTGCTTTTTTGGGAGTGTTAAATTTTTTTTTAAATTGAGGTATAATTTGCATGTAGCAAAATGCACCCTTTTTTAGATGTACAATTCCATGAATTTTGACAAATGTGTATTAAAAAAACTTTATTGATATAATTTACATATCACAAATTTCAATGGATTTTTAGTATGTTCAGACTTCTGCATCCATCACCACAATCTGTTTTAGAATATTTTCATTACCCCAAAAAGTAACTTGAGACCCATAAGCCGTCACCCACTCTTTTCCTCAAACTCCCAGCCCTACGCAACCACTAACCTACTTTCTGTCTCTATGGATTTTCATATTCTGGACATTTCATATAAATGGAATCATACAATATGTCATCTTTTGTGACATGCATCTTTCATTTAGCATAATGTTTTGGAAGCTCATCCATGTTGTAGCATGTATCAGAACTGCCTTTCTTTTTATTGCCAAATAATGTTCCATTGTGTGGCTATGCTACACTTTGTTTTGTCTTTTTTTTTTTTTTTTTGAGACGGAGTCT
The DNA here is from genome assembly GCF_009828535.3 of Hylobates moloch. Lineage (NCBI taxonomy): Eukaryota > Metazoa > Chordata > Mammalia > Primates > Hylobatidae > Hylobates > Hylobates moloch. Next base: position 67,579,199 of record NW_026652278.1, on the reverse strand, counting down.
CGCTCTGTCGCCCAGGCTGGAGTGCAGTGGCACGATCTCGGCTCACTGCAAGCTCCGCCTCCCGGGTTCACGCCATTCTCCTGCCTCAGCCTCTCCGAGTAGCTGGGACTACAGGCGCCCGCCACCACGCCCGGCTAATTTTTTTTGTATTTTTAGTAGAGACGGAGTTTCACCGTGGTCTCGATCTCCTGACCTCGTGATCCGCCCGCCTCGGCCTCCCAAAGTGCTGGGATTACAAGCGTGAGCCACCGCGCCCGGCCTGTTTTGTCTGTTGATGGACATTTGGGTTGTTTCTACTTTTCGGCTATTATGAATAATACTGCTATGAACATTTGTGTACAAGTTTTTTTGCGTAGACATACATTTTCATTTATCTTGAATGTATACCTAGAAGTGAAATTGCTAGGTCCTATGGTAACTCTATGGTTAGCATTTTGAGGAACTGCCAAACTGTCTTTTATTTTTGAGACGGAGGCTTGCTCTGTCACCTAGGCTGGAGCAAGATCCCAGCTAACTGCAACCTCCACCTCGCTGCAACTTCCACCCACTGGGTTCAAGCGATTATCTTGCCTCAGCTTCCCGAGTAGCTGGGATTACAGGCGCCTGCCACCACACCGGGGTAATTTTTGTATTTGTATTAGAGACGGGGTTTCAACATGCTGGCCAGGCTGGTCTCGAACTCCCAACCTCAGGCAATCCGCCTGCCTCAGCCTCCCAAAGTGCTGGGATTACAGGCGTGAGCCACTGTGCCCGGCCACCAAACTGTTTTTGAAAGTGGCTGCACCTGGCCGGTGCAGTGGCTCACGCCTGTAATCACAGCACTTTGGGAGGCCAAGGTGGGCAGATCATCTGAGGTCGGGAGGTCGAGACCAACCTGGCCAACATGGTGAAACCCCATCTCTACTAAAAATACGAAAATTAGCCAGGCATAGTGGCTCACACCTGTAATCCCAGCCACTCGGGAGGCTGAGGCAGGAAAATCGCTTGAACCCAGGAGACAGAGGTTGCAGTGAGCTGAGATCACACCACCGCACTCCAGCCTAGGAGACACAGGGAGACTGTGTCTCCAAAAAAAAAAAAAAAAATTAAAGTGGCTGCACCAATTTACATTCCTTCCAGCAATGTATGAGGGTTCCAGTTTCCCTGCATCCTCACTAACACTTGATATCCTCTGTCTCTGATTATTCCCATTCTGGTGTGTTGTGGTACCTCAGTGTAGTGTTGATTTTCATTTTCCTAATGACCAACAGTGTTGAATATCTTTTCACAAATGGCTGTTGGGCACTTACATATGTTCTTTGGAAAATGTCTGTTCAGATATTCAGATCCTTTGCTCATTGTTTAATTGAATTGTAAGAGTTTCTTATGCATTCTGGATGCAAATCACTTATCAAACAAATGATCTGCAAATATTTTCTTCCAGTCTGTGGGTTGTCTTTTCAACTTCATGTTTTTTTTGGCCCCCTGTGGTTGGTATTTCAGTCTTTTCACTTTCTTGATGGTGTCCTTTGAAGCACAACTGTTTTTAATTTTCATAAAATTCAATTTGTCAGTCTTCTTTCTTATCATCTGTACTTTTGGAATCTTATCTCAGAAAGAATTGCCAGGCCAGCGCAGTGGCTCATGCCTGTAATACCAGCACTTTGGGAGCCTGAGGTGGGCGGATCACGAGGTCAAGAGATTGAGACCATCCTGGCCAACGTGGTGAAACCGTGTCTCTACTGAAAATACAAAAATTAGCTGGGCATGGTGGTGCGCGCCTGTAATCCCAGCTACTCAGGAGCCTGAGACAGGAGAATTGCTTGAACCCAGGAGGTGGAGGTTGCAGTGAGCCAAGATCGTGCCACTGCACTCCAGCCTGGAGACAGAGCAAGACTCCATCTAAAATAATAATAGTAATAATAATTGCCTAATCTGAGATCATGAAGATTTACTCCTATATGTCTTCTAAGAGTTTTATAGTTTAGCTCTTCCATTTAGACTTATGATTCACTTTCCACTTTGAGTTAATTTTTGTGTATGTATATCTTTTTTTAATTTTTATATTTTAGAGACTGGGTCTCTCTATGTTGCCCAGACTGGCCTTGAACTTCTGGGCTCAAGCAATCCTCCTGCATCAGCTTCCCAAGTAGCTAGGCCTACAGGAACATACCACATACCCAGCCATGTATATATTAAAAAAAAAAATCAGGTTTATTGATGTATAATTCAGGTTAAAAAAATTTATTTTGGGCTGGGCGTGGTGGCTCACGCCTGTAATCCCAGCACTTTGGGAGGCTGAATCGGGCGGATCACAAGGTCAGGAGTTCGAGACCATCCTGACCAATATGGAGAAACACCGTCTCTACTAAAAATACAAAAAATAGCCGAGTGTGGTGGCACACACTTATAATCCCAGCTACTCAGGAGGCTGAGGCAGGAGAACTGCTTGAACGTGGGAGGCGGAGGTTGCAGTGAGCCAAGATTGCACCACTGTACCCCAGCCAGGGCAACAGAATGAGACTCTGTCTCAAAAAAAAAAAAAAAAAGAAATCTCAAAAATTAGCCGGGTGTGGCAGCATGTGCCCATAATCCCAGCTACTCCGGAGGCTGAGGCAGGAGAATTGCTTGAACTCAGGAGGCGAGGTTGCAGTAAGCCAAGATTTCCAGTAAGTCCAGTACTCCAGCCTGGGCAACAGGGCTAGACTCTGTCTCAAAAAAAAAAAAAAAAAAATGTTTTTCCTGGGAAATTAGGGATAGGGAGATTTGAGTGATGCCCATTTTCTCTTCTCCTTATGCCCCACGTTTTACTTATTAAAAGTGTGTGTGATTATGTAGGTGTGTGTGATTAAGTATGTACGTGTGTGTGTGTGAGAGAACTTTTTTTTTTTTTTGAGATGGAGTTTCACTCTTGTTATCTGGGCTGGAGTGCAATGGTGCCATCTCGGCCCACTGCAACCTCCGCCTCCTGGGTTCAAGCGATTCTCATGCCTCAGCCTCCTGAGTAGCTGGAATTACAGGTGCCTACCACCACACCCAGCTAATTTTTTGTATTTTTAGTAGAGACAGGGTTTCACTATGTTGGCCAGGCTGGTCTCGAACTCCTGACCTCAGATGATCCGCCTGCCTCAGCCTCCTAAAGTGCTGGGATTACAGGTGTGAGCCACTGCGCCCGGCTGAAAGAACATTTTGATATCAGCTTCTTAAGGGTTCCTACTTACTTTGACTTTCTCTTGCAGCTCACATGGACCTATTAGTTATATAGTATATAGGGTGAATGAATAAATGAGTGGCCGGGTGAATGCAGCCCACCAACCTCTACATTCAGAGCCACCAGCTCCATGTGGCCACAGGCTGCATCTGCTGCCCTAGAAGTTTCCATGAAGCTGCCCATGGCTGGGATCAAGATGGAGGCTTCTCAGCTGGGCCCCTGCATGGACACGTCTAGGTTTAATGGTTTTCTCTCTAATTTGTGATTCCTTCATAAAAAGCCCTTCCATTTCGGGATAATTACAGAGTCCTGTAATGGTCTATTAATTGGGCCTGGTTTTTGTGCCCACGTTTCCTCAGCTTCCTCTGGGGTGCCCCAGCAGTACTTGGCTTCCTCCAGCAGCCAAAGTAGAATGTGGCTGACCCAGGCTGCACCTGAGCTGGGAAACTGGGAGGGCTTGTGGGGGTTGAGCGGAAGGCCCCTGGAGGTAGGAGACCACACACTGCTCATCTTAGTCCTGCAGATCCCTCACTGAGCTCCTCTGCCCCTTGGCATTTCCTCCTCATCCACGAGGTGGAATTAAAGGAATTTTTTTTTTTTTAATGAAGTCTCAATCTGTTGCCCAGTGGCGCAATCTTGGCTCACTGCCACCTCTGCCTCCTGGGTTCAAATGATTCTCCTCCCTCAGCCTCCCGAGTACTTGGGACTACAGGCACACACCATCACGCCTGGCAAATTTGTCTATTTTTAGTAGAGACGGGGTTTCACCATGTTGGCCAGGCTGGTCTCGAACTCTTGACCTCAGGCGATCCACCTATCTCAGCCTCCCAAAGTGCTGGGATTACAGGTGTGAGCCACCACGCCTGGCCTAAAGGAACCTTATATATAATGCTTAATATGTACCAGAATTAGAATAATGCGACTTAGAAGTATAGCTGTCTGAACATATTCGCCCCAATGGAGGGTTTGTTTTTCTTTCATTTTTTTTTTTTTTTTTTTGAGACTGAGTCTTGCTCTGTCTTCCGGGCTGGAGTGCGGTGGTGCGATCTCAGCTCACTGTAACCTCCGCCTCCGGGTTGAAGCGATTCTCCTGCCTCAGCCTCTCAAATAGCTGGGTCCACATGCACGTGCCACCACACCCAGCCAATTTTTGTCTTTTTAAGTAGAGACAGGGTTTCACCATGTTGGCCAGGCTGGTCTCGAATTCCTGACCTCAAGTGATCCACTTGCCTGGGCCTCCTAAAGTGCTGGGATTACAGGCATGAAGCCACCGCACCCAGCCTTTTCGTTTGTTTTGTTTTTGTTTTTGGGTTTTTTAGTCTTTTTGAGATGGAGTCTTGCTCTGTCACCCAGGCTGGAGTGAGATCTGGGCTCACTGCAACCTCTGCCTCCTGGGTTCACACGATTCTCCTGCCTCAGCCTCCCAAAGTGCTAGGATTACAGGCGCCCACTCACACGCCCAGCCTTATTTTTCTTTTGAATTTGTTAAGGTCATATGTTGACACGGCTGTTAAATATTTATTTATTTATTTATTTATTTATTTATTTATAGGGTTCTCACTGTGTTGCTCAGGCTGGTCTTGAACTCTTGGGCTCAAGTGATCCTGCCACCTTGGTCTTCCAAAGTGCTGAGATTACAGGCATGAACCACTGGTGCCCAGCCAACATGGCTGTTAAGATGGTAACTTTGAAAAGCTGTTAGAGGAACATAAGACCAGAGGGAACAGGAATCAAAAGGTGGTCCCTATTAAAGGCACTTGCTGTGAAACCAGCCCTGCCATGCTCAGGCTGCCGTCTCTATCCGGTCATGGGCGTCCTCTGCCCATAGGGGGCTTTAGTAATGTTGTTATATATATCATTTCCTCACTATCATTCCCACTTTACAGATGAGGAAACTGAAGCTTAGGGAGGTAAAGTGATTGACCCCAGGTCATTGGCTAGGAAATGGCTGAGCTGGGATCTGAATCCAGATTTCACTAATGCAAGTGGCTTTAGCCACTAACGACACTACCTCCCTTCCAGGACCTTAGCCTTTAATATTCCTCTAAACTAGGCAGTAGGCTAATGGAAAAAAACAAACAAACAAACAAAAAACATAACAACAACAACAACAACTCTTTCTAATCCTGCCCTCCTCTCCTTGTAGCCTGAGAGTCTGAGGCTAGTGAGGGAATCATATGTTTTCTGAGCTTAGAGAGAGGGCATGACCCAAGGCTCAGACAGCCAATGCTTAGTTAACCACTATGTGCCAGGCCTCAGGGGAATCTAGGGGTGTTCTATAGAGCTAGGGGGATACAAAACAAGTGCATACAATGAGATCATTGTATGCCATGTTTTCACACGGCAATTGTGAAAGATGGGGGGAGGGGAGGCAGAAAAGAGCCATAAAAAGGCTGGAACTTGCTCTAGGCCTTAAAGCAAGGACAGGGCTTGCCAGCAAAACGCAGGAACCATATCCTTGGTGGAAGGCACTAGAATGAGCAGAGTCTGGGGCTAGAGAAAAGGGCAGTCCAGACTGACTTGCCCCCAATTAAGGGGAATGGTGGGAGGTAAGCCTCAGTAGGGAGTATAGGGCCCAACACCAAATATCTTAAAAGACCAGCAGTGGAATCTGGCAATAGGGAACCATTGCAGGTTCTAGAACATTGTCCCGATGAGGTGGGAAATAGCAATAAGAGAGGGAATCCTGTATGAAGGGAAGTAATCAGTACACATTTTCCAGGCCAAATAGGGCAATCTTTTTCCTTTCCTTTCCTTTTTCCTTTCCCCTTTCCTTTCCTTTCTTTTTTTTCTTTCCTTTCTTTCTAAGATAGGGTCTCACTAAATAGGACAATTTCTGAAAGCATTTACCAAAGTTGATTTTATGTGTAGGTCTTTATAAGCTTTCTTAGCTTTCCTGCTTAGCCACAAAGAAGCCTGCCCCATTTTCTCTTAGGGAGTCCAGTACCTGGGGCAAAGCTCCCTGCCATGTCTTAGCAGACCTCAGGACCCAGAACTGTCCTGGGCCTCAGCAACCCTCTTCCCTTTACCGTGAGACTCAAGCTACAGGGCTCCCATTTGCGGACCCTTCTGTCCTGCGGCAGGAGGATTTTCAGGCCCTGTGAGAAAGAGGAAAGCCAGTTTGGCTCTGGGAGAGGGCATCTCAGCTGAGCTAGCTTGGGAACCCAAGCTTTGGTTTGGCCTCAGTCTGACTATCTAAGAAAAGTTACGGTGCTGGGCTCAGCTGCCTCCTTGGCTTGGAGAGGGGCTAATGCTGACCAATCCATCCAACTCAGGCCCCCAAATACCAAAAAGACTCACTACTCTGAAGACAGACCATTGTTTCCTTGCTTCTCTTTTGAGGCTGGGGAGGCAGGGTCACGAGCATTGGCACAGATCTCAGTTCCCGGGAAAGTGCCCTTCAGACTCAGCCCAGGTGTCAAGCTTGCTTTATTCCCAGCCCTGAATCTCAAGAGGCTGGGAGTGGGCAAAGTCATCGCTTATCCAAGAAGATGACCATTCCAGGGCTTGCGCCTCCATTTACTAATCTGTAAAACATTAAAAACCCCTGCCGCCACCCACCCCTCACAGGGTGGCTATTAGGAAGATGTGCTAAGAAAATGGGTGTGAGGGCTTTCCTAACACTGGTTTGGGCACCTTCTTCACCGTTCTCACCATCCATTTCCAAATGCACTTCTAACCCAAGTTTATTCATTTTGGGAACAAGTCTCTCAGTTCTACCAAAGGGAGATGGGTCTTCCAAGTCATCGTAAAGTTTAGGACCCTGCGTTGGAATCCCTAATGTAAATGCAGATTCCTGGGGCCCTGGCCCAGATGCACTGAGAATCTCCAGGAGGGCCCATGCGATCTGATTACACACGCTCAAGTGGAAGAGCCACTGTTTTACAGTCTTGAGCAAACAAGGCCTGTCTGGGACCAGGAAGAGAAACAAGGGAGATGAAAATTCTCCAAAGGCCAGTTGGTGTGGGCAGATGTAATCCCAGGGAAGAAGGGGGAAAGGCCCTGGGCTTCATCTGGCCCAACCCCAATTTGCCAGTTTTTCTGACAAGGAACTTAGGGCCCAGAATGCACAATGCATCTTTTGTTTTTAGAGATAGGGTCCTGCCGTCTTGCCGTCACCCAGGCTGCAGCCTTCAACTCCTGGACTCAAGCAATCCTCTGGCTTCAGCATCCCAAGTGGCTGGGACAACGGGTACACAGAGGGCATCTGGGTGACCCAAGGCATCGTTAAGATACGCCTGCCACCTCCTTGCTAAGCCCTTAGCACTCCTTCCCTCACCTGTTTGTGCAGGGAGTTCTGCACCTGCCTGGTCCAGACTTCCTTCCAGTGGCAGCTCATGCCCCTCTTGGTTCCTTGTCCAGTGAGAGGCATGAGCTAAGTAGTCTTTTTCAAACTCCCCCTCTTAGTCTTTTTAAATCCAGAGATAAGATTTCTAATTTTCATGATGGTAGAACAACTGATTTTTTTCTCCCAGAAAGAAAAAAGGTATTTCCTAGTTCTTTCACTGTTTTTTTAATTTTTTGATCTTTATTTATTATTATACCTTAAGTTTTTGGGTACATGTCCATAATGTGCAGGTTTGTTACATATGTATCCATGTGCCATGTTGTTTTGCTGCACCCATTAACTCGTCATTTAGCATTAGGTGTATCTCCTTCTTTCACTGTTTAAGACCTTGGGCTCAGTGGGACCTCCTGTCTGGGCCTTCTAACCAGGGAAGCCAGGTGAGCTCTCCCTCTGGAGACTCTGGCTTGGTGGGAGGTCTGACTCACCCCCTACCTTCAGGGGTTTCCAGTGTGTTCTCCTAGTAGCTTCAGCCAGCACAGGGCCAAGGGTTCTTGGCACAGATGGCACACGGTTCACATACCTCTGTCACCAGGCTGGCAGGCAGTCCCGGAAAGGAATGGAGGAACACACAGGTGGACCCCAGGGCCTGATGAGACCTGCCTTTCACTAGCACCCATCTCCTTTTCACTTCATGGTACTGATGAGAGACTCAACCAACTGTTTTTAACAAACATGTTTATTAGAAAAGTAAAAAATATTGCATAGGTCTTGATACTTGAACATCAAGTGTATTCATGAACAGTGAGTATCTTATCTTCATGTAAACAGTTCTAGATGGAAGACCCAGATGGCACTCCTCCCAGGGAGGGGTTCCAGCCCCCACCCTCTCAGCCCCTCCCCTCCCAGCTCAACTCCGCAGTACACGATGGGGGAAGGCTTAAACACAGCTCCCAGGTGTATTTTTTCAAGTGTCAAAGATCCCAAGTGATCCCTGACACCCACCCCTTCCTACTCTTACATTCATGCGTCTGTAAGATAGCTGCCTACAACAGGTCAGTAGTGATGCTCCGATCAGAAAAACAAGATAAAAAACAAACAACAAACACACTTGGTCCCTTCAGACCAGTAAGATACACAAACCACCGCCACGACCTCCCCCCTCCCTCCGGCTGCTCTGAGGAGCACGTGCCCCTTCACCCTGGGCCAGGCCGAGGCGGGAGCAGCCCAGCTGCTCTCTGGCTGTCACACCACTGCTAACTGTCAGTAACAAAAATAATAAGGTACATGCTACACACACATCCAGCTGGAAGCCTTGTTGGCCCCTAAGCCTTTGTTTCATGCTACAGTACGGAGGAGTATGTGTCCCCAATGCACAGCCACTTGCACACAACTCAATGAGCTTCCTGGGAAACACTGTTCCCCCACCTCCACCTTAGGTGGCTGCCTCAGTTTTCCAACCACAGGAATCAGTCCCTCAGCTCCTGCCTCTAGTCTCCACCCCAAAAGTTCAGTCGTCTCTGCCTTGGGGGGCACTGTCGGCCCCCGCAGGTTGAAGTTCAACACTCCTCAATGAGCAGTTGTTCCGAGCTGTACAGCTTCTTCTTGATGACTCGGAAGCCAGTGCTCAGCGTCAGGGACTGGCTGAAGCCAGGGAGGAAGGGAGAGTTAGCGGAGCTAAACAACCCCTGGATCTTGGGCCAGAGTCGTGAGTCCAGGCGCAGCACAAGGGTCAGCTGGAAGGTGGGCACCAGGCTGGGGTCGAGTGCCAGCTGGCCCACGCTGTGGCAGCTCTTGCCCTGCTCCACACAGACGTCCAGCAGCGCCCCCCGCAGGCCACACGGCTCGCTGTAGGCCAGGCGCAATAGTTCTTTGCCCACCTGGCTTACCAGCTGGCCAGGCATCAGCAGGCGCGCAGGGCGCCGAGAGCCCAGCCGCGCCTCGGCCAGGCTCTCCTGCAGCAGCTGCATCAGGTTGGCACACAGGTGTTCATCCTCAGGGTCACTGAGCAGCTCGAAGTCGGGCAACGACACTCCATCCAGGTAAGCCGAGTCTGGAAAGGAGAGCACACAGGAAGGGGTATTAGAGCAGCTTCAAAAGGAAACGCACAGGCGGGGGAGGTGCTGTTTCCTTAAGAAACCAACGCTTCTTCCCACTCCGTGCCTCAGTTTCCGCCTCACTCACCTTATACTCCAATTCCCCCTGCCCCCAAAGCAATCTGGGTCCCGATGGGATAGGAAACCAAGGCGGCTCTGACCCCCTTCCAGCACCGGGGCTTCCCCCACCTTCCCGGCCCCTCGAGTCGCGTCGGCACCCGCCCACCGCTCACCTTCCTCCGGCCCGAAGCCACTGTTGCTGCTGTCCAGGGACTCGCAGTCCGAGCTCTCCAGGCTCGTGGAGCGGTCAAACCCCTCCTCCCGGGCCGCCGACCCCCAGGCTGAGCGCGGCGGCCGATCTGGGGTGGGAGTTCGGGACAAGGACGAGGGCGAAGAGGAGGTGGACGACGACGAGAAGCGGTCCCAAAGGCTAGGCATGGTGAGGACGGACGCCAGGGCGTTTGCTGATGAACTCAAGAGTGCCGGAGCGTAGAAGCCGCTGTAAGACAAGAGGGGGACCGAACAGGCGTCAGTGTGGGGACCAGACCAGACCGCGAGCTCTAGGACCCACACTCAGAAGGGACACTCACCAGCTAGCGCGGTCAGCGGGAACTGCTAAGACAAGTGCGTCCTGCCGCTTGAATGGGTGTGCGAACCGGTGCCAACCACCGAGAGCTGCCCAGACCCGTCCCAGCTCCACACTCGCACCTCCCCCTTGGCCTGCTGCTCCCTAGCACCAGTGCGGAGCAGCCTATAAGGACTAGCGCGGCGAGGCCACGCCTTCTCTGCGCCACCACCCAATCCAGACCCGGGAGTGTGGCCCGCCTTGGCCAATGGACTTCGGGCGCACGTAAGCAACGTTCTCTCCTGCCCGGTGACAGCGGCCGGGCCCCGCCTCCATTGAGCCCCAGAAAGCTCTCAGTCGAACCCCGACCCACCGCCACGCCCCCTTTCTGGAAAGGATCCGCGGCGGCAGCAGCTGCCAAGGTCCCCGAGGGCGCTCGCGGCAGGGGAGGATCAAGGAAAGACTTGTTTATTATAGGGTTGCATTGCTGGGGGAGGGGACAGCCCGTGACTAGGCTAGGAGGAGAGGCAGGGAAGCGTGAGGGGGCGGCGGGCAAGGAAAATGGTTGCCCCCAGCGTCTTGGATCCTAAAGCTTCGGGAACAACTGGGCACACACGGGGGGATGCCCGTGGGACGGCGGCGCAGGAGCAGACGTTATCCCGGCCTGCCCTCGCGCCCTTACCCCTTCTATCCCTGCTTTGCAAAGGGTCGGGATATGGGGGTGGGGTCCACAGACCAGGAAGCTCCGGGCACCATGCTGCCCCTTCCCCGAGGCCCCACCTGCCCATCCTGGCTGATACTCTACAGCCCAGGACATGGGTTAATGGGGATCCCTGCCTCCTCCCAAACCCTATTCGCTTCCACCTTCCAACTGCTCCCAAGGAGAGGGCTTGAGGAGAGTGGTTAGAGGAGTGTGGATGGGCCTGGGTTCATAGCGCCCAGTGCAGGGATGGAAGCGAGGATTCACAGCAGTCGGACTCACGGACCCATCCGCCCGCCCCGCGGACTGCAGGCAGCGCAGCCGGGCCTCCCAGCCCGGGCGCCCCCCGGGTCCTAGCGCCCAGCGCTCGCCTAGCGCTTTGTGTAAAAGATCCAGACGGTTGCATCAGGACCGAGGACCGAGATCTCTGGAAAAGCCAGGGAATGCAATGGCCATACCCTGTTTCATCATTCAGGCGGGGCCGCAGGAAATCTGGCCTGGCAGTAGTGCTCGGAGGCTAACAGTGTTTGCTGAGGGTGGGTGGAGGTTGGGACGGACTCGACCTATTGCTCTAAAGGTTCATCAGTCTGGGATACGAGGACCCTGATGGAAGAGGGAGCCAAACTTACATCAGATGCCCAGGGACCCCGGGGCGGGCAAGGAACCTAATCAGATAGGCGGGCCTTGCCTCGGGTCAGGCTTGCTTTCGCTTGACAAATGACACTTGCAGGAGATGTCAGGCCACTGCCCTCCGCAACCCCCATCCCCACCCCAACTTAAAAAAGAAAAAATAAAAAGTTGACACTTGGGCCAAGACTTAGAACCTGAAAGAACCAGAATCCAAGCTCTGCACCCTACTCTCATTTGACAGGTGGGAGACCCACTTATGGAGACAAATTTATGGATTTAAGAAAGAAATCAGGGGATCCAGGAGACATCTTAAAGACAGCTGCAGAATGGAATAGTTTGTGAGCCACTGGGACTTTCACGGCCTTCTCTTCCCATTCTTCAAGCTCTGTCACTTGTTGGAGCCTTAAAGACACCAGATTGCTTAACAATGGAGATATAAAAATTAAAACTAATAAAAAGACACTGGATCAAGGCGGCTAGATGTTCTTGGAGGGCTGGAGTAGATGACATGCTCTTGAAATCACTCTTACAGAGGTGACCTGCATGGGTGTGTCTTCCTGCTGGCCAGAGAGAAGATCTGAATTAATCCATCAGGAACATTCACCTTTCCTCCAGGCTGATTTGGGTGGGACACCTAAACACCTTAAGGAAACAGTTACGATGTTTTTTCTTCTTCTTCTTCTTCTTTTTTTTTTTTGAGATGGGGTCTCACTCTCTCACCCAGGCTGGAGTGCGGTGGCGCAATCTTGGCTCACTACAAGCTCCGCCTCCCGGATTCACGCCATTTTCCTGCCTCAGCCTCCTGAGTAGCTGGAACTACAGGCGCCCACCACCACGTCCGGCTAATTTTTTGTATTTTTAGTAGAGACAGGGTTTCACCGTGTTAGCCAGGATGGTCTGGATCTCCTGACCTCGTGATCCGCCTGCCTTGGCCTCCCAAAGTGCTAGGATTACAGGCATGAGCCACCGCGCCCGGTGTAATTTTTGTATTTTCAGTTGAGACAGGGTTTCACCATGTTGGCCAATCTGGTCTCAAATTCCTGACCTCAGGTGATCCACCAGCCTGGGCCTCCCAAAGTGCTGGGATTACAGGCATGAGCCACCACGCCTGGCCTTTTTTTATGGACAGAAAAAAAATTCAGGAAAATGTGGAACACTGACCTAAAGAAAGTACAGGCTTTTTTTTTTTTTCTTTTAAGTAGATATTCATAAGGAAAATAATCCGGGTCCGGTTTGGAAAGGTCAGTTTATTAGGAATCATTTATTCATTCAACAAACACCATCAAGACTGCCCAACAGTGTTCCAAGCACCTTTTTTTCATTCACTGTCTCCTTCTGTTAATAAAACAACTTGTCTCAAATGGGAAGGGCTGGTTAATGCGCAATGAGTAATTTTGTTTCTTTTCAAAAGAAATCTCTTAATGTTATTGTCTCATTGTGTTTCTAAAAAGCAATTAAAAAAAAAGAAGGCAGTCCTATTGTTGGAAGTGTTTCCTAAAGTAGGAGGGAGTGGGTTCCAGGGTAAAGTCTCCTGCAAGGAGGCTTGGCAGAGGCCTGGGGGAGTTGGGGGTGGTCAGTGTATTCCCCTGTGACACCCTCCAAAACCCCTGATAGAGACAAGGCCTATCTGCCAGGAGAATCTAAAAGGTTGGGGGGGTAAAGCGGGGGTTCTTAACTGTTGGCCTCTCCCAGGAGCCAGAGTGCAGGGCCTTGGTCCGTCCTGTCCTGAGGTGGAGGGTAGATTCCCTTCCATCTGGCTGGAGCTGGAAAGACTTTGTAACCACCCTCCCTATACCGAACACCCCCTCCCTCCACAACTCTGCAAATGGGGCCCTTCTGGGCAGGAGGACGCTCCATCTCCTGGCCTCTGAACCAGACCTCATTGGAGCTCTCACAGAACCTAGAAACCCTGCATTTGGTGTCCACCCACCCGCTCCTCCTCCCCTCAGGCCAAGGTGGGCTTGCCTAGACATGCTTCCACCAGCAGCCTTGGCCACCCAACTCTGGCATCCCTTCCTCCAGGAAGCCTTCCCTAGCACCCTCATCCCAACACTCCACCCCTTAGGTGCCTTCCTCAGGGCATCTTTCCAGCCTGTGCATATCTTTGTTGTTAATAATTCTTTCCACTTTGGTCTTCCCACTAGACAGTAAGCTACTTGAGGATGGCGTTCTACTCATCCTAACTTCAAGGAGCCAGCACTGTGCCCAGTACATAGAAAAGGCTCAGCAAATGTTCCTTAGATAAATACATGAATGAATGGATGAATGAATGGTTAGATGAGGCAAGAACGTGGCTTCTCTGGCTGTGGCGGCTCACACTTTTAACCCACACACTTTGAAGGTGAGAGGATTACTTGAGGCCAGGAGTTTAGGACCAGCCTAGGCAACACAGTGAGACCCCGTATCTACAAAAAATTTAAAAATTAGCCAGGCGTGGTGGCTCACGCCTGTAACCCTAGCACTTTGGGAGGCTGAGGCAGGCAGATCACCTGAGCTCAGGAGTTTGAGACCACCCTGGGCAACATGGTGAAACCCCGTCTCTACTAAAATACAAAAAATTGGCCAGGCGTGGTGGTTCACGCCTGTAATCCCAGGGTTTTGGGAGGCTGAGGCAGGCGGATCACGAGGTCAAGAGATTCAGACCATCCTGGCCAACATGGTGAAACCCCATCTCTACTAAAAGTACAAAAATTAGCTGGGCATGGTGTCGCGTGCCTGTAGTCTCAGCTACTCGGGAGGCTGAGGCAGGAGAATTGCTTGAACCCGGGAGGCGGAGGTTGCAGTGAGCCCAGATTGCACCACTGCACTCCAGCCTGGCAACAGAGTGAGACTCCACCTAAAAAAAAAAAAAAAAAAAAAAAAAAAAAAAAAAAGAAAGGAAAAAAAAAATGAAGAAGTAAAGAAAAAGAAAAACCCTGTCTCTACTAAAAATACAAAAATTAGCCAAGTGTGGTGGTGCAGGGGGTGGAGGTTGCAGTGAGCCGAGATTGCGCCACTGCTCTCTAGCCTGGGTGACAGAGTGAGACTCCACCTAAAAAAAAAAAATTATTGGCCGGGTGAGGTGGCTCACACCTGTAATCTCAGCACTTTGGGAGGCCAAAGCAGGTGGATCACCTGAGGTCAAGAATTCAAGACCAGCCTGGCCAACATGGTGAAACCCCATCTCTACTAAAAATACAAAAAAATTAGCTGGGCATGGTGGTGCGCACCTGTAGTCCCAGCTGGTTAGGAGGCTGAGGCAGGAGAATCACTTGAACCTGGAAGGTGGAGTTTGCAGTGAGCCGTGATCTCGCCACTGCACTCGAGCCTGGGTGACAGAGCGAGACTCCGTCTCAAATAAATAAATAAATAAATAAAAAATAAAAATTAACTGGGCATGGTAGCACACATCTTTAGTCCCAGGTATTCAGGAAGCTGAGGTAGGAGAACCACTGGAGCCTGGCCAGGGTTACAGTGAGCTATGATGGTACCACTGCACTACAGCTTGGGTGACATAGTGAGACAAAAACAAAAAGCACATGGCTTTTTCCAGAATGGCAGACACCCGCATCTAGATTCCCAGGATCTAGTGGGGAATATGGGGTGCCTTCAAGAGGACCTTGATGCTACCTTTCCATCCTCTTTCTGGCAAGTGCTGCCAAGAGCCTTGGACAGATCTGACCATTTCCCTTCCTCCTCAACTGGGGTCCGGGAATGGGGTTTCTAAGCCAATCCAGTTCTTCCTCTGGAATATAGTCAGTGACCGACCCCAGGAAACTGGGGAGAGATGTGAAATCTTGCAGAGGGCTGATCTGTTGTAGGGAATTTTTTTTTTTTTTTTTTGAGACGGAGTTTCGCTGTTTCGCTCTTGTTGCCCAGGCTGGAGTGCAATGGCACGATCTCGGCTCACTGCAACCTCCGCCTCCTGGGTTCAAGTGATTCTCCTGCCTCAGCCTCCTGAGTAGCTGGGATTACAGGCATGCGCCACCACGCCCAGCTTATTTTGTATTTTTAGTAGAGACAGGTTTCTCCATGTTGGTCAGGCTGGTCTCAAACTCCCAACCTCAGGTGATCCACCTGCCTAGGCCTCCCAAAGCGTTGGGATTATAGGCATGAGCCACCGCACCCGGCCTTTTTATTTTTTTTGAAACAGAGTTTCACTCTTGTTGCCCAGGTCTCAGCCTCCTGAGTAGCTGGGATTACAGGAAGGAAGGAAGGGAGGAAGGGAGGAAGGGAGGGAGGGAGGGAGGGAAAGGAGGGAGGGAGGGAAATTAACCATTTCAAAGTGAACAGTTACTTCAGTGGCATTTAGTACACTCACAATGTTGTGCAACCACTACCTCTATCTGCTTCCAAAACACCTTCCTAACTCCCATGGAGGTCCTTTACCCATGAAGCAGTCACTCCCCTCAGAATGCTTTGAAGTTGAAATGTTCCCTTGTTGGTAGAAGTAGGGCTGGGTGTGGTGGCTCATGCCTGTAATCCTAGCACTTTGGGAGGACAATGTAGGAGGATTGCTTGAAGCCAAGAGTTCAAGACCAACCTGGCCAACATAGCGAGACCCCCATCTCTATTTTTTTTTTTTTTTTTTGAGACTGAGTCTTGTTCTGTCGCCAAGCTGGAGTGATCTCAGCTCACTGCAACCTCCGCCTTCCGAGTAGCTGGGACTACAGGTGCACACCACTATGCCCGGCTAATTTTTTCATATTTTAGTAGAGATGGGGTTTCACCATTTTGGCCAGGATGGTCTCGATCTCCTGACCTCGTGATCCGCCCGCCTTGGCCTCCCAAAGTGCTGGGATCACAGGTGTGAGCCACCACACCTGGCCTATTTTTTTTTAATTAAAAAAAGAAGAAGAAGAAGAAGAAGCAGGGTTGCCTCTTTGCACAACTCCAGAGGATGCTGCTACCATTAGAGTCTGCATGAACATGTGTCTTCTGGAGAGTAGTGCTCCAGGGAGCACTCATCACATAGACACAATGTGCAACATGGCAGCCGCAAGACAACCCTGGTGGGGAGACTGGCCAACCTCTGAGCAGGAGTGGGCTGGTGTCATGTCCCAGGTGACTCAGGCCTCTGGAGTTGGTGATCAGGCCCCATGTCCCAGTGTCTGTGGCCAGGGCCCTGACCATGCATAAACCCTGCCTCTTCCAGGATTGTGCTCCATCGGAATAGAGCGCAATGCCGCAACCTGCAATTTAAAGTCAATGAACACTCACTCCCGGCCACCTGCCCCTCCCCGTTCAGGCGGTTCCGTCTGGAGCACCGGTTCCCAGGGCCTCGGTCTGGCAAGTCGCCCTGGTCGAGTTTGGGAAGTTGAACAGGATCTTGGGGTGAGGGTGTGATTCCAAGAACCCCAGAATTCAGGATGGAACCCCCTGAAGGCCAGCCAACTCGCTCGCATGCCTCTGCTTGGGGTGCCTCTGCAGCCCTTTGGAAACTTCTCACTGTGGCTGGTGGAAGTAGTTGGTGGAGGAGCCCGTGGGTTGAGGCATTAAGGAGAGGGTGGAGTATTGGGAGGAGGTGGAGATGAGAAGCCAGCAGAAGTGTTCCCAGGATTCTGTGGCTTTCTTGAAAAACAACAAACAGCTTGGTCAAAATAGCATGATTATAAATGCACCTGGTTTAGGAGGCTTGTGAAAAGCTGAAGTGAGGGCCTCAAGGAGGATTTTGACTATCCTACTGGAGGGAGAGTTAAAAACTCAGTGAGGAGTCTTTGCAAATGAGGCTGCTTTTTGAAATGGAAATACTAACAATACAATGTATTGAGGAGTATATATATTTTTTTTTTTTTTTTTTTTTTGAGACGGAGTCTCACTCCGTCACCCAGGTTAGAATGCAGTGGCACGATCTCGGCTCATTGCAACCTCTGCCTCCCAGGTTCAAGTGATTCTCCTGCCTCAGCCTCCTGAGTAGCTGGGACTTCAGGCACGCGCCACCACGCCTGGCTAATTTTTGTATTTTTAGTAGAGACGGGGTTTCACCATGTTGGCCAGGCTGGTCTTGAACTCCTAACATCAAGTGATCCGCCTGCCTCAGCCTCCCAAAGTGCTAGGATTACAGGCATGAGCCACCAGGCCCGGCCTGTATTGATCAGTCTTTCAAAGTAGCTTTTAAAGTGGTGGCCATTCCTGTAACCAGAATTTGGAGGCTGAGGCGGGCGATCACCTGAGGTTGGATTCGAGACCACCTTGACCAACATGGAGAAACCCGGGAGGCAGAGGTTGCAGTGAGCCGAGATCATGCCATTGCACTCCAGCCTGGGCAACAAGAGTGAAACTCCATCTCAAAAAAAAAAAAATGTTGTCCAAGTATGCCCCGAGGAACAAATATAGTGCCATTCTACAGATGTGGACATTGAGGCTCAAAGTGAGAGTCCCGTAATCCCTCCGTGAACCAGTGGCTTTCATTTCAAGTCTGATTGATAATTAGAATCAGGCTGGGTGTGGTGGCTCATGCCTATAATCCCAGCACTTTGGGAGGCCAAGGCGGGCGGATCACGAGGTCAGGAGTTCAAGACCAGCCTGGCCAACATGGTGAAACCTGATCTCTACTAAAAATACAAAAATTAGCCGGGTGTGATGGAACACACCTGTAGTCCCAGCTACTCAGGAGGCTGAAGCAGGAGAATCGCTTGAACCCAGGAAGCGGATGTTGCAGTGAGCTGAGATCGCGCCATTGCACTCTAGCCTGGGCAACAGAGTGTGACTCCGTCTCAAAAAAAAAAAAAAAAAAAAATTACAATCAGCCTAAGGAGCTTGTAAAATCGAGATTCTCATCTCCTCAACCCCCATTCTGATTGGGTAGGTCTGGGTGGGGACCTTAGGAGCAAAATTCTCCAGGTGATTCTGATGCTTATCTTTAGCTGGGGTGCTTATTGACCTCTAAGAAAGATAGGCCTGGGTGGGTTAGGGGTGGGTGAGAGCTTGCAGCTGTGTAGACAGGGTTCACACGTGACAAAGGTGAGCTCACAAACAACCAGTTCTGCCTGGTTCTGCCTTGGGTCCTAGGTTTCCCAAGAAGTCATTTCCTTTGGGGTGAGGGCAGAGCAGTGGGAACCCCACAAAGGGCTAGGTTGATAAACCACCCATGCCAAGGGATAAGGGTTTTGAGAGCTGAGAGAGTAGCCTGAGGATTCTGGCAGACCTCTGTATCCCAGCAGTAGGAAAGGCACAGACAGCCTACCAGACTTCATGCAGCCCACCCATCTCCAGCCCGTGCGGTCAAATGAGTTGTCCTAGGGACCCAGCCAGGCCTGGAACCTCATCCTTCTAACTCCAGCACTGTCTCTTTTCTCCTCACCTGCCCCACTGGCTGTCAGGAAGGAATCCCATCCACTTAGAAGCCAGGTTTCTGCCAGCCATTACTAAGATCCCTCTCCAATCCTGGGTTCTGAATCCTTGTGAGGAGAGAAAGCAATGAAGTGCAGGGAGGGCTAGGCAACCTCCTCTCTCTAGTGAGTCTCTTAAACCTCGGCTAGCTCAGGCCCTGTGGGGTGAGGATAGGAGTCAGCAGACCTGAGTTGCAGGCTGTTTGGCCACTAAGGATGGATCGGAGTCTGGGCTGTGGCCCAGAAGCAGCCCCCAGGAAGCATACCATGACTTTGAAGCCCAGAATTTTTATTACAAATAACACAATTTTGCATTTTATCATATATTTTATCTGTGTTAATTTCAGTAGCAAATGTTTAGATTACTTACTAGTTAAATTACTTACTTTTTTCCTCAAAAAAAAAAAGACAAAAACATTTTTCTTTTTTGAGACAGTCTCGCTCTGTCCTCCAGGCTGGAGTGCAGTGCCGATATCTCAGCTCACTGCAAACTCTGCCACCTGAGTTCAAGCGATTCTCCTGCCGCAGCTTCACGAGTAGCTGGGATTACAGGCAAGCGCCACCACGCCTGGCTAATTTTTGTATTTTTAGTAGAGACGGGGTTTCACTATGTTGGCCAGGCTGGTCTCTAATTCCTGGCCTCAAGTGATCTGCCTGCCTCGGCCTCCCAAAGTGCTGGGATTACAGGTGTGAGCAACCAAGCCCAGCCTTCATACCTCAGTTTTGAAAACATGGAACTAGAGAATCTCAAAGACCTCTTCAGCCTCTACAAGGATCATAGCAAAGGAGAAAGATATAATAAATTCCATGGAGCTGCTTTCCCCCAAACCCCAGGCCTAGCCCGTAGGACTCTCTGCAGGAGGCCTGCCAGAGAAGGTAGAAGTAGGTATTTCAGCCATTTCAGTGCTTTTGCCTTTCGAGGGCTTCCAATTGGTTTACAATATGGAAATATTGTTGACATCCATATAACAAAGGGGGAAGCAGGGATGGGGGTTTTTCCACCAACCTAGGGAGTATATGACAGAGGATGACAGAGATCAGAGATGATCAGGACCTGCCACAGTTGGGAAAGCCCAAACCCAGGCTCATCATTTGTCTGGACAGCAAAATGAGCTCACTCTGTTGTTGTTTTTCCTTCTAGAGAAGACAGGAGACCAGGAGGACCTGTCTAGCCTCTGGGTTTCCCAAAGGGCTGGGGTGAGTAGTGCTAGATCAGCAGAGAGAAGGGTCAGCCTTCTCACTGTCAGGATTCTTCTGTCAGCAGAATGAACCTTAAAATCTTTTTCTTTTCTTTTGAGATGGAGTTTCGCTCTTGTTGCCCAGGCTGGAGTGCAATGGCGCAATCTTGAATCACTGCAACCTCTGCCTCCCAGGTTCAAGCGATTCTCCTGCCTCAGCCTCCCGAGTAGCTGGGATTACAGGCATGTGCCACCACACCTGGCTAACTTTTTTGTATTTTTAGTAGAGATGGGGTTTCTCCATGTTGGTCAGCCTGGTCTCAAACTCCCAACCTCAGGTGATCCGCCCGCCTCAGCCTCCCAAAGTCCTGGGATTACAGGCCTGAGCTACCATGCGCAGCTGAAATTTTTTAATGTTAAGATAGGCAGGTCCTAAGAGAGTACTCCTTCCAGCCCCTAACCTCCCCACTTTATGGACAAGGAACTGACAGGGCAGGGAGCCTTAGGAGGTTCCAGGATCTCCCTCTCTCCTGGCAGTTAGGCCCCACTCAATCCTCTGGAACTGTCTTCTCCCTGGCTTTGGTCTCCTTCATCACCCTTCTGCAATGCCTCTAACCTCACTCAGAAGTGCATTTTTATCTCCAGTGGCCTTAATAGTCAAAGGTTTGGGAAACTCAGGTCTAGGCAAAAGGCTGCTGACCAGGTCTGCATGCTGAGCCTTTCTCTGGAACACCTGGGCTGGCAGGAAATGGAAGCTGCCAGCCCACCTGGCAACTTGCCATCTCTTCACAAAGATCTTTTTTTTTTTTTTTTTTTTGAGGTGAAGTCTCACTCTGTCGCCCAGGCTGGAGTACAAGTGGTGCAATCTCAGCTCATTGCAACCTCTGCCTCCCGGCTTCAAGGGATTCACCTGCCTCAGCCTCCCGAGTAGCTGAGATTACAGGAATGCACTACCACGCCCGGTTTATTTTTGTATTTTCAACAGAGACGGGGTTTCACTACGTTGGCCAGGCTGGTCTCAAACTCTTGACCTCAGGTGATCTGCCCCCTTCAGCCTCCCAAAGTGCTGGGATTACAGGCATGAACCACCGCACCAGCCTCCTCACAAAGATCATTGACCCTTATGGAGCGCTTCAGGATTCTAAAAACACTTGCACAGGCCGGGCACGGTGGCTCACGCCTGTAATCCCAGAACTTTGGGAGGCCAAGGCAGGCAGATCATGAGGTCAGGAGTTTGAGACCAGCCTGGCCAAAACAGTAAAACCCCGTCTCTACTAAAAATAGAAAAAGTTAACCGTGCGTGCTGGCAGGCGCCTGTAATCCCAGCTACTCAGGAGGCTGAGGCAGGAGAATCGCTTGAACCCGGGAGGTGGAGGTTGCAGTGAGCCTAGATCGCGCCATTAGACTCCAGCCTGGGCAACAGTGTGAAATTCCGTCTCAAAAACACCAAAACAAACAAAAACATACACTTCCATATTTTTTAGGGCTTTCATAACTTTTTTTTTTTTTTTATTAAATTTTGAGATGGAGTCGTGTGTTGCCCAGGCTGGACACGATCGTGGTTCACTGCAACCTCTGTCTCCTGGATTTAAGCGATTCTCCTGCCTCAGCCTCCTAAGTAGCTAGGATTACAGGTGCCCGCCACCATGCCCGGCTAATATTTGTATTTTTAGTAAAGACAGGGTTTCACCATGTTGGCCAGGCTGGTCTTGAACTCCTGACCTCAGGCAATCTGCCCGCCTCGGCCTCCCAAAGTGCTGGGATTACAGGTGTGAGCCACTGAACCCAGCCTTATAACTTTTTGTCTTTTTCCACATGTTCTAAAGGATTTTCATAACTTTGTTAATAAAAATAACAACTGGAGGCTGGGCACAGTGGCTCATGCCTGTAATCTCAGCACTTTGGGAGGCCAAGGTGGGCAGATCACTTGAGTCCAGGAGGTCAAGACCAGCCTGGCCAACATGGTGAAATTCCATCTCTACTAAAGAGACAAAAAGTTAGCTGGGCATGGTGGAGTGTACCTGTAGTCCCAGCTTCTTGGGAGGCTGAGATGGGAAAATCACTTGAGCCCAGGAGGCTGAGGTTACAGTGAGCTGAGATTGTGCCACTGCACTCCAGCCTGGGTCAAAAAGCAAGACTCTGTCTCAAAAAAAAAAAAAAAAAAAAGACTTAGGCTGGGCAGTGGCTCACACACCTGTAATTCCAGCACATGATTTGCAAAGCTGAGGCGAGTGGATCACATGAGGCCAGGAGTTTGAGACCAGCATGGCCAACATAGTGAAACCGTGTCTCTACTAAAAATACAAAAATTACCCAGGTTTGGTGGCGTGCACCTGTAATCCCAGCTACTTGGGAGGCTGAGGCAGGAGAATCGCTTGAACCTGGGAAGCGGTTCCGGTCAGCCAAGATTGTTCCACTGCACTCCAGCCTGGGTGATAGAGTGAGATGCTATCTCAAACAAAAACGAAAACCAACAAAACAAAAATAAAGGCCTGGTACAGTGGCTCACACCTGTAATCCCAGCATTTGGGAGGTGGAGATGGGAGGATTGCTTGAATCCAGGAGTTCAAACCAGCCTGGGGCAAGTTGTGAGACCCCTATCTCTACTAAAAATTAAAAAACAACAACTAATATATGTGTGTAGAGTTTGTAGGCAGGACAGACCTCATCAATGTCACTGCACAGGTGAGAAAACTGAGATTCAGATAGGTGCAGTGAGTCACATAGTGTCAGCAAAGCTGGAGCCAGGACTCTACATCTAGGCTCATTTCCTGATCCCAGGCAACCCATACTCTTAGTTGTAAACTAAAGGGGACTGTAAATGCTGGAAAGCAGGGGGTCGATATTGTAGGGTGGGGTGTAGAACAGTTGGAGTGATCTTCTGTTATCGCTAAGATGTTGACCCAAGAGACTTTCTCTAGGTCAGCCCTTGTTTTATCTGATCAGGTTCTTCCTCCCCCTGCAGAATTCAGCAACACCTAGCAGTGCTGACTCAAATGGCAAGGCCGACTGACACTTGAGGGGTTTCCCTTTAGCTGACACCCTCACTCCCAGAAGTGACAGTGTTTCTGTTACCACATCCCCCTCTGGGATCCTCCCCCTGGGAGCTCTGGGGTCCCATAGGAAGGCCACTTTGGGAATTGGTGCCTGTGAAGAGGGGCCCTTCCCCACCCCAGTTGTCCCGTATGTAATCCACAAAGGGCCAGACTCTGGCATAGGCACCCAGGAGCCACTGCTGAATTTTTTGTACTTAAAAGTAGCCGCACAGAAACACAAAAACTTTCAGACTCTGCTCCGGGAACTGGTGCACGCAAGAGCTTAACTGATTTCGCCGCGGTCTGCGGTGGCTTGTCTGGGGCCAGCGGGATGGGGGAAGGGAAGACCCCCCCCCTCAGCTCGCTCTCCCCTCCCTCCACAGCGGAGGTGCGACCTCAAGGGAGCGCTGCCGCCGAGGTGACAGATGCAGAGCAGCTGACTGGGGGGAGGGTCCAATCTCCGTCGACCCCCTACTGGGGGAAGCGGGGGACGTGACTTGGAGAACGTGCGACTGAGGAACGGGAGGGGGATGGAGGGAGATGGGGAACGGGGAGGAGGGCGGGGCTGGCCCTGGCCCCGCCCATCCTCGGGAGGAAGGAGGCTCTTCCCACTGCCCGGGAGGAGGGCAGCCAGGCCACAGAGATGCTGAGCTCAGCATTTGGGGCCCCGGCGGCTGGGTGGGGGCAGAGCGCAGGGTTGGCGCCTTTCTGGTGAAAGCCCTAGAGAGGAGAGAGGGGGAGGGAGGGAGAGGCCAAGGAGGCCCTCACACCCCTGAGGCTGTAACTCTTCTCCAACCGGGTGGGTCGTGCTAACAAAGCGGTCTCTGTTGGGGAGGGGAAGGCTTCCTGGGTGTGCGCAAACCCTAAGGGATAGGGGGAAAGAATGTCTGTGACTCACTACCCTAAACCCTGACTTAGCCCCAAGAACTCACGTCAGAGAGGCCAAGCCTTTGTGTCCTCTGACCCCAGGATTGATTTGGTGGAGGGGGCGCAGGGCTGCCCCTGTAGGGCTGCAGTCCCTACTGCCCTGGCTACCCCAGCTAGTGCAGGAAGGAGTTCTATTTAAGGCAACCTTGAAAAGTGCAGGGGGCATCAGCTTGGGAAGGGAAGCAAGGAAAACCTTTGTACCCACCTGGCACAAATGGCTACCCAGGCCAGGCGGGTGGGTGGCTATTTTTGAGCTGACCTACATACCTATTTGCCTCTTTATCTTTTTATTATCACACATGGTTATTATGGGAGCTTTTCTTCAGCACTTAGTGCAGCTGATGCGCTCGTTGAGGGCTGCACAATAAGGTGTGTTGCCTCCCTCGCCAGGAAGTTTTAAGAGTGTCTGGGCCAGGAAAGAAGGTCATCAGTAGGCCTGCAGCAGCTTCCCCAAGCTCTTGCCACATGGAACAGGATCCTGACCCTGACGCCCCCATCCAGAGCTGGTCGCCCTGTGGAGGCAGATGATGACATTCAGATTTGACAACAAGGTCACTGGGTTTTGCTGGGGCCTGAAGCCCTTCAGCCTCTGAGCCTTGTTGCTTGCAGAGGCTGACTCCATAGTCCTACAGCCCCACACTATGGCTTTCCTGCACAGATGGAGCAAGGGATGCTCATCTGCAGTTGAGTTGTGAGCAGAACTGGTTTGGGATTTACTGCTCTGATTTTTTTTAAGTAGAAGCAAGGAGAGCCTGGAACTTTCTGTTTATTTCACCTCTGGTTCAGCCTCACTAGGACCTCCCTCTCCAAACCTTTTAATAGCTCCCCATTGCCTTTAGAGCCAGTCTGGCTGCTTAGTTCAGCCTTGCAAGCCTCGGGGGCAGGCTCTAGATTCATCTCCCACCCACAGCCCAGAAGGGGAAAAACACATATGGTTCTAATTATATCTGAAACGCTCTTAAATTTTCCATAAAGTACAGTATGCATGGCTTTGTATATACAACTTTGCATAGTAATATGTATGTAGAGATGCAAAATATATACAGCCACATAAGGTGGATCATAAAAAGAACATCAACAAAGGATAAGCATATAATTTACAGTATTTTAATCATGCTAAAGACAGACACATAGACCTGGAAGTGAGACTGGCAGAGGTCACAGCAGATTTTTCTCTTCTCTCATCTGGTGCTCCCACTGGGATAGGAAATCTTTGGCCCTGAGAAAAACGGATGCCTGTACTCCTTAACATGCTCTTTTTAAAAAAAAATTTAATTTATTTTTTTGAGGCAGGGTCTTGCTCTGTCCCCCAAGCTGGGGTGCAGTAGTGTGATCTTAGCTCACTGCAACCTCTACCTCCTGGGTTCGAGTGATTCTCCTGTCCCAGCCTCCAAAGTAGCTGGGATTACAGGTGTGTGCCACCCACTCGGCTAATTTTTGTATTTTTAGTAGAGATGGGGTTTCACCATGTTGGCCAGGCTGGTCTCAAACTCCTGGCTTCAAGTGATCTGTCTGCCTCAGCCTCCCAAAGTGCTGGGATTACAGGCATGAGCCACTGTGCCCAGCCATAATTAACCTTTCCCAGATTCCCTGTGCCCGGTGAGATGCCATTCCTGTGGGGTCCCAAGTGGCTTCCCTTCCAGCTTGCTCCTACCTTCACACCAATTACTCTTTTTCAATGCGCTTCCCACCTTATAGCTGCAGCTCACACTCCCAGCTTGTGTTAAGCTCCAGGTCCTTTGAGAAGCCCTCCTTGAACAGGCTTGGGAACCCCCTTGTTCCCCTGCTGGAGAATTCAGGGTAGCGAGTCCAGCCCAGGCCTGGTGCCTTGGAAGCCTGTGCTCAATCACACAGCTGTGCATGAGTTGCTCCCTTCTCCTTCAATAGCTTTTTTTTTTTTTTAGATGGAATCTCACTTTGTCACCCAGGCTGGAGTGCAGTGGTGCGATCTCAACTTACTGCAGCATCCGCCTCCTGGGTTCAAGTGATTCTTGGGCCTCAACCTCCTGAGTAGCTGGGATTACAGGCACCCGCCACCATGCCCAGCTAATTTTTGTATTTTTAGTAGAGATGGGGTTTCACCATGTTGGCCAGGCTGGTTTCGAACTCCTGATGTCAGGTGATCTGCCCACCTCGACTTCCCAAAGTGCTGAGATTACAGGCGTGAGCCACCATGCCCAGCCTAGTAGCTAATATTGAGAGGAGCCTATCTTGGGTCTGATGCTCCATCAGATTGTAAACTCTTTCAGAGGTCACATATTTTAAATCTTTTCTTTTCTTTTTTTTTTTTTAAGACGGTGTTTCACTCTTGATGCTGACGTTGAAGTGCAGTGGCTGGATCTCGGCTCATTGCAAACTCCACCTCCTGGGTTCAATCGATTCTCCTGCCTCAGCCTCCGGAGTAGCTGGGATTACAGGTACGCACCACCACACCCAGCTAATTTTTTTGTATTTTTAGTAGAGACAGGGTTTCACCACGTTGGCCAGGCTGGTCTCAAACTCCTGACGTCAGGTGATCTGCCTGCCTCAGCCTCCCAAAGTGCTGGGATTACAGGTGTGAGCCACCAAGCCTGGCACATATTTTAAATCTTAAAACAAAAAAAAAAATTGTTTTTATTTTTAAAATGTTTGGTAGAGACAGGGTCTCAGTATGCTGACCAGGCTGGTCTTGAACTCCTGGTCTCAAGCAATCCTCTTGCCTTGGCCTCCCAATATATGTATTATAAGTTTGTTTTTTTTTTTTTGAGATGGAGTCTCACTCTATCACTGAGGCTTGAGTGTAGTGGCACAGTCTTGACTCACCGCAACTTCTGCCTCCCGGGTTCAAGCAATTCTCCTGTCTCAGCATCCTGAGTAGCTGGAATTACAGGCACGTGCCACCATGCCCATCTAATTTTTGTATTTTTAGTAGAGACAGGGGTTTCACCATGTTGGCCAGGCTGGTCTCAAACTCCTGGTCCCTAATAATCCAACTACCTCAGCCTCCCAAAGTGCTGGGATTACAGTCATGAGCCACCTCACCCAGCTGTCTTTTATAAATCTTTAAATACCCTCTACCACCACCACTATAATTCCCCCTAACACACCCACATGCACCCCTGTCCCAGTGTTGGGATATATACAGTATATACTCAACAAGTGTTTGACCCAGAATTGAATGGAACTGGAGCCCACATGTGACTCAAGGTCAATGTGGAATCAGCAAGAAATCTCCCTGACCCTTCCCAGGCGGTGGGGAACTCTACTCCCTCTGAACTCGGCCAGCACTTATTATTGTCACAGAAAGTTAAAACTGTAAGGGGGATTCCCCTTCTTGTACATTTGAGGAGAATAAAGGGGAAGTGTCCAGAATCTGGTTCCAGTGTGGGAACCAGATCCCATAGTCTGCTGGTATCTCTCCACTGTAGCTTGTTACCTTTTCAGAGAGGGCTTTCCCGGTTGCCTGCAATCCCTTCCGGTTGCCTGCAATCCCTTCTTCTCCCCTGCTGTTTCCTTTCAAAGCACTAATTCCCTTTGTAATCATTCATTCATCTATCTCTGTGGATGTCCAATGCCTGACTTTCCTACTACACTGCAAGCTCTAAGAGGCCAGGGTCTGTATCTATTTTGTCCTGGATCTCCTGGTGCCCTGCACAAAAAGCCCAGCCCACAGAGTTTCCAATAATAATATATGAAAAAAAAAAAAAAAAAGAGTGAGTCCAGGTGTGGTGGCTCACACCTGTAATCCCAGCACTTTAGGAGGCAGAGGTGGGT
Organism: Hylobates moloch; assembly: GCF_009828535.3. Classification (NCBI taxonomy): domain Eukaryota; kingdom Metazoa; phylum Chordata; class Mammalia; order Primates; family Hylobatidae; genus Hylobates; species Hylobates moloch. Next base: position 67,551,530 of record NW_026652278.1, on the reverse strand, counting down.
GAATCACCTGAGATCAGGAGTTCAAGACCAGCCTGGCCAACATGGTAAAACCCTGTCTGTACTAAAAAAATACAAAAAGTATCTGGGCGTGGTGGTGCACACCTGTAATCCCAGTTACTTGGGAGGCTGAGGCAGGAGAATTGCTTGGAGGCAGGAGAATTGCTTGAACCCAGGAGGCAGACGTTGCGGTGAGCCAAGATTGTTCCACTGCACTCCAGCCTGGGTGAGAGAGTGAGACTGTGTCTCAAAAAAAAAAAAAAGAAAAGAATGAGTATCCATATGGCCTGAGAACCTCCGTACATTTCCCCAGGGCAATGCTGAGACTGGCTCAGAAAGTGCTGAGTTGACGGGTCTGGAGAGTTCCTTGCCAGGAGCTCCAAGGCAACACCTGGCCTTGAGCAGCTTAAGGTATATGGGGGCAATAGACACCTAGTGAATAACCCTACCACCAGGAAGAGGTTTATACTGGGGATGACAAATCAGATTGGGGATTGGAATCTAGCAGTGGTGTGGAGGGCAGATTGGAGGTTGGAGACCTAAGGCAGGGAAACAATTAGGTCATGATTGCAAAAACTGAAAACCACCTAAGTGTCTCTGGTAGGAAAACAGTTAAATAAATTATAGTACATCCCAATCATGGGAAATTATGTGGGTGTTAAAAAGAGGGAGGTAGATTTTGGAAAGATGTCCAAGATCTGCTGTGAGGTGACAGGAACAGGTTGCAGAACAATTTGTACAGTATAATCCCAGGCTGAGGGGAGACAAAAGAGGACACTCCCCTGCAGATACACGCTTTTAAATATGCTGAGAAAACATCTAGAAGGATACTGGAGAAGCTGTTGAAGAGGGATGAAAAAGTTTTTTCTTTTTCTTTTTCTTTTCTTTTCTTTTTTTTTTTTTTTTTGAGACAGAGAGTCTCACTCTGTTGCCCAGGTTGGAGTGCAATGGCGCGATCTCGGCTCACTGCAACCTCCGCCTCCTGGGTTCAAGCAATTCACCTGCCTCAGCCTCCCGAGTAGCTGGAATTACAGGCTTGTGCCAAGACACCTGGCTAATTTTTGTATTTTTAGTAGAGATGGGTTTCGCCATGTTGGCTAGGCTAGGCTCGAACCCCTTACCTCAGGTGATCTGCCCACCTTAGCCTCCCCAAGTGCTAGGATTACAGGCTTGAGACACTGCGCCCAGCCTACTTTTTCTTTCTACACCTTTTGCACTGGTAGATTTTTACCATCAGCCTATATTCTTTTCACAAGAATTTTTTTTTTTTTTTTGCTATGACAGGATTGGGGGTGATGGGTAAGGAAGTGGGGTGGGGGCTGGACAACTGAGACCCAGTGAGCAGTGCCAGGGAGGGAGGCCTATTGACAGATGGACAGGACTGGAACCAGGGAGGATGCTGCAGGGCCATGGCACCTGGTGGGTGGAACCGGGGGAAGCACAGTGCCGTGTAAGGGGCCTCACTCAAGGCGATTGATCTCCACAGTGCCAGTGACCCTAGGCAAGGGACAACAAGCCCATGGCCAGGAAACCCTGAATTTGGGGAACAAGGGCAAGGAAAGGAAGTAGGTCGAACTTTAGGACCCTACGGATTCCTTGGCCGTTAGCACCATCCTTCGGGTACAGACCGTTCTGGCTGCAGCAGGGAAACAAACAGATGAAGGAGGGGCCAAACCCCAGACCCCGTGGGAGGAGGTCGGCTTGCTACCAGCCCTGGTGTTCCTGGGAGGGTGCCCTGGTTCTCTGCTCGCTCTTTTGGGCTGCCTGCTAGCAGGCCAGGCTAACTTCCAGGCCTAGGGTGAGAGGCCAGGGCATCTGGCCCCTTTTGGAGGCCAAGTCCCTTCCCAGGACCCAGAGCAGAGGAAGCCAGAACAATGCTGTTCATGGAGAGATTGCAGGGGAGAGAGAGCTGGGTGGGGGCGGAGAAGGTTCTTGGCTCATAGAAGCCAGTGAAAGCCTGCAGAAGGTCAAAGGTAGAGGAGTGCTCTGTGATTTCTGAGACGGCACCTCATTTATCTCATAAACACTTGCTCTGAGCCCAAGTCCAGTGGTAATGCTGCCCCTATGCAAAGCTGGGTAAGTCGCTCAGAGGGACTCTGCCTGGGTCTTGTCTCCAGGGCCTCTCTGCAAAAGCCCCTGTGTGCCAGGAGCAGCTGAGGCTTTTCACAGGTGTCTATTTATTATACACTAGAACATGCTAGAAGAGGTATTCTGGTTTTTTTTTTTTTCCTTTTTTTGACAGTCTTGCTCTGTCACCCATGCTGAAGTGCAGTGGCATGATCATAGCTCACTGCAGCCTCAAACTCCTGGGCTGAAGTGATCCTTTGCCTCAGCCTCCTGAGTAGCTGCAACTACAGGCATGTGCCACCATGCCTAGCTAAATTTTAAAATTTTTCTTTTGTGCAGATGGGGTCTCTCTATGTTGACCAGGCTGGTTTTGAACTACTCCTGCCTTGATCTCCCAAAGAGTTGGGATTACAGGCATGAGCCTCCATGCCTGGCCTAAAGGAGGTGTTTTTTTTTTTTGTTTTGTTTTTAACAAAGCAAGAAACTGAGGCTGGTGCCTTGCCCATGACCACATCGTTAGGAAGTAATAATACTGGGATTCGAGGCCGGGTGCGGTGGCTCACACCTGTAATTGCAGCACTTTGGGAGGCCAACGTGGGCAGATCAACTGAGGTCAGGAGTTTGAGACCAGCCTGGCCAACATGGTGAAACCCTGTCTCAACTAAAAATACTAAACCCTGTCTCTACTAAAAAAATACAAAAATTAGCTGGACGTGGTGGTGCATGCCTGTAATCCCAGCTACTTGAGAGGCTGAGGCAGGGAAATTGCTTGAACCCAGGAGACAGAGGTTGCAGTGAGCCGAATTTGCACCACTGCACTCCAACCTGGGGTGACAAGAGTGAAACGTTGTCTCAAAAAAAAACAAAACAAAACAAACAAAAAACTGGGATTCGAACCTGGGTGTGCCTATGTCCCACTTATAATTTGGTTGCTTGGAGCTCAGAACACATTTTCCCATAGAAATTATGCTGTAAGTGGTGGTTTGGCTGCCATATTGGCCTAGCTCACTCAGGGTACAGCCAGAATTCTATGTTTCAGTACGGTTGTGGATGAATCAGGCTTCTGCGGGCTAGCCTGGAAACCCACGAGAGAGGGAAAATGTGTTGAGGGTTTGCCCAGCTAGGAACTCTTGCCCTTCCTATAGCCACCTGGCTCAGGGCAAGCAGGCAGTATGGTGGATCAGGGAGCATTTGCCCATTTCAGAGCTCTGCCAGCAGACCATGGTGAGTTTTAGTTGTTTACAGGAGTGGGACAGAACATCTGGCACTTTTGAATTTGGGGAGACAGAAAGTGCAAAATGAGATATATGTTAATTTTCAGATTGAAACTCTTAGTCGACTTTTTTCTTTCCTGTACTGCCTCTCAACTCCATACAGAGTCATCTTAGATCATTTTCCTTTAGGATAGAGCACTAAAGGCATGAGCCAGGGTTTACCTACACGAAACCTGGCATCTGCCTTTGGAGTGGGTGAGTGACAATATACTGCACAGGGTTAGGAGTGCTGGAGATCAGAGCAGCTGTTGAGAAAAGTAAGGAAGGATCACAGCTCTTACAGTGACTTCAGGGGAAACACTCATTCGTTCAACAAACATTTGCTGTGGGTGTGCTGGGCACTGTGCTGGTTCCTTTCATGGTGCTTCTGTTGCTCAAAGAGTCCTGGGCAGGGATGACTGTGGGTCTCAGATGCAGAATCTTAGCATTGCGAGGAATCTTTTTACAAATGGAAACTGCAGCTGTTCATTAATTCAAAAAAAGCTGGAGTATTGGACGTTGTGCTAAATGCTGAGGATCCGTAAAGCATGAAAATTGAGATCTAGAGAGAGGTGGGAAGTGGTTTGCCCAGGGTCTTAATCCAGGATTCCAGCATCTGGACCAGAAGCTACCTTCCCAACCACACCCATGGCATTCTTGCCTCAGTGTGCTCCAGCCATTTTTGAGGATTCCTTCTGTTTCCCAGGACTGGGGTTTGGGGCCTGAGGAAAGGCCACAGAAAAGCAGGAGATTCCTCTGTATCTGGTAACAACAATGCTTGTGGTCTCCCCTGGAGTGAGGGTTGGAAGATCTTCCTGTTGGCTGGAGTTCAGAAGGCTTAGGAAACTTCTGTCAGTTCTTTCTTTTTTTTGAGATGGAGTCTTGGTCTGTCACCCAGGCTGGAGTGCAATGGCATGATCTCAGCTCACTGCAATCTCCACCTCCTGGGTTCAAGTGAGTCTCCTGCCTCAGCCTCCCGAGCAGCTGGGATTACAGGTGCCCGCCACTATGCCCAGCTAATTTTTGTATTTTTAGTAGATACTGGGTTTCACCATGTTAGTCAGGCTGGTCTCAAACTCCTGACCTCAGGTGATCCGCCCGCCTCAGCCTCCCAAAGTGTTGGGATTACAGGCGTGAGCCACCTCACCTGGCCCTGTGAGTGCTTTCAATGAGCCACATGCTCTCTAAATTCTGGGTCTTCACAAACACTGTTAGTTCTGCCCAAACCGCTTTTCCCAGTCTCCTTCATCTGGAAGATTTCTCTCCCTCCCTTTTGGGTCTCAGCTTAAAAATCTATCTCTTCTTCAAGGAAATGTTCCTGGACCCTCAGCCTTGGATCCCCCTGCTCTGTGGTCACCTATGGTACCTGGCATGAGCCTCCATGCCTGGCCTAAAGGAGGTGTTTTTTTCTTACAAAGCAAGAAACTGAGGCTGGTGCCTTGCCCATGACCACATCGTTAGGAAGTGTTAGGAAGTGTTAAAACTGGGCACCTTGAGCCCAGGAGTTCAATACCAGCCTGGGCAATACAGTGAGACCCTGTCTTTACAAAAAAAAAAAAATAACAAGAAGAAAATTGGCTGGGCGCGGTGGCTCACGCCTGTAATCCCAACACTTTGGGAGGCTGGGGTGGGCAGATCACAAGGTCCCCTGAGATAATCATGAGCCCTCAAGACTGCTCCTACTTACTATATGTCTTTGTTTCCACTGGACTGTGATCTCTAGGAGGGGCAAAGACTCTGTGTATTTGTTTTTGGCAATTGTGTGCCCATTATCTCAGCCAGTGCTTAGTACACAGTAGGTATTCATTGTGTAGTTACTGAGTGACCATGAGCTGTAGCTGGGGGAAAGGCCATCTAGTGAGTGGCTTTAATTCAAGTCATTCAATGACTGTGGATCAAGGACTCCACACACACAAGGCAAAGGGTGTGACTGGACAGGATACAAAGATGACTTGGAAAAAGAGATTTGCAATCTAATAGGGAAAGTATAATCTAGAACTCAGTTCAAAAATTGCAAAGATGGGCTGGGAACAGTGGCTCATGCCTGTAATCCCAGCACCTTGGGAGGCCAAGGCAGGCAGATGACCTGAGGTCAGGAGTTTGAGACCAGCGTGGCCAACATGGCAAAACCCCATCTCCACTAAAAATACAAAAGAAAATTAGCAGGGCGTGGTGGCATGCACCTGTAATCCCAGCTACTCGGGAAGCTGAGGCAGAAGAATTGCTTGAACCTGGAAGGCAGAGGTTGTGGTGAGCCAAGATCGCGCCACTGCACTCCAGCCTGGGCGACAGAGTGACTCCATCAAAAAAAAAAAAAAAAAAATTTTCAAAGATGGCCAGGCACAGTGGCTCACACCTGTAATCCTAGCACTTTGGGAGGCCGAGGTGGGAGGATCACTTGAGCTTAGGAGTTTGAGACCAGCCTGGGCAACACAGTGAGATCTTGTCTCTGTTATTAAAAAAAAAACGAAACAAAGAAACAAACAAAAAAACCAAAGAATTGCAAAGATCTCTTCTAACCAGAGAGCCTCCATCCCCCTCCTAAGTCCCCTCTCCTCTGCTGGCCCACTGATCCTTGGCTATGGGACCCAGCATATGCCTCTGAGTTCCAGGACCTTACACAGCACAGAAGAATCCAGAGGCTGATGTGGCTGCTGCATAGAGGCTTATGGCAGCAGATCAGCAGTTGAGGGAGTTCATGCAGAGGGCAGACTCTCCTGGCTCTGAGCAGGGCAGGGCGGGACTCAGACTCAGGCTCCTCTGGACAGCTCTGGGTCCACCTGCCTGAGCTTTTATCTATTTTAGAGAATCATTAAGAAAGTACCAACCAGGTGTGGTGGCTCACACCTTGTAATCCCAGCCCTTTGGGAGACTGAGGTGGGAGGAAGGCTTGAGCCTAGGAGTTCAATACCAGCCTGGGCAACACAGTGAGATCCTGTCTCTACAAAAAAAAAAAAAAAAAAAGAGAATTGGCTGGGCATGGTGGCTCATGCCTGTAATCCCAACACTTTGGGAGGCTAAGGCGGGCAGATCACAAGATCAGGAGTTTGAGACCAGCCTGGCCAATATGGTGAAACCCCGTCTCTACTAAAAATACAAAAATTAGCCAGGTATGGTGGTGCATGCCTGTAGTCTCACCTACTCGGGAGGCTGAGGCAGAAGAATTGCTTGAGCCTGGGAGGCGGAGGTTGCAGTGAGCCGAGATTGCACCACTGCACTCCAGCCTGGGCGACAGAAAGAGATTCCGTCTCAAAAAAAAAAAAAAAAAAAAAAAATTAGTGGGGCTTGGTGGTGCAAACCTGTAGTCCCAGCTACTCAGGAGGATGAGGCAGGAGGATCACTTGATCCAGGGAGGTTGAAGCTGCAATGAGCCAAGATCGCGCCACTGCACTCCAGCCTGGGCGACAGAATGAGACCCTGTCTCAAGCAAACAAACAAAAAACAAAAAAGAGAAAGCATCTATTCTCAAAATCACCTGGAGAGAAACTTTGAGGGAAAATGCTCACATTCATTGCAAGAGTTTGAAATAATGCCTCAAAATCAGTTATCCCGAAGCGACATGAGACCTGCATCCAAGAATCTTTAATAAATAGTGGCGGCCAGGCACAGTGGCTCACGCCTGTCATCCCAGCACTTTGGGAAGCTGAGGCAGGTGGATCACCTGAGGTCAGGTGTTCAAGATCAGCCTGGCCAACATGGTGAAACCCTGTCTCTACTAAAAATACAAAAATTAGCCCGGTGTGGTGGTGGGCACCTGTAATCCAAGCTACTCGTAGGCTAAAGCAGGAGAACTGCTTAAACCCGGGAGGCGGAGGTTGCGGTGAGCCGAGATCATGCCACTGCACTCCAGCCTGGGCAACAAGAGCAAAACTCTGTTTCAAAAATAAATACATACATACATACATACTGGCATAGGCCAGGCACACAGTGGCTTATGTCTTAATCCCAACATTTTGGGTAGCCGAGGCGGGAGGGTTGCTTGAGCCCAGGAGTTCGAGACCAGCCTGGGCAATATAATGAGACCCTGTCTCTACAAAAAAAATACAAAAATGAGCCAGGAGTGGTGGTGTGTGCCTGTAGTCCCAGCTACTAAGGAGGCTGAGGTTCACTTGAGCCCAGGAGTTGGAAGCTGCAGTGAGCTATGATCGCACCACTGCATTCCAACCTGGGTGGAAGTGAAACCCCCCTTTCTAAAATAAATAAATAAAAATAAATACTGATGTTGGTTGTTCCTCCCAGTTTCCCTGAACCTCAGTTTTGTCATCTGAAGGATGTTTTGTTATGAGGGACACGAAACGCGACTGTGTGATGGCACCCGGCATGCTGAAGATGCTTTGGAAATGCGGGATGGGTCAGAATCTTAAGTGCTCGGAGTCTGGTGGCCGGGGGCCTCACCCAGCAGGAGGACACAATGGAGACAGCCTCCCTGGGTCATACAGTGGGCTGCACGCAGGTGCAGGCAGGGGAGCCAGGCCTGAGGCTAGGTAAGAGGCAGCACTAGGACCCAGGGGCCACGTATGCAGCAGGCTCCGCCGGATAAGTTCTCAGCCAGAACACAATGTTCTCAGTGTACCCACAGGAAACCCTGAAGAAGAGAACTGCACATGGCCTCTGCTGGGTGTGTTCTGGTCACAGCCTTTTATTCTTTTTCCTAACCTCAGTCCCCACTTTCACATCCTGTAACCTGCATTGCTGCCCCACCCCACCCTGCTGGGCTGGTCCCAGGTCCCAGGAGAGCAATCAATGAAGGAAGTCCAAGGCCTGGCCAGGTTTTACCATTTTCAAATAAGACCCGTTTGCCTCTAACCCTGGTTTCCTGAATCGCGACCCTTTGTGATGGAAACTTTTTACAGTGCAGAAGGCAGACACTGGGGACAAAGTTGTATTTCTGCCATGGCAAGGATCTTGGCCCACAGGCAAAGGAAACAGCTGATGCCTCGTACCACCACCTCCCTTCCTCTCTGAAGGCCGGGTCCCACCTGGGACAGGGGAGGGCCTCCGTCGCTGCTGCCTGAATCGGAGGGAACTTGGAGCTGCCTGGGGGATCAGCGCCAAGTTTGGAGCAGAACATCCTATGATGTGGTTCCTAGTTTTTATTTCCACGAATGCTATAATATGTTGTCCCACCGAGCTATTTTTATTGAATGAAAAAAAAAAAAAAAGCAAACCTCTGCAAAACCAGCAGTCCTCTGTTAGACGGAAGGACAAGGTGAACTTTTCACTTCCTTCCCTGCAGCCTATCAACTCAGTCCGTGGTTTGGTGTCACCCACACTCTGTGCTATATTCAATCTCAATTTTTGCCTCCTTGTTTTTGAAGCTGCAGGAGCAAGGCTCTAAACCTATGTTTCTCCTGCTAGTTGCATGAGGCTTTTAGAAGTGCCTTTTTGGTGAATTCTCACAACAGCAAAATAGAGATCTATCAGCTGCTTGCCAGCTGCAGGCAAAGGTGGGTCTGAGGAGAGTGAACAAGGAGGGGAACCTTGAGAAACCCAGCACAATCCCAGCCAACTTCTGGCAAAACTGCACTGTTGGGGGCTGCAAGTAAAGGGCAGAGCTCTGCACAGGCTGCATTCCTGCCACGTTAATGAGAGGCCTGGCCATTGAAAATAAGACCCAAGCCGGACGGGGTGGCTCATGCCTGTCATCCCAGCACTTTGGGAGGCTGAGGCAGGCGGAGCACCTGATGTCGGGAGTTTGAGACCAGCCTGACCAACATAGAGAAACCCCATCTCTACAAAAAAAATACAAAAATTAGCTGGGTGTGGTGGTGCATGCCCATAATCCCAGCTACTCGGGAGGCTGAGGCAGGAGAATCGCTTGAACCGGGGAGGTGGAGGTTGCAGTGAGCCGAGATCACACCACTGCCCCTCCAGCCTGGGCAAGAAGAGTGAAACTCCATCTCAAAGAAAATAAGACCCAGTGCCTCTATGAAGCTCCATGAATAAGGCTCCTTCTACCCTGGCATTGCAGAGTCCCTTTCCAGATGTTGGTTGGTAAAAGGGTTTTCATGTGTCCTAGGCCTGTAGATTCAACTGCGTGCTTCCTAGACTGGCCCAAGCTCAGGGATTCCCTTCTTGGGGAAGAGGTTTCCAAAAGCAGGCAATATTGCTACTCCTGGGGAGGTCTGCTGAAGGCTGGGGGCCCCAAAAGACCTGTGTTCCAATCTTGGTTTTGTCAACTTGATGGAGCCTGTGCAAATCACTTTCCCACTCAAAGATTTTCATAACTTTGTCAATAAAAATAACAACTGGAGGCTGAGCACAGTGGCTCACACCTGTAATCTCAGCATTTTGGTAGGCTGAGGAGGGGGGATTACTTGAGGTCAGGAGTTCGAGACCAGTCTGGCCAACATGGTGAAACCCCATCTTTACTAAAAACACAAAAATTAGCCAGGTGTGGTGGCACACACCTGTAATCCCAGCTACTTGGGAGGCTGAGGCAGGAGAATTACTTGAACCTGGGAGGCGGAGGTTGCAGCGGGCTGAGGTAACGCCCCTGAACTCCAGCCTGGGTGACAGAGCGAGACTCCATCTCAAAAAATAAATAGCTGGGCGTGGTGGCTCATGCCTGTAATCCCAGCACTTTGGGAGGCCAAGGTGGGTGGATCACCTGAGGTTGGGAGTTCAAGCCCAGCCTGACCAACATGGTGAAACCCTGTCTCTACTAAAAATACAAAATTAGCTGGGCATGTTGGTGCATGCCTGTAATCCTAGCTACTCAGGAGGTTGAGGCAGAAGAATCACTTGAACCCGGGAGGTGGAGGTTGCGGTGAGCCAAGATTGCACCATTGCACTCAGCCTGGGCAACGAGAGCGAGACTCCATCTCAAAATAAATAAATAAATAAAAATAAATAAAATAAAGAGAGGGCTGGGTTAGAGATTGTTGTTGCAGGTTGAATTGTGTTGTCCCCACTCCAATTTGTATGTTGAAGTCCTAACCCCAGTATCTCGGAATGTGACCTTATGTGGAGATGGGTCTTGAAAGAGGTCAAGTTGAAATCAGATCAGTAGGGTAGGCCCTAACCCAGTGGAACTGGTGTCCTTATAAAAAGGGGACATTTGGACAGAGACACGCATAGAGGAAAGACTAAAGAGACATTGGGAGAAGATGGCCAAGGAGACAAGCCTGGAACAGACTTTTTCCTTCACAGCCCTCAGAAGAAACCAATCTTGCCAGCACCTTGATCTTGGACTTCTAGCTTCCAGAACTGCAAGACAATAAGCTTCTGTTTTTTAAGCCACACAGTCTGTGGTATTTTGTTATGGCAGCCCTGGCAAATGAATATAATAGCCAAGGACCCTGCAGTCTTAGGCTGTAGAATTGTCTCCTGCCATCCCTGCCATAACTTGGTGGCTTCCTCCCATCCCACATGGTCTTTCCGTAAATGACATCGTGTATGGGGAGTGCTTGGCACAATGTCCCACACAAAGTAACCCCTCACTCACCATGTGTTAACCATGACGAATGTTTCCAGGGTTCCCAGTGCCTGGGTGCTACTTCTACCTACCCTGAGACACTAGGTACAGAATGAGAGGTGTGAGTTCTCTTGATCACTCCTACCTTTGTTATTGAAGACTTTCCATCCCCCTCAGCAGCTTCCAATTAGGCTCCTTCTAGGAGCCCACTTTTTTTTTTTTGAGACGGAGTCACACTCTGTCGCCCAGGCTGGAGTGCAGTGGTGCGATCTCGGCTCACTGCAACATCTGCTTCCTGGGTTCAAGCGATTCTCCTGCCTTAGACTCCTGAGTAGCTGGGACTATAGGCGAGTGCCACCATGCCCATCTAATTTTTGTATTTTTAGTAGAAGCAGCCTTTCTTTTTTTTTTTTGAGACAGAGTTGCTCTGTCGCCCAGGCTGGAGTGCAGTGGCGCGACCTTGGCTCACTGCAACCTCTGCCTCCCAGGTTCAAGCAATTCTCTGCCTCAGCCTCCCAAGTAGCTGGGATTACAGGCACCCGCCACCACGCCCAGATAAATTTTTTGTATTTTTGGTAGAGACGGGGTTTCACCATATTGGCCAGGCTCGTCTTGAACTTCTGACCTTGTGACCTACCAGCCTCAGCCTCCCAAAGTGCTGGGATTACAGGTGTGAGCCACCGCGTCCGGCAGAGGCAGGGTTTCACCATGTTGACCAGGCTGGTCTTGAACTTCTGACCTCAAGTGATCTGCCCATCTCAGCCTCCCAAAGTGCTGAGATTACACACCTGGCCTGGCCTAACTCTTTTAAGTGAAAGTGCACTGTGGCCACAGAGCCAGCAGGGTAGAAAAAGAGACTGCAATAACTCAGAATGGGAGATTGCTTATCTGCAAGAAATTCCCCTTTGCAGTTGGAGGAGGAGTTGATCCCCAGGGTCAAGTGAAGCTGCGGACCTTTGGGACTCAGCCTCTGTTTTCCTATTTGCCTAATGAGGACACTCCTTGGCTGGCAGGGTACTGGATGAGGCTTAACTACAGGTGGTGTCAGGGCCCTGTGCATTCAGATAGCAAGGCTGCCTTTCTCCTTGATCCTTCATTCTCCTCTTCCAGAATCTTTTCTAGCCCTCGGGAGGGATACCTCTCTGTGTTGAGAGATGCCTTGGGACAATGTTCTGCCTTCTTCCTGGCTCCTGGGTCAGGTTTCTGGAGGCCATGGAGTCTTATACTCCAGCCGTGGTCTTGAGCTGCTCCTGAGAGTCTGATTTTCCTTTTCATTATCAGGAGCGCAGGCAAAAAGCATTCTCTAGCCTTGAGCATTGGAGCAGGATTACAGAATGAGCCCTGAGTCCTTTCTGGGGAATGACATTGGCCTGGGATGGCCAAGTCCTAGGTTGTCCTCCGATCGTTGTGTGTTTATTTTGAAAGCTAAGTCACTCTGACTTTGTAAGATATTACAGATTGACTCTATTTTGGAGACTGCAGAAAGTTAAGTGGGTAGAGTGTGACTTGAACAGCCCTCCAAACGTAACCTTTTGGTTTGCTAAACAAATGAAATGTCTGTGTTTGTTGGTTTATCTTCAAATATATGTCTGGAGATTTCTGAGAACAGAGAGGGAGAGAAAGGGTGTGGGAGTCTACTTCAGGCTTTTAGGGCCCAGGGCAAAAGGGAGGAGAAGCCATATGGGGGAAAAACATCTTTCCACAATGTCCATATACTCTACATGTGATCACTTCAGGCTGTGTCTTATCCTGGTTTTGGCTCAGAGCCCAGAAGGAAGGCTCCTTCGATAATTCTTTGTGTTTAGGACATATGCCTCTCCCTTAAAGTAAATAAATAACTAAAAATCTGTGAATGCTGTCTGCAGTCACAGCAAAAATACTGCTCACCACCTAGTGGTCTGCAAAGATCACATTTGCTGCATTATACCAGCTGATGGGTCTAACCCTTCCAGGCCCAGCCGAGCCTGCTTTCTAAGTTATTTATTGTGCAAGTTGGGATTCTTGGCCTCTTAGGCGTCCCTGGCTCTTTCTGAGAAATGTGCTTTGGATGGAAAGTGGAGCGTGGTGAACAAGGCTCAATCTGGTTCTTGCTTCCTTCTCCTGAGACTTCTCACCACACCCCCGTTTATGTGCTGTGCTCCAGCCACACCAAATGAGCTGCAGTTCCACATGCGTGTTCCAAGGGACCTGGAGTTCCTGACTTTGCACATGCTGATCCCTGTGCTTGGAATGCTTCTTTGGCATCTTTCCCTTTGTGTGTGGCACGCTCTCTCTCATCATCACATTCAAGAGCAGGCTCGCCTTCTCTAGGAAAGGGTCCTTGTCATCTCCTTGGCATTCCCACTCCCAAGTCCTCTTGGCTTCCATGGCAGCCTGTACAGACCAGGGCCATGGCCTTATCCCACGGTATATATTGCATGCGTCTGTTTACTCCTCTGCCTCTTCCATGGGTGCAAAAGGCTTCCAGATCTGACTACATAACTGTCATGTGCAACCCCCCTTTTCCTTAGACCTACTAGACCCCAGGAATGAAGCCAGGAGTCTGCATTTTTTATTTTTTTCAGCTTAATTCTGAAGAATGCCAGGTTTGGAAACTATTGCCCTATCTTTTTTTTTTTTTTTTTTTTTTGAGACGGAGTCTGCTCTTTCGCCCAGGCTGGAGTGCAACAGTGCGATCTCAGCTCACTACAACCTCCACGTCCCAGGTTCAAGCAATTCTTCTGCCTCAGCCTCCTGAGTAGCTGGGACTATAAGCATGCATCACCATGCCTGGCTAATTTTTGTATTTTTAGTAGAGACAGGGTTTCACCATATTGGCCAGGCTCATCTTGAACTCCTGACCTCAGGTGATCCACCCGCCTCGGCCTCCCAAAGTGCTGGGATTACGGGCGTGAGCCACCGTGCCCGGGCTGCCCTACCTTTTTGTTTCTCTTTCCCTACGCACTGCCTGTGTCATAGTAGACCCTCAATAAGTGGTTGACCTGGGCCGGGCGCGGTGGCTCACGCCTGCAATCCCAGCACTTTGGGAGGCCAAGGCGGGCGGATCACAAGGTCGGGAGATCGAGACCATCCTGGCTAACATGGTGAAACCCCGTCTCTACTAAAAAATACAAAAAATTAGCCGGGCGTGGTAGCGGGTGCCTGCAGTCCCTGCTACTCTGGAGGCTGAGGCAGGAGAATGGCGGGAACCCAGGAGGCGGAGCTTGTAGTGAGCCAAGATCATGCCACTGCACTCCAGCCTGGGCGACAGAGTGAGACTCCGTCTCAAAAAAAAAAAAGTGGTTGACCCTGTTAGTTTCTCTCTGGGGGCCTCTTTTTGTTTTCACTTTCTTCCCTCTCCAGTCTAGTTCAACAATTTGCTTAGCCCCTTACCCCTACTATGTAAGACTTCAACCACCAACTGCTCATTTTTTCCATTCCTCCTGCCAGGCTGCTGGGAGCTGCTGGTGGACTTCCTCAAAGAGTGGTGCTACTGTAAATTCAAGGCCTCTCACTGCAACAGGCCCCTGAATGGGTTTGGCAAGCCTTCTGACCCTGGGACACAGGCAGTAGGCCAACTTGCCTCTCCTTTACTGAGAAAATAGAGGCCATTGGATGGGAATGCCCCCTCTTCCTGCTGCCTCTCCTACACATTTACCCACATCAGCACATCCTGTTCTCCCACCTCACGCCAGCCAGGCTCTGGCTCTCACCTCCTCCCACTTCCTCAGGGATCCGTCTGTCAATTATCCCCATTTTCTTTTCTTTCTTTCTTTTTTTTTTTTTGTGAGACGGAGTTTCACTCTTGTTGCCCAGGCTGGAGTGCAATGGTGCGATCTCAGCTCACTGCAACCTCCGCCTCCCAGGTTCAAGCGATTCTCCTGTCTCAGCCTCCCGAGTATCTGGGATTACAGGCACCTGCCACTATGCCTGGCTAATTTTTGTACTTTTAGTAGAGACGGGGTTTCGCCATGTTGGCCAGGCTGGTCTCGAACTCCTGACCTCAGGTGATCCACCCGCCTCGGCCTCTCAAAGTCCTGGGATTACAGGTGTAAGCCACCGTGCCCGGCCAATTATCCCCTTTTTCTTTGACCTCTCCCATTGTAAAAGAAAAAAACGAGCTCTTTGCTATGCATTCTCCTTTAGCTGTCCCCCTCTCAGTCCCTCATTTTTGCTTCCCCTTCCCCTTGAACTTCTGGAAAGTGTTGCCTGGATTTAGCCCCACTATCCCGCACCCCCGCCTCACTCTTCCCCCACATCATTCTGGCTTTGTCTCTGCTACCCAGAGATGGCTGCTCTTAAGACAAGGTCACCAGCCAGGCACGGTGGCTAAGGCCTGTAATCCCAGCACTTTGGGAGGCCGGGGCCAGAGGATTGCTTGAGCTCAGGAGTCTGAGACCAGCCTGGGCAACATGGCAAAACCGTGTCTCTACTAAAAATACAAAAATTAGCCAGGCGTGGTGGCATGCACCTGTAGTCTCAGCTAATCAGGAGACTGAGATGGGAGGATTGCTTGAGCCTGGGAGGGCGAGGTTACAGTGAGCTGTGATCTCATGCCACTGCACTCCAACCTGGGTGGCAGAGTGAGATGCTGTCTCCAAAAAAAAAAAGGCACCAACAGTCTCCATGGTAAGATCCCAACAGCAGGCAGGGAGTGGTGGCTCACATCTGTAATCCCAGCACTTTGGGAAGCTAAGACGGGTGAATCACCCGAGGTAAGGAGTTAGAGACTAGCCTGGCCAACATGGCGAAACTCCGTCTCTACTAAAAACACAAAAATTAGCTGGGCATGGTGGCAGGCACCTGTGGTCTCAGCTACTCAGGAGGCTGAAGCAGGAGAATCGCTTGAATCCGGGAGGCAGAGGTTGCAGTAAGCCTTCTCCATCCCTTGTCTCACTTAATTGCTTGGCTGCACCATATACTGCTGTTTGCAGCCTTCTTCTCAAAATGTGCTTTCCCCTTGGTTTCTGTGACACCATATTCCTTGCTCCCTGTCTCTCTGGGGACTTCCTGCCAGTTGCTTTCCTGGATCTTCCTACTTGGCCTGTCCCTTACACATCGGCATGCCCTGAGGATCCCTCCCTGGTGTGATTCTCTCCTCACTCCATGGGCTGTCTCCCTGGACAATCTATCCACTCTCCACCTTTGTCTTAATAAACACCTCCAGGCTGCTGAGTCTGAAATCTAACTCCAGCCCAGCTCACTCTCCAGACTATAGACCCGTGGAGTCACTTGCCTCTTGAACATCTCTGTAGCCTGCTTCCCTCTCTATACCCCTATCTCAGTGAATGGTACCACTAGTCCTTGAGCTCCTGACGCAAGAAAACTTGGGTGTCCTCTCTGAGTTATCCACGTTCCACCAGTCACTGAATCCTGTATATGACACTTTTTTTTTTTTTTTTTTTGAGTCTCGCTCTGGCCCAGGCTGGAGTGCAATGGCGCAATCTCGGCTCACTGCAACCTCTGACTCCCGGGTTCAAGCGATTTTCCTGCCTCAGCCTCCTGAATAGCTGGCAGTATATGTGCCCCCCACCATACCACCATGCCCGGCTAATTTTTCTCTTTTTTGTAGATATGGGGTTTCACCATGTTGGCCAGGCTGGTCTCGAACTTCCTGGTCTCATGTGATTTGCCCGCCTCCATCTCCCAAAGTGCTGGGATTACAGGCATGAGCCATCGTGCTGGCCTTTTTTTTGTTTGTTTTTGAGACAGGGTCTCGCTCTGTCACCCAGGCAATACCATGATGATAACTTACCGCAGCCTTAAGCCCCCGGGCTCAAGCATTCCTCCTGCCTCGGTCTCTGGAGTAGCTAGAACTACAGGTGTGTGCCAACATGCCTGGCTAATCTGTAAATTTTTTTGTAGAGGTGGGGGTCTTGCTATGTTGGCCAGGCTGGTCTTAACTCCTGGCCTCAAGCGATCCTCCCACTTGGGCCTCCCAAAGTGTGGGATTACAGGTGTGAGCCACTACCCCCTGCCACTTCTCAAATCAAGTCCATCCTCTGTCTCCACCTTTTTTTTTTTTTTTTTTTTTTTGAGACAGAGTCTCACTCTGTCGCCCATGCTGGAGTGCAACGGCATGATCTTGGCTCACTGCAACCTCTGCCTCCTGGGTTCAAGCGATTCTCCTGTCTCAGCCTCCTGGGTGGCTGGGATTACAGGCACCCACCATCATGCCCGGCTAATTTTTGTATTTTTGTAGAGATGGAGTTTCAACATGTTGGCCAGGCTGGTCTCAAATTCCTGACCTCAGGTGATCAGCCCGCCTCGGCCTCCCAAAGTGCTGGGATTACAGGCATGAGCCACTGCGCCCAGCCGTATCCACACCTTTAATTTGGCCTACAGTCATCTCTTACCTGGACGACCTCAAAGGCTTCCTAAGGAATCTGGCTCTCGCCACCACCAATTCTCCACTATTCCCTCCCAGTAAATTATCTGAAGTATAACCAGATCTTGTCATGCTCCTGCCTCAAGCTCATCAGTGGTTCCCCACTGTCCTCTGGTTGAAGTTCAGATTCCTTAGCAAAGCCCAAGAGTCCTACCCTCTGCCTTATTCTTGCCCTTAGCACCTATGAATCAATCATAACGAACCACCCGCAGCCCTACAAAAGCAGGATGCTCTTTCCCACCCTTGGGCCTCTGCAAATTGTATTCCCTCCACCTATAAAGTCCTTCCTTCCCACCCCACTTACTTTTTCTTCAGGTCTCAGCCTAAACCTCTTCGTTCATTAAAGCCTTCTCTGATGCCTGGTCCAGCTGGATCAGTTGTCTCTGCTATGGGATTGTCCAGCACCTCATGCTTTCCTCATCAGAGCAATTATTACACTTAAAATGACCTTTCTGTCCCTCTTAATATTTATTTATAAACTTCTTGAGGTTGATGACTGGGTCTTGTTTTACAGCATATCCTTAGCATCTAGCAGACACTAGATACACAGTGCTAGCATCTGGTGAAAGAATGACAGACATTTGGAAAGGAACATCCTCTCTACTGCTGTAACAAATTGTATGTTGTTTCATTACCGGCTCTAAACAGGTTTTGTTTTTTTTGAGACGGAGTCTCACTATCGCCCAGGTTGGAATGCAGTGGTGTGGTCTTGGCTCGCTGCAACCTCCACCTCCCAGGTTCTAGAGATTCTCTTGCCTCAGCCTCCTGGGTAGTTGGGATTACAGGCGTGTGCCACTGCACTCAGCTTTTTTTTTTTTTTTTTTTTTTCTGAGACAGTGTCTCACTCTGTTGGGCAGGCTGGAGTGCAGTGGCATGATCTTGGCTCACTGCAACCTCTGGCTCCTGGGTTCTAGAGATTCTCCCATCTCAGCCTCCCGAGTAGTTGGGATTACAGGCGTGCACCACCACACCAGCTAATTTTTGTACTTTTACTAGAAACAGGGTTTTGCCGTGTTGGCCAGGCTGGTCTCGAACTCCTGACCTCAGGTGATCTGCCCACCTCGGCCTCCCAAAGCGCTGGGATTACGGGCGTGAACCACCGCACCTGGCCCCACCTAATTTTTGTATTTTTATTAGGGATGGGGTTTCACTATGTTGGCTAGGCTGGCCTGGAACTCCTGACCTCAGGTGATCTGCCCGCCTTGGCCTCCCAAAGTGCTGGGATTACAGGCGTGAGCCACTGCACCTGCCTCTAAACAGCTTATATTATAAAAAGAAACAGGCTGATTTGGGAAAACAACTCCTCCTTGGGAAACTTGACAGACACGAGAAATTAGAGTACCTGTGAGGTGAGACTAGCTCGTAGATGCTGACATGTGAACCTACCACCAGGCCCACGGCAGGAGCCCATGAGGACGGCAGGGAACCACCAGTGCCCTTTGCCTTGGCTCATCGCGTAGATGGGATCATATGAGATATGACTGCTTTGGAACGGCTTCCATTTGTTCCACAGCCTGCACCTGTCAGAATGACGTTATAGGAGCTCTGGGCTGAGATCTGGATGATAGTCTTGGCTCTGCCCATTAACTATCTGAATTACCTCAGGGATTACTCCACTATGGATTTTGCCCTAGAAATAGCTAGTAGTTTCTTATATTTATTCATTTATTTTGAGACAGAGTCTCACTCTGTGACCCAGGCTTGAGTGCAGTGGCGCGATCTTGGCTCACTGCAATCTCCCTCCCAGGTTCAAGCCATTCTTCTGCCTCAGCTTCCCATGAGGCTGGGAATACAGGTACCCACCACCACACCCAGCTAATTTTTGTATTTTTAGTAGAGACAGGGTTTTCCCATGTTGGCCAGGCTGGTCTTGAACTCCTGACCTCAGGTGATCCTCCAGCCTCGCCCTCCCAAAGTGCTGGGATTACAGGCGTGAGCCACGGCGCCTGGTTTTGAAATAGCTAGCAGTTTCTAAAACAAAGGTAACACACAAATTCCTATGTCATTCACTCAGGAGAGACCTATGATATACCTACTACGTGCCAAGTGGTATCCTAGGTACTGACGATGCAGCAGTAAACCAGACAGACAACGTCCCAACTTCCTATATGTAAATGAGGGGTGAACTAGATGACCTCTAAGGTCTCTTTCAGCTCTACAATTCTGAGACCCTCTCTTTGACCAGATGCTAATAAATTTATGCACAGAAGGCTAGTGGCAAAGCATCAGGCTCCTTTGATGCAATCTCCATCCCAAACTCAGCTCTGGGAAAACAGGAAAAGATCTGGTATCACTACAGTCTGCCTGTAGCCCAAGCTTTTAACTCTCCCAAGTACCTGTTATTTAAGACTTTTATCTCTTTTGTGAAATGAAAGGCTTGGTTTTGGTTGAACTTTAGGCAATTAAATAAAAGGCCTGGAAAGGTATTTTCGGGAAAGTTAGGTGCTTTGGCAAAAGGACAGGGAGAGGCAAAGCAGCCTCCTCTAAGTGTAGTATTTCTTTTCTTTCTTTTTTTTTTTTGAGACAGAGTTTCGCTCTTATCGCCCAGGCTGGAGTGCAATGGCGTGATCTCAGCTCACCGCAACCTCTGCCTCCCGGGTTCAGGCGATTCTGCCTCAGCCTCCCAAGTAGCTGGGATCAGAGGCGTGTGCCACCATGTCCAGCTAATTTTGTATTTATAGTAGAGATGGGGGTTTCTGTGTGTTGGTCAGGCTGGTCTTGAACTCCCGACCTCAGGTGATCTGGCCGCCTTGGCCTCCCAAAGTGCTGGGCTTACAGGCGTGAGCGACCATGCCCAGCCTTAAGTGTAGCATTTCTTACACTTGCCCAAAAGGGCGCCAGCTTCTTGAGCAGCTTCCTCCTCTTCCTCTGGATGATAGGAATCTCCCAGCTCTGGCCCCTTCCCTTTACAGAGGTGAAAGTCCTAGCCTTAAGGCCCAAAGTTTCTACCACTTCTGTATCTGGTACTCTGACTGGGAACAGCAGATTCCAAGACTCCCGGCCATGTTGGGGAAGGGGAGCCACAGGCTGCAGGTAAATGGGCAGATAAAGAGAGATCCTTGGGTCAGGAACTTGATTTAGTTTCCAGACACTGTCATTCTGGTGTGTCAGCTATGGGATGGCACTGATCAATAACACGTTTGTGTATCAGTGAAAACTCTGGACTTTAAAGCTGATGCTGGATAACTGTGAAGTCAAAATGGGAAATTTTTGTACAACTGTGTAAAACTAGCTATTTTACTGTTGATATCTCATTACCATGAGACAAAACAGTTATATAGAATTATGTGTCAGATTGATATGAACAATTTTTTTTTTTTTCGAGGCACAGTCTCACTCTGTCGTCCAGGCTAGAGTGCAGTGGCTCGATCTTGGCTCACTGCAACCTCTGCCTCCTGGGTTCAACTGATTCTCCTGCCTCAGCCTCCCGAGTAGCTGGGATTACAGGCATGCACCACCACGCCCAGCTAATTTTGTATTTTTAGTAGAGATAGGGTTTTTCCACGTTGGTCAGGCTGGTCTCGAACTCCTGACCTCAGGTGATCCGCCCGCCTCAGCCTCCCAAAGTGCTGAGATCACAGGCGTGAGCCACCGTGTCCTGCCCCATACTGAATCTTGAGGGTATGCAGAAGCCAACATACAGCTAATTCCTGTCTGTTTCTGAAGAAGCTGTTCCTTCCTCATGCTCAAGATCTCTTTTTGCCAAACCCTGGGAGGGAGGAGGGAAGGTAGCGGAAGGCTTATTTTCTCCAGGTAGTTATTTCATTTTACCATTTAATCAAAAGTTTTAGGATTTTTCCTAATACAATGTGCTGGGTTGGGTTTGGTGGGATGCGGCATAGTGAATCTAAAAGAAGCTGCTTTGGATTCTGGCCGAGTTGAACTTAAGTCCAGATTTGGCCACTGACTTAGCTGTGCAGCCTTGGCAAGTGACACTTGCTCTGAGCTTCAAGTTCCTTTTCTATATTAGGGGGTATTACGTATCTTGCTGTGTTATTCAGAGGATTATAATTCATGCCTGTGAGTGACTGGCACAAGAGAAGACAGATGACAGATGAGCAACTGGGACCATCTTTGAGCCCAAAGCATAGTAACAGGCGTTGTGGAGAATGCAACATAATGACTGACAGAAAGGTGCAGAGAGGGAGGTACTCTCTTTAAAAAATTGTGAGAGTCTTATTCTTGGTAAGACTAAAATAGCAGCTAAGTGATCAATGAGAAAAGTGCTTCAAAAAGCATTTTTGTTTAATACTAAGATCACTTCAGTTTCCAAGGTCATATAAAGAAACATCCAATTTAGAGAAAAAATTCTGTAATAAGTTCAAATACCAAAGCGTAAAGATGATGTAACACAGTGCCTATGCTGCATGGTTACACAAATGAAACAAAAGAAAGGTAGTGACTGCTTCTAAATTCTCACTGAAAATCCGATTTAAAGGTTTATTGCGGTCTAGGTATTTTTAATTTTTCCCTTGGTGATTATCAAGATGGCTGATGCTAATAAGTACTGTTAAAAAACTAAAATGCTTTCGAATATGGAACTTCTTTTAGTTGAGAATTATTAATATGGAAAATGTGAGTTGGTGGACTGCTACTTCTTGTGCTCTGATTTTATTTTTATGTTTATTTTTGAGACAGAGTCTCGCTCTGTCACCCAGGCTAGAGTGCAATGGCATGATCTCAGCTCACTGCAATCTCCGCCTCCTGGGTTTAAGCGATTCTTGTGCCTCAGCCTCGTGAGTAGCTGGGATTACAAGCGTGTGCCACCACACTGGGCTAATTTTTGTATTTTCAATAGTGACCAAGTTTCACCATGTTGGCCAGACTGGTCTTGAACTCCTGACCTCTAGTGATGCACGCACCTCAGCCTCTCCAGGTGCTGGGATTAAAGGTGGGAGCCACCGTGCCCAGTCTCCAATTTGCTTTAGAGGCAATAATGAGATGAATTATCAGGCAACTGGGATCTATTCCAAGTCCAAGATTTTCTTCTGCCTGGGCTATGAGACCATGAGCAGGTGTTTAACTTCACAGGGCTCAGGCTCTTAACCCACTGAATGAGGTCACCACCTCCCTTCAGGTAGAAAGTGTTAAACATTTTGAACTCTTGAGATTAAGGCTAATTGCTACTGGGATTATATTTACTTATAATTAAGCAACTCTAAGCAGATCAGGTGCAAGTTATTAATAAGGAACCAGACAAATGTTGTCCAAGGCAAAATTTGCATACAATGTAATAAACGATTATACCAGTTTACTGTGGAAAGTGGGGTCCCATGAGGGAAAACAGTACATCTCTTAGCCTTCCAGGTTTTTCCCTATCATGGTATAAAAACTTACTTGAGGCCAGGTGCGGTGGCTCATGCCTGTAATCCCAGCACTTTGGAGGCTGAGTTTGGGGGGATCTCTTGAGGCCAGGAGTTCAAGACCAACCTGGGCAACATAGCAAGACCTTGTCTCTTAAAAAAAAAAATTGGCTGGGCGTGGTGGCTCACACCTGTAATCCCAGCACTTTGGGAGGCTGAGGCAGGTGGATCACCTGAGGTCAGAAGTTCAAGACCAGCCTGGTCAACATGGTGAAACCCCGTCTCTACAAAATATACAAAAAATTAGCCGGGTGTGGTGGCAGGTGCCTGTAATCCCAGCTACTTGGGAGGCTGAGGCAGGAGAATTGCTTGAACCCGGGAGGCGGATGTTGCAGTGAGCCGAGATCGTGCCATTGCGCTCCAGCCTGGGCAACAAGAGTGAAACTTCATCTCAAAAAAAAAAAAAAAAAAAAAAAACTTAAATATCATTAAGATAAATTTATGTACTCCTATAAAGACAAATATCCCTTAAGTAAAGCCAGTCTACCATTTGTTTAGGACAAATGGTTTTTAGATTCCCTTCTTCTAAAAAGTAATTTGACCTCTTCACCTCATCCCAAATCCGAGATTTTGAAAGGATAATGCCACCAATTTGGAGCTCTTTCAAAGGATTTATTTGCTACAGAATTGCTTGAGTCCACCAATGAGAAGAACTCAGGATTTCTGTGTTTAAAAGGATTTTGCTTACTGCTTTATTTTTACAAGTGCTGCCATATCCAAAAAGCACTTCTTTTTGCCAGCATTTGGCATGTCTAGAAGAGGTTAGAAAAAGTTAGAGTCTATAGAATTGATGTCTAAAAATAGGGAAAAAAATGAATATTTAAAAATTCATCATTTGGATAGGTCCTGAGTTGAAATCACATTCATCTGCAAAATAACGTTTTTAAGGTCAGAATGCTATATTTTTAACCACAGATGCTGACCTTGACCTTGACTGGTAAATATTTCCAGGCACCATATGGATGACAGGACAGACGCCATTCAGTTGGCCAAATCTGATATATGCCCTACCTGGCTTGTGAAAATTTTTAAGTATCTCTTAACCCCAAACCTCCTGGTTCTCTGAAACCGATTGTCTTAATCTGATTCCCAATACTTTTAAAAACAAATAAACAAAATATTCCCTGAAAGACCACACATATAAGTATTTGTTGCCTGTGAATAGATACAGCGAAACCAAGTATAAATGTGCATTAACAATTCAGCGACATAGCTGTGGATCTCTGGATGGCTATGTAAGCTGTGAGAAAGTCCCTCACTGGCTTTGCACTTGCTGCGCACCAGAGGTGACCATCTAGGCAGCATCAACCTGAAGAGGGGGTGAATCCCAACAGCTGTTCGATGGGCTTAAACCGCCACTCGTCAGCCTCCAGCTCTTCTACCAATCCAGCTAGTTTTTCCATCCGAGCAACTTGCTGATCTGTAAAGAGTCAAGGAGAGAATATTATGCAACAACGTATTACCCATGAGACTGCCACCAGCCACCAAGATGATGACTGGTATAAAAATAATTTCTAGGCCAGGTGCGGTGGATCCCACCTGTAATCCTAGCACTTTGGGAGGCTGAGGCGGGCAGATCACGAGGTCAAGAGATCGAGACCATCCTGGCCAATATGGTGAAACCCCGTCTCTATAAAAATACAAAAAAACTTAGCTGGACGTGGTGGCATGCGCCTGTAGTCCCAGCTACTCGGGAGGCCACCCTGGAGGCAGAGGTTGCAGTGAGCCGAGATTGTGCCACTGCATTCCAGCCTGGTGACAGAGTGAGACTCCGTCTCAAAAAAAAAAATAAAAAAAATTTCTAGATGGATTTTTTTTTTCCCCTCAAGATTCTCTCTCTTTTTTTGGGGTCGGGGGGGGTGGGGGGGGGGAGAAACGGAGTCTTGCTTTGTTGCCCAGGCTGCAGTGCAATGACGTGATCTCAGCTCACTGCAACCTCTGCCTCCCGGGTTCAAGTGATTCTCCCGCCTCAGCCTCCTGAGTAGCTGGGACTACAGGCACCCGCCATCGTGCCCGGCTAAGTTTTGTATTTTTGTAGAGACGGGGTTTCACCATGTTGGCCAGACTAGTCTCGAATTCTTGACCTCAGGTGATCTGCCTGCCTCGGCCTCCCAAAGTGCTGGATTACAGACGTGAGCCACTGTGCCTGACCCTCAAAATTCTCATAATGGGGTCTTATTCTATGCTGGTCAGAAGCTTAATTTTTTTTTCTTTTTTCCTTTTTTTTTGAGATAGAGTTTCACTCTTATTGCCCAGGGTGGAGTGCAATGGTGTGATCTCAGCTCACTGCAACCTCTGTCTCCCGGGTCCAAGCGATTCTGCTGCCTCAGCCTCCCGAGTAGCTGGAATCACAGGCATATGCCACCATGCTTGGCTAATTTTGTATTTTTAGTAGACATGGGGTTTCTCCATGTTGGTCAGGCTGGTCTCGAACTCCCGACCTCAGGTGATCTGCCCGCCTCAGCCTCCCAAAGTGTTGGGATTATAGGCGTGAGCCACCGTGCCCAGCCTATTCTTTTTCTTTTCTTTTTTTTTTTTTTTTTAAGTCGGAAGTTTCTTCTAATGTTAAAAGAAGAAAGGCTGGGCGCAGTGGCTCATGCCTGTAATCCAAGCACTTTGGGATACCAAGGCAGGCGGATCACAAGGTCAAGAGATTGAGACCATCCTGGCCAACATGGTGAAAGCCCATCTCTACTAAAAATACAAAAATTAGCTGGGCGTGGTGGCGTGCGCCTGTAGTCCCAGCTATTTGGGAGGCTGAGGAAGGAGAATCACTTGAACCCAGGAGGCAAAGGTTGCAGTGAGCCGCGATCATGCCATTGCACTCCAGCCCGGGTGACAGTGACAGACTCTGTCTCAAAAAATAAAAAAGTCATTTTAAAATAAAATGATCACATTTTCAGGATGTGCCCTATTCTTTTTTTTTTTTTTTTTTTTTTTCCACAGACAGGGTCTCACTCTGTCACCAAGGCTGGAGTATGCCTCCTGGGCTCAAGAGATCGTCCCAACTCAGCCTCTCAAGTAGCTAGGACCACAAGCATGCACCACCATTCTCCACTAATTTTTGTATTTTCTTTTTTAGGTATGGGGTTTCACCAAGTTGCCCGGGTCAGTCTTGAACTCCTGGGCTCAAGCAGTCTTCCTGCTTCAGCCTCCCAAAGTGCTGGGATTAGAGGCGTGAGCTACACCCGGCCCGGATGTGCTCTTTTCCTAAAAAAAGTATTCATCCTCTATGCCATAGTGATTTGTGGACTAAAATCCTAGGGTTAGAGGCAATTACAGCTTTTCCCCCTACATAATGTTTCAATGGAGAAATGGTCTGGTGGGGGAACAGTTTGTTGATGCAGAAATGAAGGCCTGGTGAGGCCTAATGTAACAGAAAAGGTGTTATCAGGATGTTAGAGTATAGACAGACCAGGAGGTATCATACAAATACTTGAAGATGATGATGGTAATCAGCGGAGGACAACAGTAAAAGGAGGTTTCAGACAGGAGAGGAAAAAGTAACACAAGAGGAGCAGGAAGCACTGACTCCCTGGAGGACCAGCTTTTTTTGTTTTTCAGACAGGGTCTCACTCTGTTGCCCAGGCTAGAGTGCAGTGGTGCGATTCCGGCTCATTGCAGCCTCAACCTCCCGGGCTCAAGTGATCTTCCCACCTCAGCCTCCCAAGTAGCTGGGACTACAGGTGTGCACCACCATGCTTGACTAATTTTTTCTTTCTAGAGATGCGGTTTCACCATGTTGGCCAGGCTGGTCTCAAACTCCTGACCTCAAGTGATCTACCCGCCTCAGCCTCCCAAAGTGCTGGGATTACAGACGTGAGCCACTGCACCCGCCCCAACCTTAAGCCTCAATGTGGACATTATGACTAGATTAAGACCTAGAATGTTCTTTAATTTAGGAAGTCCACTAAAATAGCCTTGCTGAGTTTGGGGGTTTTTGTCACAGCCTCATCCACCCCCTAGCAAATTTATTCTCACAGTCAAGTACACAACACTCATGTGCTTACCATGTTTCACCTGTTTAAGCGTGGATGCCACTTGATAGCTAAAAACAGATTCGCAGAGGAATCTCTCAGAGCCATCTACAAACAAAAGGAGAAAAGGTTTTAATCTGCTCTAAGGGTTTTGTGGCTTCTGATAAACCAAGTAAACTTGTTTATTCTTTTCCCTGCTTGTACATTCAGGGTCTAGTTCTCAGTGTTTACAAAGACGGGTTCTGTTTCATTTAGAACTAAGACTGTTATAAAAGCTATTTATTCTATACCTAGAATATTAAAATAGTCCCTCTACTTAAGAGTTCAAAAATAGTGTTTAAAAAAACAAAAACAAGAAACCTCAGTCTGATGTCCTGGTCAACACTTCCCTCCTCCCAACCTGAGAGTTCCTTAATGTTCTCCTGTATGTCAAGCAAACACTGGCAGCTGACACATTTGGCCTTGTAGCTGGCTCCTGCAGTGTCAAAATATAAAGGTTCACCAAAACTCCAAATCATTTTCAGTCTAAAAAACAAAGCTGAGGAAAAAACATTGTTGATTTTTAATATATCAAATTACATCACTCTGACAATCACAGAACACTGCTGGGAAATTTCATTCTGTGAACGCAAACTGTAACCTTGATTTTCCAACTGAACCAAAACACTGCAATTTGGATGACGATAAGAGTATGGTGCAAGTTCAGAACCTAGAATTGTACTGGTGCCAAGAACTGCCAACAAGAAGTGGCCAACTCAGTTGCCACAGGACTTGGAAGATAATCATGAAACATAAGCTAGTTCATGTTATTCCTTGTCAGGCAAGGGCTGATACAGCAAAACATATTCTCAAAAATTTACAGCTCACATAGAAACATTTGATTTTTAAAAAGGTAGCAGAAACCATTTGGAGGATGTACCTTATTGCGAAAATCCTAAAACAAACGGGGAGAGAGGACACAGCTGTCCTTTTTCAGGCAGTACTTCATGTCAGCACTACTAGGCCTCAAGCATTCACCCATCAATCATGGGTTGTTGTGTTGGCCAGGTATTAAGTGGCAAGGAGACAGGACTAACACATTCTGGCCTCATGCTGAGTTTCACACAAAGGAGATCTTATTTCAGAAGTCACAATAACCAATTAAAAAAAAAAAAAAACTATAGATATTGTATCCAAAGAGCTTGAATATATAACCAAGAGAGCATCCTTCCAATATTATCTTCAAAGTGATCCCCCCCCCCAAAAAAAAAGAGAAAAAGAAAAAAATGAAAGTATAATTATTGGGATGTATACTTTTTGTATTCTTCAGAGAGAGAGTGTTACATTTTGTAAATTCAAACTCAGTCTCAAAAAAAAAAAGAGGTTTGAATGTCAGCAGTCATTATCCTATTCATATTCTTGCTTAAAAAGTCCAATTATAACTCATATTTTATTTTAGAAAGAGGAAAGCACAGACAATTAGAGTTTACCTCCCAGGTGGTTTGATCCTGAACTTTAGGATTACACACAAGGCAGTGGGAATTATGGGCTATAAGGATCAGGCCAAGATGTATATGGAAGCTCCTGAAAGTGCCACCTCTCATTTACATTTAATCACAGGCACCATTAGGATAAAATGGTTAAGTTGTGATATTTGCATATTTTCCTTGGTAATGAACTTCAAAGCAAAAGGATATAAGCTAAACTTTCAAGAAGGCACCTCTGCATGTCACTCCACCACACTATATGACTGTGGAACACACTTTTGCTGATTTGCAGCTCCCTATTAACCACAAAGTCCAATTGCTTCTTAGCCACATCCTATTAGATGTGGTATCAGTACCAGTCTAAAGCCTGGAATTTCTCCAGAACGGAGTCAGCTGGGGGCAATCTCTTCCATTTAGAAACTGTAATCAAACCCTTTGTAACACAGCAGGTAGCAATACATCAGCTTTCCTCGTAAGGGACAAGCAAAGGTCATAAACAGGGAAAACTTCAGTAAATTACCCAAATCTAACACCATAGCCAACTCCAATAAATAAGGATGGTAACAAATACGTTAAAAAGAATATTACCTCAGAGTAGGAAATTAGACAATGCCAGATAATTTATACTTCAGTGGCTACAATGTCTCTAAAATGCAGCCACTGATGGGCTGGAAGGCAGTCTCTAATGTGCTCAGTAATAACTGGGTGAGGACAATTTTGGCCAAGGGCAGGAGAATGCTGAAAACTGCTGTATGCTGCTTATGTGAGGTGTCTTGTTATCAGAGAGTAGAGGCACAAAAAAGTTAATGCACAAGGTTAACTACAGGTGATTTGGGTTTACTATCCTAGACTCATGAGGATATAACATCAAGTTGAACCTGTCGAGATTAAAAACAGCATCCATCCTTGATTCCTAACTGCTTCTGTTCCTTACTCTTGACAGGCAACCCTTCCTGCTCTATTTTCATATTCCCTTTTTTTTTTTTTTTTTTTAATGGAGTCTCGCTCTATTGCCTAGGCTGGGGGGCAGTGGCATGATCTCGGCTCACTGCAACCTCCGCCTCCCAGGTTCAAGCAATTCTCTCAGCCTCCCGAGTAGCTGGGACTATAGGCACACACCACGATGCTTTTTTTTTTTTTTTTTTTGTATTTTTAGTAGAGGCGGGGTTTCACCATATTGGTCAGGCTGGTCTCGAACTCCTGACCTCAGGTGATCCGCCCACCTCAGCCTCCCAAAGTGCTGGGAATACAGGCGTGAGGCACCGTGTCCGGCCTCTATTTTCATATTCTATTAAACTATTATTGGTCAGGTACATGTGTGTTAGATTTATTGTATAATAGAATAGTATCGCCTATAAACATGGTAGAAAATGCTTCCAAATCCAACATCCTTACATTTCAGAGTACTCATTTCAATTTAATATTATTGATTTGACCAAGAATATTAAATGGGTTTAGGGGTTGCCACCTCTACATTATTTTTCACGGTCTTTAAGTGTAATACTTTTTATGTTCTTTTTAAGATTTTAGATTTTTAAAGATTATCTTAATCTTTTTAAGATTTAAGATTTTTAAAGATTATCTTAATCTTTTTAAGATTTAAGATTTTTAAGATTTAAGATTATTGGTAAAACTTGAAATCTAAGAAACACAATCAAAACTGTGCACTGTGTATTTACACTTAATATAAATGTATCCTACAACAGAGACCCAACACATTTCTCCATTAAGCATATTGAGATGGAATAAAAATGGATAGATCTACAACTCGTTAGAACATCAACATTCAGACTAATCTCAGAAGCCTTTCTTCTTCAATATCTCCACATAATTTGGTGTATACTGACAAAGAATGCTGATAGCTTTGAGACTGTGGAGGTACCTCCTGTATTAAATTTCTCTTATAGCTAGAATTTAAATGACTTTAATCTTAGAGCTCCATTGTTGAATACTGATTCTTCTGCTGCTATAAAACTCATTAAGCAATTTAAGTGTCTCCCATTTTTGATTTGTTTTGTGGCAAACTTCCTTAATACTAGGTCTCTGCTGCATATAAATGAAGTCATAATACAGTTTTAGCACCAAATATGGTAACAGGGCCCCAATTGTTCACTACTTCCAACCAGACTCAGTGATACTAACTTGAGTATTTAGTTAACACAATTAAAGAAAATAAAAAGGCAAAGAGAGAAGTATATATATCACTAATTACATACGCTACCTGGTCATCTAGCTCACCACTAGTCATAACCCAAACCAATCCTAGGGAGCTCTATGGTCCCACAGTCCCCCCGTGGTTTCCTGTCACGAATGATTTGGGGCTTAACTCGTAACTCTTTTTATTATTTCTGATTAATCATCACCCCCAAGGCCAACTATAGTTTGTATCTTCTCTCTTTTTTTTTTGAGACAAGGTCTCCATCACCCAGGCTTGAATGCAGTGATGCGATCACAGCTCACTGCAGCCTCCAACTCCCAGGCTCAGATGAACCTCCCACCTCACCTTCCTAAGTAGCTGGGACTACAGCCACGTGCCACCACACCCAGCTAATTTTTGTATTTTTTTCTAGAGACAGGATTTTGTCATGTTGCCCAGGCTGGTCTCGAACTCCTGGGTTCAAGCAATCTGCCTGCTTCAGCCTCCCAAAGTGCTGGGATTACAGGTGTGAGCCACTATGCCTGGCCTATAGTTTGTATCTTTCTCACAGATATTCCTAGATTAGTTTTAAAATACATTTGTGTAAATTTGAAATACTAAGGCCAGGCGCGGTTCACGCCTGTAATCACAGCACTTTGGGAGGCTGAGGTGGGCAGATCACTTGAGGTCAGGAGTTCAAGCCCAGCCTGGGCAATATGGCGAAACCCTGTCTCTATTAAAAATAAAAAAAAAATTAGCCAGCTGTGGTGGTGGGCACCTGTAATCCCAGCTGCTTGGGAGGCTGGGGCAGGAGAATCACTTGAACCCGGGAGGCAGAGTACGTTGTAGTGAGCCGAGATCGAGCCACTGCACTACAGCCTGGGCGACAGAGCAAGACTCTGTCTCAAAAAAAAAAAAAAAAAATCCAACACTTAAAGGAAAAAAGATCAATATATAATTAAGCACTAAAATGCTAGAATCAAGTAAATTTTGAATCCTTAATAGGTTATTCCCCAAAGCTTTTTTTTTTTTTTTTTTTGAGACAGAGTCTTTCTCTGTCACCAGCCTGGAGTACAGTGGCATGATATCTGCTCACCGCAACCTCTGCCTCCCAGATTCAAGTGATTCTCCTGCCTCAGCCTCCCGAGTAGCTGGACTACAGGCGCGTGCCACCACATCCAGCTAATTTTTTTGTATTTTTAGTAGAGATGGGTTTCACCACGTTAGCCAAGATGGTCTCGATCTTCTGACCTTGTGATCCGCCTGCCTTGGCCTCCCAAAGTGCTGGGATTACAGGTGTGAGCCACCGCGCCCGGCCTCCCAACGCTTTTAAAAAATTTATTATTATTATTTTTTGAGACAGATTCTCATTCTCTCACCCAGGCTGGAGTGCAGTGGCATGATCATGGCTCAATGCAACCTTGAACTCCTGGGCTCAAACAATCCTCATGCCTTGGCTTCCCAAAATGCTGAAATTTTAGGTTTGAGCCACCACTCCTGGTCCCAGTGTTTTTCAAAATATGGAAGACTGCCTTCATGAGAAGGGCCTGGATGCTGGTAAAAAATGGACTCCTGAGCTACACCCTAGACTAATTCAGAAACTCTAAGGTGGGCCCAGAAATATGCATTTTATTTATTTATTTATATACATTTTTGAGACAGAGTCTCGCTCTGTCACCCAGGCTGGAGTGCAGTGGCATGATATTGGCTCACTACAACCTCTGCCTTCTGGGTTCAAGTGATTCTCCTGCCTCAGCCCCCCGATTAGCTGGGATTATAGACACCCGCCACCATGCCCAGCTAGTTTTTGTATTTTTAGTAGAGATGGGGTTTCACCATGTTGGGCAGGCTGGTCTCGAACTCCTGACCTCAGGTGATCCACTCACCTTGGCCTCCCAAAGTGCTGGGATTACAGGCGTGAGCTACAGTGTCTGGCCAGAAATGTGCATTTTAAGTAACCTCTTCAGGTGATTTTTATGCTCCCTGATAAGAAGTATTAGTCTAGCTCTTCAAATGACATGCTTACAGCCTGTACCCTGATCTTGGCCAGCCAGTCAGCCAATGATGCTGAACAAGATGGTGAATGATTTATGCAAATCTGGCTCTGGTGCTAGAAAAACCACACAGCATCATGCTGCAGTGGGTTAGGAGTCATGTTCACACAAAAGGGCAATGTATTAGCTTTTATTCCCTCTTAGAACCTTTCTGACAGGGTGAATCTATCTGTAGATTAATCACACTAGAAAAAAAATACATCAAACCTACTACCATGGGAGGTAGACAGGTGCCAGGATAAAGCAAACTGGAGTAGGAGGTCAAGAGAATTCCTGGATTCAGTGCTGACTCTGCCTTTTTTTTTTTTTTTGAGACACAGTCTCATTCTGTTGCCCAGGCTGGAGTGCAGTGGCGTGATCTCGGCACATGGCAACTTCTATCTCCCAGGTCCAAGCAATTCTCCTGCCTCAGCCTCCCCAGTAGCCAGGATTACAGGCGCCTACCACCATGCCCGGCTAATTTTTGTATTTTTAGTAGAGATGGGGTTTCACCATGTTGGCCAGGCTGGTCTCAAACTCCTGGCCTCAAGTGATCCACCTGCCTCGGTCTCCCAAAGTGCTGGGATAACAGGGGTGAGCCACCGTGCCCAGCCCTGACTCTGCCTTTAACCTGGTCAAATCACTTAACTTTTCTGGATCTAAATAACTCTAGATGACTTCATTGATTTCCAAAGTCCTTTTCAGCTCCAAAATTCTGATTCTGGAGCAAGATTTGTTTTTAAAGATATTATTTTGAGATGGGGACAAGAGATGAAATGTGGAGCTGAAATCAGGGCAAACTCATCTTTAATCCACTTAAGAGCTTCTTTACAATTAATATGCATTGCAGGTCTGAATCCAATTATTCAGAAAGCAGCATGAGATCACCTTCTAACATCTCTCCAGCTCCTTTGGGGTAGGTGAAAAGGGCTTTCCGTGGTGGGGCAAGGTCTGAGACACTGAAACCAGATCCAGTGACAGAACTTCCACTGACCCCACCAGCTGAGGAGGATGATGATGAAGCAGCCATTTCCTCTCTAGCAGAGTTCTTACTTCACTACAGAGAAAGAAAAACAGCAATTGGCAAGTTTATGGAAGTGAGAGTGACAACATTTCATTCTAGCTGCCATAAGGGCCAGCATACAGTTTTGTAAAGAGTTGGCTCCACTTTTTTCTATCCTCTCTACTTTCACAATATTTTATTGATGTCTCAGGCCAAAATATCAGTCAGGTTTTGAACTGAAAATATGCTTAAGAATAGTATATCTACTTAAAACACGAATTCCTACCATTAGCAAACTGTTTATGTCAACCGAGATTGACTGTGGGTGATTTATGAGTTATGAACGGGTGATATGGCAGTGCCAAGGCAGAAATTTGACTGAGGAAATAAGTTATATGAGGATAAAAGCATCACACTCCATAGGACAGTTTGTCTTGGATACATCCTGATCAAGCCACATCAATAAATTATAATATTTTCCAAATAACATTCCAGAATAACACTGTGTTCTGTTCCCAGGGAGGGGGAACTAGTTAGGAAATACATATTGGCCTTCTCATTAAAAATTAACCTTTTGGCCAGGCACAGTGGCCCACGCCTGTAATCCCAGCACTTTGGGAGGCCGAGACGGATAGATCACCTGAGGTCAGGAGTTCAAGACCAGCCTGGCCAACATGGCGAAACTCTGTCTCTACTAAAAATACAAAAAAATTTAGCAGGGCATGGTGGTGGGCGCCTCTCATCCCAGCTACTCGGGAGGCTGAGGCAAGAGAATCATTTGAACCCAGGAGGTGGAGGTTGCAGTGAGCCTGGGCGACAGAGCAGGACTCTCAAAAAAAAAAAAAAAAAAAAAAAAATTAACCTTTTCATCTAAATGTAATACCCAAACTTATCACTTGGTGGCATCCCAAAACTGGAACAAAAAGTTCAGGAAACAATCCTGGAAATCATGGCCTATTATGAAAAGAGCACCCGTGAGTGTTTAATCCTATTTCATATCAAAAAATGCAAATGTTAACGAGAAAACTGTACTGAATACATGACACCTTACAAAAGTTCAAAACAAAACCGTTCCTTTGCCACAGAAGCTTACACGACTTTAACAAAATTCTAAAAAGTGTATATGGTATTTTCTTTCTTTCCTTTTTTAATTTTTTGAGACGGAGTCTCGCTCTTGTCGCCCACGCTAGAGTGCAGTGGCACGATATCGGCTCACTGCAACCTCCGCCTCCTAGGTTCAAGCGATTCTCCTGTCTCAGCCTCCCGAGTAGCTGGAATTACAGGCATGAGCCACCATGCCCAGCTAATTTTTGTATTTTTAGTAGGCATGGGGTTTTACCACGTTGGCCATGCTGGTCTCAAACTCCTGACCTCAGGTGATCTGCCTGCCTTGGCCCCCCAAAGTGCTGGGATTACAGGCATGAGCCACTGCGCCCAGCCTCTCCTTTTTTTTTTTTTAAATACAGACAAGGTCTTGCTATGTTGCCCAGTCTGGTATGTATATATGTATTTACTTACAGAGTCTCGCTCTGTTGGAAAGCTGGAGTGCAGTGGCGCTATCTCTGCTCACGGCAACCTCTGCCTCCCAGGTTCAAGCGATTCTCCTGCCTCAGCCTCCTGAGTAGCTGGGACTACAGGCGCGTGCCACCACACCCAGCTAATTTTTGTATTTTTAGTTGAGACAAGGTTTCACCATGTTGGCCAGGATAGTCTCCATCTCTTGACCTCGTGATCTGCCTGCCTCGGCCTCCCAAAGTGCTGGGATTGCAGGCATGAGCCATCATGCCCGGCCGGTCTGGTCTTTAACTCCTGGTCTCAAGTGATTCTCCCACCTTGGCCTCCCAAAGTCTCACTGCACTCAGCCCTCTAACAAGTTTATTTAGGATTTTTTAAAGAAAAAATGGCCGGGTGCGATGGCTCACACCTCTAATCCCAGAACTTTGGGAGGCCGAGGCGGGTGGATCACGAGGTCAGGAGTTTGAGACCAGCCTGGCCAACATGGTGAAACCCCATCTCTACTAAAAATACAAAAATTAGCTGGGCATGGTGGTGCGTGCCTGTAATCCCAGCTACTCGAGAGGCTGAGGCAGGAGAATCGCTTGAACCCGGGAGGCGGTGGTTGCAGAAAGCCAAGATTGCACCATTGCACCCCAGCCTGGGCAAAAGAGCGAGATTCTGTCTCAAAAAAAAAAAAAAAAAAAAAATTAGCTGGGTGTGGTGGTGGGTGCCTGTAGTCTCAGCTACTCAGGAAACTGAGGCAGGAGAATCACTTGAACCTGAACCTGGGAGGCAGAGGTTGCAGTGAGCAGAGATCATTCCATTGCACTCCAGTCTGGGTGACACAGCCTGACTCCGTCTCAAAAAAAAAAAAAAAAAAAAAAAACCAAAAAAAAAAAAAGAAAAGAAAAAATGGTTTAGTGCCATGCTGTCTAACAGAACTGTCTGCCATGATGGAAATGTTCCAGTGTTCTATTTCTGCACTGCACAATATGGTTGCCAGTAGCTTCATGTTGCACCTATAAACTGGTGTGACTGAAGAACTGTATTTTAAATTTTATTTAATATTAATTAAAATTTAAGTAGCCACATGTGGCTATTGGCTGTTGTAATGGATAAAGTTCTAGTATTTAGATTAAAAATAACTTTATATTGAATTGTACACTTTAAAATGGTGAATGGTTAATTTTATGTTATGTGAATTTTAGCCCAATTAAAAGAAAGGACTTCACAAAGGATTGTAGGCTGGTGGCTAACGCCTGTAATGCCAGCACTTTGGGAGGCTGAGGTGGGCAGATCACCTGAGGTCAGGAGTTCAAGACCAGCCTGGTAAACATGGCGAAACTCCATCTCTGCTAAAATACAAAAATGAACTGGGCGTGGTGGCAGGCGCCTGTAATCCCAGCTACTTGGGAGGTTGAGGCAGGAGAATAGCTTGAACTTGGGAGGTGGAGGTTGCAGTGAGCCGAGATAGCGCCACTGCACTCCAGCTTGGGCAACAAGAGCGAAACTCCATCTCGGGGGGGAAAAAAAGGATTGCAAAATGAATTTCCCTCTATAATGGTCAGAGAGAATTTTAGCTGAGTTTTTTTTTTTTTTTGGCCAGTCACGTGAAGCAGTGGGAGTGGAAAAGGAACAAAGAAATCTGTAACTGGTGGTGATCAGTTAGTGTAAACACCACTTCACCTAGACCAGCCTGAGTATTTTTCTTTCGGTTTTTTTTTTTTTTTTTTTTTTTTTCTAGTTGCAAAATGAACATATTTATTATAAAACAGTTGAAACACATTTGTTTTTTGAGGCAGGCTCTCGCTCTGTCACCCAGGCTGAAGTGCAGTGGCGTGATCATGCTATTGCAGCCTCAATCTGCTGGGCTCAAGCAATCCTCCAACCCCTCAACCTCCCAAGTCACTGGGACCTGACCTCAGGTGCATGCCACCATGCCCAGCTAATTTTCTTTACTTTTAGTAGAGACAACTTCTCACCATGTTGCCCCTAGGCTGGTACAGAACTCCTGGGCTCAAGCATTTCTCCCACCCTGGCCTCCCAAAGTGTTGGGATTACAGGTGTGAGCCACCATGCCTGGCTGAAACTTATGTTTTCTTTTTTCTTTTTTTTTTTTTGAGACAGAGTTTCCCTCTTGTTGCCCAGGCTGGAAATGGCACGATCTCGGCTCACCGCAACCTCTGCCTCCCGGATTCAAGCGATTCTCCTGCTTCAGCCTCCCGAGTAGCTGAGATTACAGGCATGCACCACCATGCCTGGCTAATTTTGTATTTTTAGTAGAGATGGCGTTTCTCCATGTTGGTCAGGCTGGTCTTGAACTCCCGACCTCAGGTGATCCACCTGCCTTGGCCTCCCAAAGTGCTGGGATTACAGGCGTGAGCCACTGCACCTGGCCATGTTTTTTGAAAATAGAAAAAAGTGAGGAAATGAAATATAAATGTAAATTTATATACATAAAATCCAGATTCCTAGTAAGGAAGGTGATATAGTATGTCTTGAAATACTGGCTGTTCTGTTTGCTTAATTTTGTGATGAAGATTTAAGGCTGTTAGAGAAGCAGAGCTTGGTTTCTGATTTCATTACATGTCTGTAAGTAACACTGATTAATAGTGAAGTGGGGTATGGGAACAGTAAAACGGCTATTATAACTAGACTGTCAGCAAAAATGCAAATTGATTAATGGCATTTTATTTTTTATTTTTTTTGGAGACAGAGTCTCGCTATGTTTCCCAGGCTGGAATGCAGTGGCACTGTCCTGGCTAACTTCAGCCTTGACCTTCTGGGTACAAGTTGTCCTCTCATCTCAGTCTCCCCAGTAGCTGGGACTACAGGCACATGCCAGAACACCCACTAATTTAATTTTTGTAGAGATGAAGTCTCACTATGTTGCTCAGGCGGGTCTCCAATTCCTGGGCTCAAGTGATCCTCCCACCTCAGCCTCCCAAAGTGCTGGGATTACAGGCCTGAGCCACTCTGCTCAGCCAACATTTTCAATCTTGTTATTAGATCACTCTTCCTTTTTTCTCTGAGCTCTGATAACTTTCTAAATTGTACTCATATCCACAGAGGCAACAACTGTGGGAGTTAGATTAATATCCAATCTTCCGGACTACACTGGGTCAAAATATAGCCTGACAAGTTTTTGAATTGTTTTTGAACTTAAGCAGTAAGGGATCAGGTCCAAATCTCTAAGTGAATTCCTGGTGGGATTCAAATAAAGTATACAGACAACTCAGCCACCTTTTGGAGAGCAGCTCAGTCTTTATTTCCCATCAGTTCAGAGTAGAACCCATGGTGAACTGTTTATATATCTCACCTAAGACTTAAAACTCTAATCTATTTTACCTACACCCTGATAAATGCTCTATTTAGTTGCAAATGCTTTATACTTTATATTTTGAAGTCAGGTGCTGAGCAGAGCACCCAAGCCACTGCTACAGTGAGGACAGCTTCAAAAGATAGCCACAGTGTGACTTCTAAGCTGAATATAATCAAACGAATTCCCTTTCATCCTGTTTTCTTCCAAACTCTCAGAACTACTATCATTCCATACACAAAACAGCCAGGGTTGAAAACTGGGGCACAGAATTAGCACAAAGCTAACTTTAAATAAGCAGTTTTCTGCTGAGGTGGAAGGATATACCTAAGTAATTTCTAGCTCTAAAGATTTAGGTTAAATTTTGAATGCTACCAGCAAGTGGTAAATGAGAGTAAAGCAAAACTAATAAACCCTAGATGGTAACTACTCTCAGGGCAGGCATTAACTGATCACCAGAACCAAACATAACACCTGGCCTATAGTAAGGAAGTAGCTGTTCACTTCAGTAAATGTTTGCTGAGTGAATTAAATATTTCACAGAAATCACAGATTCCTTAAAGGTCATCTAACCCAACTTCCCCATTTTATACGTGAAAAAATAAAACTGAGGTGTAGAAACAATTTTAGCTTATCTGCTGTGACATTTTGAAGCAATGGCTTGTTGGCATGTCATTTGTCATGTGCAAGGTAAAGCAGCATAATGAGTAAGATTATGAAGCCTCTCTGAGTTCTGGTTTTGCTACTTACTAGGTGCATGACTGTGGACAAATCATTTAACCCATTTATGCCTAGTGTTCCATTGATGGAACGCTAAGCATGTGGGAGTTATTTATATCCTACTGCTCAAGGTCATCGCCCAGGTCTGATGGCAAAAATGTAAAAAATTGCAACCTCCGGCATATATATAAAAAAAATATATAAATATAAATATATACAAATATAAATAAATATAAATATCTACATATCTATATCTCTCTTTATATATACATATATATATAATTTTTTTTTGAGACGGAGTTTCACTCTTGTTGCCCAGGCTGGAGTGCAATGGCACGATCTTGGCTCACTGCAACCTCTGCCTCTCCCTCCGGGATCTTTTTGTTCCTTAGTTGTCTTATCTGCAAAATGGGAAACAGGTTGAGTACCCTTCATCCGAAATGCTTGGGACTTGGAAGTATTTTGGATTTCGGATTTTTTTTCAGGTTTTGGGATATTTGCATTATACTTAATGGTTACGCCTCTCAAATCCGAAAATCTAAAATTCAAAATGCTCCAATTAGCATTTCCTTTGACCATCCTGTCAGTGCTCAAGAAGTTTTAAATTTTGGAGGATTCTGGATTTCTGGATTAAGGATACTCAACCTGTAATAACAGCACCTACCTCACACAGGTGTGACAAAGATTAGTTAATACACGTAAAACACTTGGAACAGTTACAGGCTTAGTAAACACTTCATAAATCTTGGCTATTCAAAATCATTAACGGAGAGTTACTCCTGAGTCTTTTTTCCTATGCAGATCCCAGTTTTTCATACTTACTATGAAAAAACCTCATGGAAAAAGTATTAATTCTCTCCATCTAACACAGTCAGCAAGCTCCCAGAGGAGAAAGAATCTGTTCAGGAGGAGGGCCAATATCTTCTATAAGCACTTTGCACTTTCTTCTTTTTTTTGAGACGGAGTCTCACTGTCGCCCAGGCTGAAGTGCAGTGGCGCGATGTCGGCTCACTGCAAGCACTGCCTCCCGGGTTCACGCCATTCTCCCGCCTCAGCCTCCCGAATAGCTGGGACTACAGGCGCCCGCCACCACACCCGGCTAATTTTTTGTATTTTTTAGGAGAGACGGGGTTTCACCGTGTTAGCCAGGATGGTCTCGATCTCCTGACCTCGTGATCCGCCCGCCTTGGCCTCCCAAAGTGCTGGGATTACAGACGTGAGCCACCGCGCCCGGCCTACACTTTCATTTTAAGGTTCATGATCTTAAGAAACACCCTGCCACCTTCGAAAAGTCTTTCTACCCTCAATGCCGAGCACAGAACCTGGGGCAGTGTTTCCACTGTGCTTCCAGTCCCGAGCATTTCGGATGAATGAATGATGAACAAATGACAAAACGCAGGGCGAGCAGCTCAGCAAAGGTCATGCAGGAGATAGAGAAGCGCGGTGTCATGCGTATTGGATCATTATGGATTTTTTTCTTTCTCATCGTGCAGATCTATTCGCACAACTCTATCTTCAACTAGTTTGCCAGGCCCACCGGAGGTGCCCAGTAAAATTTTGTTAAACAAATACTGATGATGAAGTATGCTGGGACTTGGCCCTGTCAGGGAAGTTGGGGCTGACAGTGGAGATCCTCACAGGAGAGTAACGATGCTTTGTGGACACAGATTGCTGTGTCCGAGCTAAGATGCTTAAACATTTACTTCTTGTACGGCAGGGATGACCTCGCATTCATGTATTTATGAATATAAATTCCTTTCCTTTCTAACAGATATATGCCTATTTTCTTAAAAAGTGTAATTCCTTAAAAGTTCCTACCCTAGTACAAAGGCAAATTATTACAAGCAATCATTAAATTCCATCAACAAATCGTTCCACTTCAAAATAGCTGGATTACAACCCAAACCAAATAGATGCCGCAGCTGTAACGGGGGGGGGGGGGGGGGGGGCGGGGGGGGGGGTGGAGAAAAAGTGGCCAGAGAGGGGAGCGCTCAGAACACCAGCGGCTCCCAAGCTGACTCCTAGCCACTTTTCCCACCCAGCTGGGTCCCCAGGTAACGACGCCATCGGCGCTGTCCCAATGCGCAGGCGCCAGCCCTCGGCCCGCATGCGCACTCAGTCAAACCCGGCCTGCGGAAATTTCCTTTCGCACGTCTGCTGCAGCAGTCTCCTGTTTCTCCTCCTACCTTCTCCATTTTTCTAGTCCCTGCAGGTAGGATCCTAGGGGTTAACTCCCTTTTCACCAAGCTCCCGAGGGCCCTTGAGCCCTCGGCCTCTTACCTCAGCGGCTTTAGCACTTTCCCCTACAGCCCCACCCCCAGGACCAGCCCGAGTGACCGCGCTCACCACGACGAGGACGGCGGCGTGCTCGCGCCCCCACAGAGCGGGCCGGCGGCGAAGGCGGCGTGCGCGCTCCCGTGCCGTGGTGGGTGTGGCTGGGGCGGAGACACGAGGAGGGGAGCAGAGAACGCGCTCACGGAGAGGAATTCCGGGTCCTTCGCCTCCTCGCCCTACTTTGGTTTACTTGCAGCCGCCTAGTCCTCTTCTCCTTCTCTTTGATGATTCGGGGCCTCGGCTTCCCTCACGATATTGCAGAAAGATACAGCTTTCCTCTTCCTCTCCAAACCACCTCGAAGCAGGGTTAAGTTGGTTATTCCCCCCTTTCCTTCCGTGCAGTCTCGTAGCGCAGGGCCGTGTAGGACAGGTAGATGCTGCATTTGCTGTCTCTGCGACAACTGCCTGCTCTTCCGGAGCTCGTGGTCTGAGGGCCCGACTTTCATCTTAGTCTGTTTTTGTGGGTAACTTTTTTTTTTTTTAAGCTTTTCCCTTGAAAGTCTTTTTTCTTTGAGAACTTTAGAGGCCTCGGGGAATAGGCCACTGGGTTGTGATGTCATCGACTATTGCTAATGATGTGCCCTTTTCCTCCATCCATGTCGGTTTACCTTCTATGTTGTTATTTCTCACGAAACCTCTTCTTGGTTCAGTAAGCACACAAATCATCAATTATTATTTTATTTATTTTTTTGAGACGAAGTCTCGCTCTGTCGCCCAGGCTGGAGTGCAGTGGCGTGATCTCAGCCCACTGCAACCTCCGTCTCTCAGGCTTAAGCGATTCTCGTGCCTCAGCCTAACGAGTAGTTGGGATTACAGGCGCCCGCCACCACACCGGGCTACTTTTTGTATTTTCAGTAGAGACGGGGTTTCATCATGTTGGCCTGGCTGGTCTCGAACTCCTGACCTCAGATGATCCGCCTCGGCCTCCTAAAGTGCTGGGATTACAGACGTGAGCCACCGCGCCCACGTTGGCTTGAACATTAGTGTATTTAGTAAGGATCAACTTGTTTTCTTTGAACTCTTCAGTATTTTGGGCTTCAAGACTATCTAAGCTGTATGTGGTAGGAATATTGGTTGAATTTAACCTCAGCTAGCCTATAAGGAACCTTTGTTTCCTAAATTATTGATTCATTAAGTGATGTGACCAGAAGCTTGGCTTCTCAGTGGGTGATGTGCATTTTGTTGGGCAGTGGCCTGTAGAAATTGGAATCCCCGCCTCAGCAGTATGTTGGTCTGAGAACCATATTGGTTAAGTTCTTATTTTAACTGTGCTTTGACAGACAACTGGAACTGATTGTTTGGTATGAATTTCTAGCACCTCTAAAAGTACTTAGGGGCTTTTTTTTTTTTTTTTCTGGATGGTTAAGTGTATTAAATATCCCTCATTGTCTTAATTATCTTGCTAGATAGAGTTTGCTGAGCGCAGTGGCTCACGCCTGTGATCCCAGCACTTTGGGAGACTGAGGCGGGTGGATCACCTGAGGCCAGGATTTCCAGACCAGCCTGGCCAACATGACGAAACCCCATCTCTACTAAAAATACAAAAAATTAGCCGGGGGTGGTGGCGGGGGCCTGTAATTCCAGCAACTCGGAAGGCTGAGGCAGGAGAATCGCTTAAACCCGGGAGGCAGAGGTTGCAGTGAGCAGAGATTGTGTCATTGCACTCCAGCCTGGGCAACAAGAGCGAGACACCATCTCAAAAAAAAAAAAAAAAAAAAAAGATATTGTGCAAATCGTTAGATAACCACTGAAGTTTGCATTTTACTCATTAGGTTAAAGTAATAAAGAGACCTTTATTCTCTCTTTCAAAGCCATGGACAGGCTGTGTTTATATACGGGCATTTATAATGCCTTTTGTTTTTAATCTCTCTCTTTTTTTTTTTGTTTTGTTTTTTGAGAGACGGGGTTTTGCCATGTTGCCCAGGCTGGTTTCAAACTCTTGGGCTCAAGCAGTCCTCCTTCGTCAGCCTCCCAAAGTGCTGGGAGTACAGGTGTAAGCCACCATGCCTGGCCCTTTTCTCTTTCTCTTTTCTTTTTTTTTTTTTTTTAAAGACGGAGTCACGCTCTATTGCCCAGGCTGGAGTGCAGTGGTGCAATCTCAGCTTACTGCAACCTCCGCCTCCCGGGTTCAAGAGATTCTCCTGCCTCAGCCTCCCAAGTAGCTGGGATTACAGGCACGTGCCACCATGCCCAGCTAATTTTTGTATTTTTAGTCGAAACGGGGTTTCATCATGTTGGTCAGGCTGGTCTCGAACTCCTGACCTCGTGATCTGCCTGCCTCGGCCTCCCAAAGTGCTGGGATTACAGGTGTGAGCCACCACACCTGGCCTCTTTTTCTTTTTTTAGAGACGAAGTCTCACTATGTTCATAAGGCTGATCTTGAACTCCAGCCTCAACCAATCCTCCCACGTTGGCCTCCCAAAGTGCTGGGATTACAGATGTGAACCACTGTTCCCCTCCCTCATCTCCTTCTTTTTTTTTTTTTTTTTAAGAGTATATGCCTTTTAATTATTTTTTTTTGGTGGGGGGTGATAAATAGTTTACAAATTACTTTGCTGTCTAGAGTGAGCCAGTGTGGTAGAAAATGCAGCAATTAACCTAAACTGGTTTACAGATGGGAAATCCAATGGGAAACGGTGCTGCTTTTGTGCGGGAGATACTGTGAACTGATGCCCAATTCAGACCTACATAATGGTTCAGACACTAGAGATAGGAGTTTTAATTCTCACTAAGAAAGGTAAGATGGTAATTATATTTTTCAGGACATAATTGGAATATCATTTGGAGAAAGTGTCATGGAAGTTCTGCGTCCACAGCTTATAAGAATTGATGGCCGGAATTACAGGAAGAATCCAGTCCAAGAACAGACCTATCAACATGAAGAAGATGAAGAGGACTTCTATCAAGGTAATCCTAGTTGCTCTTTGGTCAGATAAGAAGTAAAATGTCCTGTGTATTGTAGGATCAATTTTTTGTTTGTTTTAATGTGTTTCTCTGTCAGCACTGAAATTTGAGATGTTTGGCCTCTTTTTTTTTTTTTTTTTTTTTTTTTTTTGACAGAGTCTCGAGACTCTGTCACCCAGGCTGGAGTGCAGTGGCGCAATCTCGGCTCACTGCAAGCTCCGCCTCCCGAGTTCACGCCATTCTCCTGCCTCAGCCTCTCCGAGTAGCTGGGACTACAGGCGCCCGCCACCACGCCCGGCTAATTTTTTGTATTTTTAGTAGAGACGGGGTTTCACCGTGGTCTCGATCTCCTGACCTCGTGATCCGCCCGCCTCGGCCTCCCAAAGTGCTGGGATTACAAGCGTGAGCCACCGCGCCCGGCCTATGTTTGGCCTCTTACAGCTCCATTTATGTTCATGTCTAAGGGTACTGATGAGTTTGAGTTTAGCTGAAGTGTTTTTG
This sequence comes from Hylobates moloch, assembly GCF_009828535.3. Classification (NCBI taxonomy): domain Eukaryota; kingdom Metazoa; phylum Chordata; class Mammalia; order Primates; family Hylobatidae; genus Hylobates; species Hylobates moloch. Next base: position 67,507,175 of record NW_026652278.1, on the reverse strand, counting down.
CAATTTATAAGTTATTATGTTTCTTCTTTGTACAGAGGTTTAAATATCATAAAGAGAAATTTTAGTTATTAATATTAACCATTAATATTCTATGACAAAATTAAGTTTCTTTGTAGAGTTGTAATTATTATTAATAATATTATTTGAGATGGAGTCTCACTCTGTCACCTAGGCTGGAATGCAGTAATGTGATCTCCACTCACTGCAACCTCCGCCTCCCAGGTTCAAGTGATTCTGGTGCCTCAGCCTCCTGAGTAGCTGGGATTACAGGCACGTGCCAGGATGCCCAGCTAATTTTTGTATTTTTAGTAGACAGGACTTCACCATGTTGGTCAGGCTGGTCTCAAACTCCTGACCTCAAGTGATCCACCTGCCTCGGCCTTTCAAAGTGCTGGGATTACAGGCATGAGCTACCGCACGTGGCCCTAAAGTAATTATGTGTACATTTTTGAAATAAATGAACGTATGTATTTAGTCCATTGCCCAATAATGTTACCAAAATCCTCGGATGCTCATGTCCCTTTTGTAGAACATCGTGGTATTTGCATGTAATCTACACACATCCTACTTTAAATCCTGTCTTATAATACATATAATACCTAATACAATGCAAATGCTCTGTAAATAGTTGTGGTACTGCATTGTTTTTTATTTTTTATTTTATTTTTTATTTTTTATTATTATTTTTTGAGACAGAGTTTTGCTCTTGTCACCCAGGCTGGAGTGCAGTGGTGTGATCTGGGCTCTCTGCAACCTCTACCTCCCGGGTTCAAGCAATTCTCCTGCCTCAGCTTCCCCAGTAGCTGGGACTACAGGTGCCTGCCACCACACCTGGCTAATTTTTGTATTTTTAGTTGAGATAGTGTTTCACCATGTTGGCCAGGGTGGCCTCAAACTCCTGACTTTGGGTGATCCGCTTGCCTTGGCCTCCCAAAGTGCTGGGATTACAGGCATGAGCCACCATGCCCGGCCTGTATTGTTTTTTAATTTATATTATTTTTATTGCTGTATTGTTATTTTACTGATTTTTTTCCAAGTAAATTTTTTTTTTTTTTTTTTTTTGAGACGGAGTCTCGCTTTGTCACCCGGGCTGGAGTGCAGTGGCGCGATCTCGGCTCACTGCAAGCTCCGCCTCCCGGATTCACACCATTCTTCTGCCTCAGCCTGCTGAGTAGCTGGGACTACAGGCGCACACCACCATGCCCAGCTAATTTTTTGTATTTTTAGTAGAGACGGGGTTTCACCGTGATAGCCAGGATGCTGGGATTACAGGCATGAGCCACCATGCCTGGCCGTAATTTTGTTTTTAAGAGACAAGCGCATTCTGGAGTGCAGTGGCACGACCTTGGTTCACTGCAGCCTCACCTCCCGGGCTCAAATGATTCTCCCACAGCATCTTCCTGAGTAGTGGGGACTACAGGCATGTGCCATCATGCCCAGCTAATCTTTGCAGAGATGAGGGGTTTTACTTGTTGCCCAGGCTGGATTTTTTTTTCAAATATTTTCAATCTGCAGTTGGTTGAATCCACAAATGGAGAATCCCTGGATGTAGAGGGCCAACTGTATATAGAAACCTTTGATAAAGTTTAGTTTATTAATCAGACACAGTAGGAGATTAATAATGATAACTAACAAAATAGAACAATTATAACAATACATTGTAATAAAAGTGATGTGAGTATGGTCTCTCTGTCTCATACCCAGTATCTTATTGTAGTAATAGTTTCAGACAGCAGTTAACTGCAGGTAACTGAAACCTTGGAAATCGAAACCACAGATGAGGGGGAACTACCATATGCATATGCTACCTTCCCAGGGTTCCAAGACTGAAAGATTTAAAATAGTCATTATGTGTTTTTTTATGGTTTACTTCTTATAAGATCAGATCAGAAGGAGTATCAGGGCAGTGTCATGGAATGTACAGTGTCCGACTCTTCTTTATGCCTGTGTATTGCTTTTTTTAAACCCCAACAGCGGTTGACAGCTAAGGCGAAAGCTGTTGTCCACAGAGCAACATTGTTTCTGAGTGAGATGTCATGGTTTCTGTGCAGGCTCCATGGAGTGTGCTGATGAGCCCTGTGATGCCTACGAGGTGGAGCAGACCCCACAAGGATTCCGGTCTACTGTGAGGGCCCCCAGCTTGCTCTATAAGTGAGTCATGTCCCCAACAGCTTCATGGGGAGACACTTCCAGGAAACTCAGCGGGAAGTGGACTCTTTGGTCTTCCATACTTATTGCAGTGCTTGATTACTAATGATAAAATAGTGTAGTGTTATGTCCTAAAATGTCAAAGGACTGATTACAGATTAATTTCATTGTTCCACATGTATCACTAAGCTGATTTTGCCTCTTGTGTTAGGCCATTCTTGTGTTGCTATAAAGAAATACCTAAGGCTGGGTAATTTATAAAGAAAAGAGGTTTCGGCCAGGTGTGGTGGCTCACGCCTGTAATCCCAGCACTTTGGGAGGCTGAGGCAGGTGGATCACCTGAGGTCAGAAGTTCAAGACCAGCCTAGTCAACATGGTGAAACCCCGTGTCTACTAAATATACAAAAATTAGCCAGTTGTGGTGGCAGGCACCTGTAATCCCAGCTACTTGGGAGGTTGAGGCAGGAGAATCACTTGAACCTGGGAGGTAGAGGTTGCAGTGAGCCGAGATTGTGCCATTGCATTCCAGCCTGGGCAACAAGAGTGAAACTTAGTCTTAAAAAAAAAAAAAAAAAAAGAAAGGTTTCATTGGCTCATGACTCTACAGACAGCACAAGCATGGCACCAGCATCTGGGGAGGCCTCAGGGACCTTTTACTCTTGGCAGAAGCTGAAGTGGGAGCAGGCGTGTCACATGGTGAAAGCAGGAGCAAAAACGATGGGAGGTGAGATGCCACACACTTTTAAACAACCAGATCTTGTGTGAGCTCACTCATTGCCCAGGAGATGGTGCTAAGCCATCATGAGGGATCCACCCCCATGATCCAAACACCTGCCACCAGGCCCCACTTCCAACACTGAGGGTTACATTTCAACATGAGATTTGGCAGGGACACAGATCCAAACCACATAACCTTTTATTTATTTAATTTAATTTATTTATTTATTTTGAGATGGAGTTTCGCTCTTTCACCTAGGCAGGAGTGCAATGGGACGATCTTGGCTTACTGTAACCTCCGCCCTCAGGGTTCAAGCCATCCTCCTGCCTCAGCCTCCTGAGTAGCTGGGATAATAGGTGCCCACCACCATGCCTGGCTAATTTTTGTATTTTTAGCAGAGATGGGGTTTCGCCATGTTGGCTAGGCTGGTCTTGAACTCCTGACCTCAGGTGATCCACCTGCCTCAGCTTCCCAAAGTGCCGGGATTATAGGCGTGAGCCACCGCACCCAGCCTATTTTTATTATTATATTTTTGAGACAGGGTGTCTCACTGTTGCCAGGCTAGAGTGCAGTGGCACAGTCTTGGCTCATTGCAGCCTTGACTGCCCAGGGTAAAGTGATCCTCTCACCTCAGCCTCCCAAGTAGCTGGAACCGGCACACGCCACCAAGCCTGGCTAATTTTTTGAATTACTTGTAGAGATGGGGTTTTACTATGTTTCCTAGGCTGATCTTGAACTCCTGGACTCAAGTGATCCTCCCACCTTGGTCTCCCAAAGTGTTGGGATGAGCCACTGTGCCCAACCACCATATCCCATATTACCTTTTAAATATCTTTTTTTTTTTTTTTTAAGACAGGGCTTTGCTTTGTTACCCAGGCTGGAGTGCAGTGGTGCGATCTCGGCTCACTGTAGCCTTGACTTCCTGGGCTCAAGTGATCCTCCCACTTCAACCCCCCAAATAGCTGGGACTACAGGTGTGTGCCACCACGCCTGGCTAATTTTTTGTATTTTTGGTAGAGACAGGGTTTCTCCATATTGCCCAGGCTGGTCTTGAACTCTGGAACTCAAGCAGTCCGCCTGCCTTGGCCTCCCAGTGGGCTGGTATTACAAGTGTGTTAAATATCTTTTGAATCTACCAGCTATCTGTATCTTCACTGCTACCTCTCTGCCTTTAGCCTGCTTATTGGTCTCTACACACACACACACACACACACACACACACACACACACACACACACAACACACACACACACACACACACACACACACACACACACACACACACACATTTTTTGAGACGGAGTCTCACTGTGTCACCCAGGCTGGTGTACAGTGGCATGATCTTGGCTCACTGCAACCTCCTCCCCTTTGGTTCAAACGATTTTCTTGCATCAGCTTCCTGAGTAGCTGGAACTACAGGCCTGCACGACTAAACCTGGCTAATTTTTGTATTTTTAGTAGAGGTGGGGTTTTACCATGTTGGCCAGGCTGGTCTCGAACTCCTGACCTCAGGTGATCCACCCACCTCGGCCTCCCAAAGTGTTGCGATTACAGGCGTGAGCCACCGCACCCCGCCACAAATGGTTTCATTTCATCAACCTTGATAGCATTCTGAAACACCTATTAAAGATAAAATTCTCCTGGAATATGACCAAATCAGGCTCTAGTGACATTTTTTCCTAAGAAACATGATTTTAGAAAGTTGTGGCTCAGTTTCCTGGGAAAAAAAAAAAAAAAAATCAGTGTAACAGGTCTTGGTGTGAATCTGCTATTGCTAAGGTGTGTAAAAGTTCCTTGCATGATTCTAACTTGATAATCTTTTGATTTCTCTATATTCTAAGCACTCATTATGTGTCAGGTGACTTGCATGTTAAATTAGGTATTGGGTCTGATAAATCCTAATTAATAGATAATATTTACTTGGAAGGCTGGGTGTGGTGGCTCATACCTGTAATCCCAGCACTTTGGGAGGCCAAGATGGGAGGATTGCTTGAGCCCGTGAGTTGGAGACCACCCAGCTTGGGCAACATGGTGAGACCCTGTTTCTACAAAAAATAAAAAATAAAAAAATAAATTAGCCAGGTGTGGTAGTGAGTGCTTGTAGTCCCAGCTACTTGGGAGGCTGAGGCAGGAGTATTGCTTGAGCCCAGAAGTTCAAGGTTACAGTGAGCTATGATTGTGCCAATGTAATTCCACCTGGGTGACAGAGCAATATCCTGTGTCAAAAAAAAAAGTACTAAGATTTCTTTCTTGGGAATAATTTCTGTAGGCTTACTTGGATCAAGAAAGAAATTACCTGGCCAAACTAATTTATAATCAGAGCCTAATATTGTCAACACCTGTCCATGGGTTATGTCTCATGCTGTGGTTCTTAGCCTCAGGTACACAGGAGAATCATCTGGGGAGCTTCTAAAAATCCCAGTGCTTGGGTGCACCCCAGACCAATTAAATCAGAGTCTGTGGGAGCAGGACCCAGGTATCACTATTTGAAGCCCCCCAGGTGATTGCAGTGTATAGCCAAGAGTGAGAACCACTTGACCTGGTAGGAATTTCCTCTTATGTATTCAACCAAGGAGTCACCTTGTCACTACTTATTTGTATTATTGTAGCAAATATTTTATTTATTTTATTTTATTATTTTGAGACGGAGTCTCACTCTGTTACTCAGTCTGGAGTGCACTGGCGCGATCTGGGCTCACTGCAACCTTTGCCTCCCTGGTTCAAGTGATTCTCCTGCTTCGGCCTCCAGAGTAGCTGGGACTACAGGCATGTGCCACTACGCCTGGCTAATTTTTTTGTGTTTTTGTTAGAGACAGGGTTTTGCCACGTTGGTCAGGCTGGTCTTGAACTTCTGACCTCAGGTGATCCTCTGCCTCGCCTCCCAAAGTGCTGGGATTACAGGCATGAACCACTGTGCCCGGCCTATAGTGAATATTTTAGATTTTCCATGTAAACCTCTTTTCAGTCTAGCTATACTTTTAACTGAAAAGGTGCCAGTATAGGTTTAATGAGGATAGCATATGTCATGCCGCACACTTGTTGACTTCGACGGGGATGGCACCATGTTAGAGAGGCTGGGGAAGAGACTCAGAGCCAGCAAATGAGACACAGGGTTTATTGAGGGGACTTGCATAAAGGGTGGTGCCGTGGTGGTGGGCTGGGCAGAACTTCAACTGCTTGGAAAAAGCATACAGTTTCTATAACATTTCCACTTAGCACCCTGCCCCTAGCAGCCATCACCTGGCAACCTTTATTTAATCCAAAACAAAGGGCCTCAATCCTCTGTATGGCCTGGGTTCCATAAATGGGTCAGGGATTCAGATGTTCCTCATAGATAAAGGAATGAATCTTTGGGTTGGAATGAATCCCAGCCAGATTCCATAGCTTGGAACTCTGAACACGTAATTCTTTTTAGATCATACGGTGATTCTCAGGTAGGCTTAAGTTATTACTGTCAGGGTCCTTCTCCCGGTATGCTTAATCTACTAATGTTAGGGGCATCTGCCCTACAGCATGGACTGTATGGAGCTCTGTGCCACTTATTGGGAAGCTCTTTCATATATGATCACATTTAATCCTTACGACAACCTTATGATAAATAGGTATTATTCATTCCATTTTAATTTAATTTTTATTTTTTTTGAGATGGGAGTTTTGCTCTTGTTGCCCAGGCTGGAGTGCAATGGCACGATCTCGGCTCACCACAACCTCTGCCTCCCAGGTTCAAGTGATTTTCCTGCCTCAGCCTCCTGAGTAGCTGGGATTACAGGCATGTGCCACCATGCCCAGCTAATTTTGTATTTTTAGTAGAGGTGGGGTTTCTCCACGTTGGTTAGGCTGGTTTCAAACCCCTGACCTCAGGTGATCTGCCTTCCTCGGCCTTCCAAAGCACTGGGATTACAGGTGTGAGCCACCATGCCTGGCCTCTTTTTTTGAGACAGAGCCTCACTCTGTCACCCAGGCTGGAGTGGAATGGCACAATCTCGGCTCACTGCAACCTCTGCCTCCTGGGTCCAAGTGATTCTCCTGCTTAGCCTCCCGAGTAACTGGGATTATAGGCATCTGCCACCATGCCTGGGTAATTTTTGTATTTTTAGTAGAGGCGGTGTTTCACCACGTTGGCCAGGCTGGTCTTGAACTCATGACCTCAGGTGATCCACCTACCTCGGCCTCCCTGGGATTACAGGCGTGAGACACCACGCTCAGCCAAATTTAATTTAATTTTATTTAGTTATTTTTTTGAGACGGAGTCTCCCTCTGTTGCCCAGGCTGGAATGCAGTGGTGCGATCTCTGCTCACTGCAGCCCCTGTCTCCCAGGTTCAAGCAATTCTCCTGCTCAGCCTCCCAAGTAGCTGGGATTACAGGCGCCTGCCACCACACCTTGCTAATTTTTTTTTTTTTTTTGAGATGGAGTTTCACTCTTGTCACCCAGGCTGGAGTGCAGTGGTGTGATCTTGGCTCACTGCAACCTCTGCCTCCTGAGTTCAAGCAATCTCCTTCCTCAGCCTCCCGAGTAGTTGGGATTACAGGTACCTGTCACCACCCCTGGCTAATTTTTGTATTTTTAGTGGAGATGGGGTTTTACCATGTTGGCCAGGCTGGCCTCGATCTCCTGACCTCAGGTGATCCCCCCCCCACCTCGGCCTTGCAAAGTGCTGGGATTACAGGTGTGAGCCACCGTGCCCGGCCTTGAGCCACCTTGCCTGGCTTTGCTAATTTTTGTATTTTTAGTAGAGACAGGGTTTCGCCATGTTGGCCAGGCTGGTCTTGAACTCCTGACCTCAAGTGATTTGCCTGCCTCTGCCTCCCAAATTATGGGATTACAGGCATGAGCCACTGCACCTGGACTATTTTTATATTTTTAGAGACAGGATCTCAGTTTGTCACCCAGGCCAGAGTGCCACTGTGTGATCATAGCTCACCATAGCCTTGAATTCCTGGGCTCAAGGGATCCTTCTGCATCAGCCTCTCAGTTCATTTTGATAAGTGAAGAAGTAGGCTTACAGTGGTTATATGACTTCCAAGGTTTATTTGATTCTAAAGCCTTTTAAACCTCAACCACTTTGTTTTCTAAGGTGCTGAAGCCTACATTATTAATAGCACTTTGAACCACTGCTTTTTGTGATAGGCTTGTTCACTAGCCACATAGTAACAAACTGGAGCCTGACAGAAAGCACTCCTAATTGGTAAGGTGGGAAAACAAAGGCCTCACAGAGTTTGGTGCCCTACAATCTCTCTCCCAACACACAGGAAAACCACTTGGAAATTACAGACTTCCAATTTTCCTCTAAACATCTTATTTTTAAAAACTGGCTTACGGCCGGGCGCGGTGGCTCACGCTTGTAATCCCAGCACTTTGGGAGGCCGAGGCGGGCGGATCACGAGGTCAGGAGATCGAGACCACGGTGAAACCCCGTCTCTACTAAAAATACAAAAAAAATTAGCCGGGCGTGGCGGCGGGCGCCTGTAGTCCCAGCTACTCGGAGAGGCTGAGGCAGGAGAATGGCGTGAACCCAGGAGGCGGAGCTTGCAGTGAGCCGAGATCGCGCCACCGCACTCCAGCCTGGGTGACAGAGCCAGACTCCGTCTCAAAAAAAAAAAAAAAAAAAAAAAAAAACTGGCTTACTATAATAGATCTTAAGGGAAGTAATTGGGCTTTGTTATCCCATGCAAAAACAAACGAATAGTTTTAGACATAGTCATCCGTAGTATTGGGTACTGTAATTGAAGTCATAGAGGTTAAAATAACGTTGATGACAAGGAGTTCTTAACTCGATAGCCCTGTGATGGCCTCTTAGTGCTTTATAGACTCTGAAACTTCTCTCTTGGGATTCGGTAGTTTCATTCACTTGAACACATGAAATGACTGTGGGTTCCAGAAGATAACTTTGGATTGTCAGAATATTTATACTTGGAAGTCCAGGCAAGTAATGTAAATGAGTCAATAAGTGATTGAAGTGGGAGTGATGGGGATTGTGAGCTCATGTCATGTCTTCATGGGGTACTTGAGAGTTGGCTGTAGCTCACTGTTGCCATGAGTCCTCAGATATTCTAATTTTTCTATTGGAAAAAAATGAAAAAAAATTTATTTTTTGAGACAGAGTCTCGTTCTTGTCGCCCAGGCTGGAGTATAGTGGTGCGATCTCAGCTTACTACAACCTCCACCTCCTGGATTCAAGTGATTCTCCTGCCTTAGCCTCCCAAGTAGCTGGGGTTACAGGCACCCTGCTGTCACACCCAGTTAATTTTTGTATTTTTGTAGAGATGGGGTTTTGCCATGTTGGCCAGGCTGGTCTTGAACTCTTGACCTCAGGCGATCTGCCCGCCTCAACCTCCTGGAGTGTTGGGATTACAGGCGTGAGCCACTGCCGCCAGCCTAAAATATTTTTTTAGAGACGGGGTCTTACTCTGTTGCCCAGGCTGGTGTCAAACTCCTGGTCTCAAGCAGTTCTCCCACCTCAGTCTTTTGAGTAGCAGGGATTACAGGTGTGAGCCACTGCACCTGCTGGCCAGCTTTTCTTTCACTGAATTGCAGACCCAGATTTTAAATCTAATTTTGAGAAGCAAACGGGTGTTGGGCATGGTTTTTCTATCACTGCATTGAATTGGCTATAGGGCCAAAAACTCATCTTTGCCAATGACTTTACTGCAGCATGTTCTAAAGCTAGATGACTTGTAATTTCTTCCACAAATATTGGGCTTTTACTGAACTACTTTTCTGTAAGGGAGTATCTCTTGTCACAAAGGATTTAAACATAAGGAGGTTCTTTATTTTGGTACATTTTGACTTAATCTTCTTTTAATTACTTTATGTTACAGGCATATCGTTGGAAAGAGAGGGGACACTAGGAAGAAAATAGAAATGGAGACCAAAACTTCTATTAGCGTTCCTAAACCTGGACAAGATGGGGAAATTGGTGAGACTCAGTAGATATAAGTTACATTTGAAGTCACTTTTGCACATTTATGGAATAATGTAACCAACTGCAGTGTTTAGTAACTGTTTTCTGTGGGGTTCTAGCTATGGGCTTTTTCTTTTTTTTTTCTTTTTTTTTTTTGAGACGGAGTTTCGCCTTTGTTACCCAGGCTAGAGTGCAGTGGTGTGATCTCGGCTCACTGCAACCTCTGCCTCCCGGAATCAAGCGATTCTCCTGCCTCAGCCTCCCTAGTAGCTGGGATTACAGGCATGTGCCACCATGCCCGGCTAATTTTGTATTTTTAGTGGAGGCGGGGTTTCTCCATGTTGGTCAGGCTGGTCTTGAACTCCTGACCTCAGGTGATCCTCCCCTCTTAGCCTCCCAAAGTGTTGGGATTATAGGCGTGAGCCACCGTGCCTGGCCAGCTATGGGCCTTTTTATGGTTTATCAGTACCAGTCTCCCAAATGAGGAAAGATGGAATTATATAACCTTATTTTGATTGAGTACCTGGGCCTTAATTTTATACTTTACCATACATTGATGGAATAAAGCTTCTAGATTTCACTGTGTATTAGGAGATTTCTTTTTATGCTTTGGTACCTTGAAATGGATTTGTGAATTGTTTCCAATTAGAATTAGAGAAAATCAATGAGATCAGTGAATATGAAATAAAGTTCAGCCTTTTCCACTGTGCTCTCAATTTTTTACCCTTGATTTTGTAGACCAGGAAGGAAATTATAAGAGTAATGATTAAAATAATATAACTTGACTCAAATAACTGTTCTGATAAGGAAAAATAGTTTAGCAGTATAAATCAAGTTAGAAAGTGTCTGTACCAAGCCTCAGTGTAAGCCGAGGGCATAGGCTTTTGTTGTATGTGCAATGGCTTTGAGTGAGGGGCATTGTTTGGACAAAACTGTAAACTCATTCTGGAAGGATGGAGTATTTTTTTTTTTTTTTGAGACAGAGTCTCGCTGTGTTACCCAGGCTGGAGTGCTGAGGTGCAATCTCAGCTTACTGCAATCTCCGCTCCCCAGGTTCAAGCGATTCTCCTGCCTCAGGCTCCCGAGTAGCTGGGACTACAGGCATGTGCCACCAAACCCAGCTAATTTTTGTATTTTTTGGTAGAGACAGGGTTTCGCCATGTTGGCCAGGCTGGTCTCAAACTCCTGGCCTCAAGTGATCCACCCACCTTGGCCTTCTAAAGTGCTGGGATTACAGGCGTGAGCACCGTGTCCGGCCGATGGAACTTTTTTAAAGTCAAAGAGTGCAGCAACCTCCAATAATTCCAATAACACAGAAAAAGTACATTTTTTTTTCTTTTTTCATTTAAAAATTTTTATTTATTTTTTATCCAGACAGGATTTCACCATGTTGCCCAGGCCGATCTTGAACTTTTGGTCTCAAGTGATCTGCCTGCCTCAGCCTCCCAAGGTGCTGGAATTACAGGCATGAGACACCATGCCCGGCCTTTTAGTCCTTTATTTTATTTTATTTTAGTTTTGGAGACAGAGTCTCTGTTGCCCAGGCTGGAGTGTAGTGGCGTGATCACAGCTCAGTGCAGACTCTACCTCCTGGACTCAATCAATCCTCCCATCTCAGCCTTGCATAGCTGGGTCTACAGGCACACGCCACCACACCTGGCTAATTTATTTGTATTTTTTGTAGAGACAAAGTTTTGCCACATTACTCAGGCTGGTCTCGAACTCGTGAGCTCAAGCGATCTGCCTGCCTTGGCCTCCCAAAGTGTCGGGGTTACAGGCATGAGCATGTCGCCCAGGCTAGAGTTGATTGGCTCCATCATAGCTCACTGTAGCCTTGAACTCCTGGGCTCAAGCAATCCTTTTCCCTCAGCCTTCCAAGTAGCTGGGACTACAGGCACTTGCCACCATGTCCAGCTAATTTTTAATACTTTTTGTAGAGATGGGGTCTTGCTATGTTGCCCTAGCTGGCCTTGAACTCCTGGGCTTGAGCAATCCTCCTTGGCCTCCCAAAGTGCTGGGATTATAGACATGAGTCACTGTGCCTAGCCCCATTTTCCATAAATGTTCATAGATTGTAATAAGTACTCTTTTTCGTTTTATGTTATGTAAGAATAATCACCTTGACTGGGGACAGTGGCATATACCTGTACTTCCAGCACTGTGGGAGATTGAGGTGGGAGGATCACTTGAGTCCAGGAGGTCGAGGCTGCAGTGAGCTATGTTCATGCCACCACACTCCAGCCTGGGTGACAGAGCGAGACCCTGTCATACACACACACACACAAAAGAATAATCACCTTGACAGCAGATAAGTAGCAATTGACTTTTTGGACAACAGTGCTGTCCAAAAGAGCTTTCTGTGATGGTGAGAATGTTCTATATCCGTGCTGTCTAGCACAGGAGCCACACGTGTCAGGTACTGGTCATATGTATGACTTTGAGTACTTGAAATATTGCTAGTATGAAAGGAACTGAATTTTTTTTTTTCTGAATTTTTACTTTTACTGAATTCTGATTAATTTAACTAGCTGCATGTGGGCTCCCATATTGGCCAGTGCAGTGATACAGTTTTCTCTAGGTAATGTCAACAAACTCTAGCATTAGAACTTTTAACAGCCTTTGGAAGGACTTTTATTAAAGTAAATATTCAGTTTATTAGAATTATAAGTGCAAAATTTTATTTTCCTTAAGTTTTAACATTCAAGTTACAAATACCAAAGTCATTTTATAATTGCATTAAAACTTCATCTATTTTTTTTTTTTGTGAGATGGAGTTTCACTCTTGTTGCCCGGGCTGGAGTGCATTGGCGCGATGTCGGCTCAGCGCAATCTTGGCTCACTGCAACCTCCACCTACTGGGTTCAAGTGATTCTCCTGCCTCAGCCTACCAAGTAGTTGGGATTACAGACATGCACCATCATGCCTGGCTACTTTTGTACTTTTAGTAGAGATGGGGGTTTCTCCATGTTGGTCAGGCTGGTCTCGAACTCCCGACCTCAGGTGATCAGCCAGCCTCAGCCTCCCAAAGTGCTGGTATTACAGGTATGAGCCACCATGCCCAGCCTTAATTTTTTCTGATTATAAAATTAATACATGCTTTCAAAAAAGAGAAAGCTTGCAGAAATTATATATAAGGTATACATGGAAGTGTCTTATAACATGAACCCCAAACATAATTGCTATTAACACTTGTTATATGTTCCCCATTTTTTCTATCTGTGTAGTAAGTTATATAATATTTTTTATTGCAGTAAAATTATAACGTGGTGTAAATGTGGAGACCCTAGCCATTTTAATATACTAGAGTCATTCCAGAACTTATCCAGAAAAGGGTAGACAGGCTATAAAGACTCCATTTTAACTTAGCACAAATATTGCAGTGTGAAAAACTAGTGTGTCAGGCTGGGCTTGGTGGCTCATGCCTGTAATCCCAACACTTTGGGAGGCCTAGGTGGGAGGATCACTTGAGCCCAGGTGTTCAAGGTCAGCCCGGGTAACATGGCAGAACCCCATGTCTACAAAAAAACACAAAAATTGGCTGGGTGTGGTGGCACGTGCTTGTAAGTCTCAGCTACTTGGGAGGCTGAGGTGGGAGGATCTTTTTATCTGGGAAAGTCGAGGCTACAGTGAGCCATGATTGCGACAGTGCATTCCAGCCTGGGTGACAGAATGAGACTCTGTCTCTAAACAAACAAACAAACAAACAAACAAACAAAAAAAGAGAAAATAAAAACTAGGCAGGCGTGTTAGCTCATGCTGGGGTGGGCGGATCATGAGGTTAGGAGATCGAGACCATCCTGGCTAACACGGTGAAACCCCGTCTCTACTAAAAATACAAAAAAATTAGCCGGCCGGGCGTGGTGGGTCACACCTGTAATCCCAGCACTTTGGGAGGCCGAGAGGGCGCATCACAAAGTCAGGAGTTTGAGACCAGCCTGACCAACATGGTGAAACCCTGTCTCTACTAAAAATACAAAAATTAGCAGGGCATGGTGGTGCACACCTGTAATCCCAGCTACTCAGGAGGCTGAGGCAGGAGAATCGCTTGAACCCGGGAGGCGGAGGTTGCAGTGAGCCAAGATCGTACCGCTGCACTCCAGCCTGGGTGACAGAGTGAGACTCTGTCTCAAAAAAAAAAAAAAAAAAAAAAAAATTAGCCAGGTGTGATGGCACACCCCTGTAATCCCAGCTACTTGGGAGGCTGAGGCAGGAGAATTGTTAGAACCTGGGAGATGGAGGTTGCAGTGAGCCGAGATTGTGCCACTGCACTCCAGCCTGGGTGACAGAGCAAGACTCCGTCTCAAAAAATAAAAATAAAAATTCAAAATTAGCTGGGTGTGGTGGCTCACGCCTGTAATCCTAGCATTTTGGGAGGCTGAGTCGGGCAGATCACAAGGTCAAGATTTTGAGACCAGCCTGGCCAACATGATGAAACCGTCTCTACTAAGAATACAAAAATTAGCCAGCTGTGGTGGTGTGTGCCTGTAATCCCAGCTACTTGGGAGGCTGAGGCAGGAGAATCGCTTGAACCTGGGAGGTGGAGGTTGCAGTGAGCCGAGGTCGTCCCACTGCACTGCAGCCTGGGTGACAGAGCAAGACTGTCTCAAAAATAAAATAAAATAAATAAACTGGCTTATTGATCTTATAGAGAAGTAAAGTATATAGAAAAACCAAATGTACTGGTTAGAGTAAATTGAATTGTGATGTGAAGTCAAGTCTGCAGTTGCATTCATGTGATATTTGCTGTCATTTACCCATTTCTTTTGTGTCTCCTAAATTAGAGAAATCAGAGAAGGAAATGATCTAGTAGCTTTTAATCCTCTAGACAAGGATCCGGTCTTGTCTGTTTTGAAATCTCAGGCAATGGAACATCAGAAGCTTCCCCACCTCCAACCCCTGTAGAGACAGAGTTTCAGTAAATTGCCTGGGCTGTCTGGAACTCCTGGCCTCAGGCAGTCCTCCTGCCTTGGCCTTTGCCCCAAAGTGCTGGGATTACAGGCATGAGCATGCGTTGCCTTCTTTCTTTTCTTTCCTTCCTTTCCTTCCCTTCCTTTTCCTTCCTTTTCCCTTCCCTTCCTTCCCCTCCCCTCTCTCATCACCCCTTCCCTCCCCCCTCTCCCTCCCCATCCCCCCACCCCCCCCCCCTTCCTTCCCCTCCCCCCCCCCTTCCCCTCCCCCCCTCCCCCTCCCCTTCCCTTTTTCTTTCTCTGTTTTTACTTATTTTGGGTATCCCTAAGGGTAGAATTTGTGGGTTATATGGTAAGTCTATGTTCAACTTTCTTTCTTTCTTTCTTTCTTTCTTTCTTTCTTTCTTTCTTTCTTTATTTATTTATTTATTTTGAGACAGAGTCTAGCTGTGTTGCCCATGCTGGAGTGCAGTGGCATGATCTCAGTTCACTGGAACCTCCACCTTGCTGGTTCAAGCCATTGTTGTGCCTCAGCCTCCCAAGTAGCTGGGATTACAGGCATGTGACACCACACCTAGCTAATTTTTGTATTTTTAGTAGAGGGGGTTTTGCCATATTGGCCAGGCTGGTCTTGAACTCCTGACCTCAAGTGATCTGCCCACCTCAGCCTCCCACAGTGTTGGGATTACAGGCGTGAGCCACTGCGCCCAGCCATGTTCAACTTTTTAAGGAATTACCAAACTTTTTCATAGTGACTACATCATTTTACATTCCTACCAGCAGGGGTTTGCTTTGTAGTATTTGAATTCATTTTTCTACTTTATAAGCTGTCTTAAGGATATCTTATTATTATTTTTTTTTGAGACGGAGTCTCGCTCTGTCGCCCAGGCTGGGGTGCAGTAGCGCGATCTTGGCTCACTGCAAGCTCCACCTCCCAGGTTCACTCCATCTGTGCCTCACCCTTCTGAGTAGCTGGGACTGCAGGTGCCCGCCACCAGGCTGGCTAATTTTTTGTATTTTTAGTAGAGATGGGGTTTCACCGTGTTAGCCAGGATGGTCTCGATCTCCTGACCTCGTGATCCACCCGTCTCGGCCTCCCAAAGTGCTGGGATTACAGGAATGAGCCACCGTGCCTGGCCAAGGATATTCTATTTTTAAGCCTCATTCTGCTTACATTGAATTAATTAGCAGTTTTCTTACATTTATTATTGTCCCCTGTTTAGATTCATATACTCATTCAGAACTGCTTTAGCTCCTCAGAGGTGACAGTATCAAGAGGTCCTGTTTTATAAGCATTTGGGGGTCCTTGAGCAGTTTACCCTTTCTTCTTTGTTTACAGTAATCACTGGCCAGCATCGAAATGGTGTAATTTCAGCCCGAACACGGATTGATGTTCTTTTGGACACTTTTAGAAGAAAGCAGCCCTTCACTCACTTCCTTGCCTTTTTCCTCAATGAAGTTGAGGTTCAGGAAGGATTCCTGAGATTCCAGGAGGAAGTACTGGCGAAGTGCTCCATGGTAAGTGCAAACAAAACAGGAAGGTTAAGAAAAAAGTTAAATATAAAAAGAATACAAAAATGGTTCATAAACAGTAGGGAGTTGTAAACTTCTTCCCCCACTAAAAAAGATAACTATTTCTTATGGCTTCTTATATTGAACTGAAGAAAAAAGTGTATGGACATATCAGCTCATAAGTTTCTATATATTACAGAAATGTCTTTAAAAAATTTTAACACATATCGGGCCAGGCGCAGTGGCTCATGCCTGTAATCCCAGCACTTTGGGAGGCCGAGGTAGGCATATCACTTGAGGTCAGGAATTCGAGACCAGCCTGGCCAACATGGTGAAACCCCGTCTCTACTAAAAATACAAAAAAAATTAGCTGGGCATGGTGGTGTGTGCCTGTAATCCCAGCTACTTGGGAGGCTGAGGCAGGAGAATTGCTTGAACCTGGGAGATGGTAGTTGCAGTGAGCCAAGATCGTGCCACTGCACTCCAGCCTGGGAGACAGAGTGAGATGCTGTCTCAAAAAAAAAAAAAAAAAAAAAAAAATTAAGACACAAAAGTTTCATCCTAATAGACACACTATTCTGCATCTTTTGGGTGGTAATATTAATGAGATGCCATTATCTGTAGATCTTCTGACTTTGGGCAGTCATGGCTCATTTGGGATTAGTAACTAAACGACAAATTTGCATGTAGAACTGCCATACTTAGATAACAGTGAAATGCTTGTGACTAGGATAATAGCAGATAATTCAGATTAGAAAACAAGTTTTAAACTCATTTTGGATATCAATTAGTTGATTTTAAAAAATGTATATTGATTCAAAAAAGTATGAAAGCAATATGTTTATTATAGAAAATTTAGAAAATACAGAAAAGATTAATAAAAAATCATCCATAATTCCACTACTGAGAGATGCTCTTACATCATTACTATATATGTGTGTGTATCAATGTGTCTGTACACTCACATACTTTTTTTTTTTTTGAGACAGCGTTTCACTCTTGTTGCCCAGGCTGGAGTGCAATGGCTTGATCTTGGCTCACCACAACCTCTGTCTTTCGGGTTCAAGCAATTCTCCTGCCTCAGCCTCCCGAGTAGCTGGGATTACAGGATGCGCCACTATACCTGGCTAATTTTGTATTTTCAGTAGAGACAGGGTTTCTTGATGTTGGTCAGGCTGGTCAGTCTCGAACTCCTGACCTCAGGTGATCTGCCTGCCTCAGCCTCCCAAAGTGCTAGGATTACAAGTGTGAGTAACTACGCCTGGCCCACTCACATACATTTTAAAAATAAAATTTAGGCTGGGCGTGGTGACTCAGGCCTGTAATCCCAGCACTTTGGTAGGCCGAGACGGGCAGATCACCTGAGGTCAAGAGTTCGAGACCGACCAGCCTGACCAACATGGAGAAACCCCGTCTCTACTGAAAATACAAAATTAGTTCGGCATGGTGGCACATGCCTGTAATCCCAGCTACTTGGGAGGCTGAGGCAGGAGAATCACTTGTACCTGGGAGGCGGAGGTTACAGTGAGCCCAGATCGCAGCATTGCACGCCAGCCTGGGGAAGAAGAGTAAAAACCCGTCTCAAAAAAAATAAATAAATAAATAAAATAAAATTTAGCTTATATATAATCTTATATTCTAGTTTCTTTGAAAGCGTAATCATTCTACCATGAACACTGTTTTGTCATTGAAGAAAGACCTAAATCTTGGCTGGCATGTTGGTTCATGCTTCTAATCGCAACACTTTGTGGAGGGCTGAGGCAGACAGATTGCTTGAGCTCAAGAGTTTGAGACCAACTTGGGTAACATAGCAGCAAAACCCTGTCTCTACAAAAAATACAAAAATTATCCAGGCATGATGGTGTGTGCTTGTAGTTACAGTCACTTGGGAGCTGAGGTGGGAGAATGGCTTGAGCCTAGGAGGTGGAGGTGTCAGTGAACTGAGATTGTATTATTGCACTCCAGCCTGGGCAGTGGAGCCAGACCCTGTCTCAAAAAAAAAAAAAAAAAAAAAAAACCCACAGCAAAAAACACACAAAACCTAAAAAACCCACAAAACCTACTTCGTGAGAACAAGTAGGAAATTATAGCAGTGATGACTAAAATAACATAATCTGGGCCGGGTGTGGTGGCTCACACCTGTAATACCAGCACTTTGGGAGGCCGAGACAGGTGGATCACCTGAGGTCAGGAGTTTGAGACCAGCCTGACCAACATGGAGAAACCCCATCTCTGCTAAAAATACAAAATTATCCGGGCTTGGTGGCGCATGCCTGTAATCCTAGCTACTCAAGAGGCTGAGGCAGGAGAATCGCTTGAACCTGGGAGGCGGAGGTTGCGGTGAGCCGAGATTGCACCTTTGCCCTCCAGCCTGGGCAACAAGAGCGAAACTCTTCTCAAAAACAAAAAACAAACAAAAACAAAACAAAACAAAAATCTGATTTCATTAACTGTTCAGGTAATTTGGTTTTGTAATGGCTACTTACTGTTCTATTATATGGATATGTAATTAACTTTAATTTCTATTTTGTTATGAGTATGCTGAATACATTTTTCTGCACTAGTGGATTATTTTACTTAAGTTCCTGGAAGTGAAAAAACAGTATATGTGGATGTGTGAATTTTTCAACATGTATAGACATCCAGATTACCTTCAGGAAATCTTATAGCACTTTATGCTCCAAACTAGAGTTTTCTTTAGGTTTCCTTTCCCACTTTTGCTAGTACTGGATGTTATCATTCTTTTAAGGTTTTTGGTTTTTTTTTTTTTTTTGTATTTCAGTTGACAAAAAAATACTGTCTCATTGCTTTACTGTTTATTTATTCAATTATTTGTGAGATAAAGTATTTTCTTGTACTTAACTCTGTTTATTCATGTCTTGGCCCATTTTTCTTTGGGAGTGTTCTTTTTAAAAATTTATTTGTAGGAGCATCATATATATTAAGAAAATCAGGCCAGGTGCTGTGGCTCAGGCCCGTAATCCCAGCACTTTGGGAGGCCGAGGCGGGCAGATCACGAGGTCAGGAGATCAAGACCATCCTGGCTAACATGGTGAAACCCCGTCTCTACTAAAAATACAAAAAAAAAAATTAGCCGGGCGTGGTGGCGGGCGCCTGTAGCCCCAGCTACTTGCGAGGCTGAGGCAGGAGAGTGACCTGAACCCGGGAGGTGGAGCTTGCAGCGAGCAGAGATCGCGCCACTGCACTCCGACCTGGGCGACAGTGCTGTCTCAAAAAAAAAAAAATCAGTATTATTTCATAATTTACATTTAGCTTTTTAGTTAATTTAGAATATGTTTTGATATACAGTAAGAGGTAAGACTAACTTTTTAAACCCCTATTTAACCAATTATCCTCTGAATTAAATTTTTTCAATTTTATCTTCAAAATTATTATAATTAAAATGGACTTTCTTGGAGTATACATGTCTATGAATTCTAAAACGTGTTTAGATTTCTGTAACTACCACAACAATTAGGATACAGAACAGTTCCACCCCAAAAACTCCCTCATGCTCTCCCTTTATAGTCATCTCTTCCTCACCCACGACCCCTGGCAGTCACTGAGCTTTTCTTCACCGTAGTTTTATCGTGTGTGTGTGGTTCGTGTGTGTGTGTGTTTTGTTTATTATTTCTAGTTCTGTCTTTTTGAGAATGTCATATAGATGGAATCATACAGTAGGTAACTGGCTTCTTTCATTCAGCATAGTGCTTTTGAGATTCATCCAAGTTGTGTGTGTCTCAGGAGTTTGTTCCTTACTATTTCTGGGTCATATCCTACTGTGCTACAATTTGTTTCTCCTTTCACCCATTGGAGGACACTTGGGTTTTTGCAGTTTTTGGCAATTATGATTAGAACTGCTGTAAACATTTGTGTACGGGTTTTTGTGTGAACATAAGTTTTCATTTCTTTACAGTAAAATACCCCGGAATGGGGTTGCTGTGATGTATGGTAGGTGTATATTTAACTTTATAAAACACTGCCAAACCGTTTTTCAGAATGCATGTACTGTTTTGCATTCCCAACAGCAATTTATGAGAATTCCAGTTGTTCTCCATCCTCACTAGCATTTGATATTATCACTATTTGTTATTTTTGCTATTCTAGTAGCTGTGTAGTGACATCTTATTGTGATTTTGATTTACATTTCTTTAATGGCTAATGATGTTGAACATTTTTTCATGTGCTTTTTTTTGCCATCCTTATATTATCTTTGGTGAGGTGTCTGTTCATGTCTTTTGCCTGTTTTACAATGGGGTTGTTTGGCGGGGGGCAGGGCCCCATGCCTGTAATCCCAGCAGTTTGGGAGATGGAGGTGGGTGGATCACTTGAGGCCAGGAGTTTGAGACGAGCCTTGCCAACAGGGTGAAATCCCATCTCTACTAAAAATACAAAAATTAGCCAGGCAGAGTGGTGTACATCTGTAATCCCAGCTACTCAGGAGGCTGAAGCCCGAGAATCACTGGAACCAGGAGATGGAGGTTGCAGTGAGCCAGGATGGTGCCACTGCACTCTAGCGTGGGTGACAGAGTGAGACCGCCTCAACAAGCAACAACAATTGGGTTGTTCTCTTTTCTTTCTTTCTTTTTTTTTTTTTGAGATGGAGTCTCGCCCTGTCACTCAGGCTGGAGTTCTACGGCTCAATCTTGGCTCACTGCAACCTTCGCCTCCTGGGTTCAAGCGATTCTTCTGGCACAGCCTCCCGAGTAGCTGGGATTACAGGCATGCATCACCATGTCCGGCTAATTTTTTGTATCTTTAGTAGAGACGGGGTTTCACCGTATTGGCCAGGCTGGTCTTGAACTCCTGACCTCGTGATCCACCTGCCTCGGCCTCCCAAAGTGCTGGGATTACAGGCGTGAGCCACTGCGCCCGGCCAGATTGTTTTCTTATCGTTGAGTTTTTAGGGTTCTTTATATATATTGTTGATACAAGTCCTTTTGAGGATATGTGATTTTCAGATACTTTCTCCTTATCTGTAGCTTCTCTTTTTATTCTCTTATTCATGTCTTTTGTAGAGCAAAAGTTTTAAATTTTGATAAAGTCCAGTTTATTGATTTTTTTTTAATGGGTTGTACTCTTGATGTTATGTCTAAAAAATCTTTTCCTGGCCAGTGTGGTGGTTCACGCCTGTGATCCTAGCACTTTGAGAGGCCAAGGTGGGTGGATCACTTGAGGTCAGGAGTTCGAGACCAGCCTGGCCAGCATGGTGAAACCTCCATCTCTACTAAAAATACAAAAAATTAGCCGGGCATGGTGGCGGGCACCTGTAATCCCAGCTACTAGGGAGGCTGAGGCAGGAGAATTGCTTGAACCTGGGAGGCGGAGGTTGCAGTGAGCTGAGATCATGCCATTGTACTCTAGCCTGGGCAACCAGTGAAATTCCATCTCAAAAAAAAGTAAATTTTTTTTCCTAACCCTCAAATATGAAGGTTTTCTTTTAGAATGTTTATAGTTTTGGTTTTTTATATTTAGATCTATGATTCAGTTAATTTTTTTGTACAAGATGCAATATTTAGGTCAAGATTCATTTTTTTACATATGTATGTCCATGCTCTGCTTTTTTTTCTTTTAAATAATTTATTTTAAACCTATTATACCACATAGTATGTTTTATACACTGACATATAACTCCCTAATAAGATAAAGCAAAGACAAAAATGTTTATCTTATTAGAAACAAGATACACCAGCCAGGCGCGGTGGCTCACGCCTGTAATCCCAGCACTTTGGGAGGCCGAGGTGGGTGGATCACGAGGTCAGGGGTTTGAGACCAGCCTGACCAACATGGGGAAACCTCGTCTCTACTAAAAATACAAAAAAATTAGCTGGGCATGGTGGCGGGTGCCTGTAATCCCAGCTACTCGGGAGGCTGAGGCAGGAGAATCACTTGAACCCGGGAGGCAGAGGTAGCAGTGAGCCGAGATCGCGCCACTGCACTCCAGCCTGGGCGACAGAGCGAGACTCTGTCTCAAAAAAAAAAAAAAAAAAAAAGGAAACAAGATACACCACCACTTACTGTCTTCACACATTATTGCACTTTAACTTCCTTTTTTTTTGAGACGGCGTCTTGCTCTGTCGCCCAGGCTGGAGTGCAATGGTGCGATCTCAGCTCACTGCAACCTCCACCTCCCAGGTTGAAGCCATTCTCCTGCCTCAGCCTCCCGAGTAGCTGGGACTACAGGCGCCTGCCACCACGCCCAGCGAATTTTTATACTTTTGATAGAGATGGGGTTTCACCATGTTGGCCAGGATGGTCTCGATCTCTTGACCTCGTGATCCATCTGCCTCGGCCCCCCAAAGTGCTGGGATTACAGGTGTGAGCCACCGTGCCCGGCCTTCACTTTAACTTTCTTAATTTGACAAAGCGCTCATTAAATAATTTGCAGACTAGCTTTAACGGACAACACCTGTAAGCAGACATGACTGTCTTAAATTAGCGGTAACGGTGGAGCTGGAGAGTATTGCGCCTTCTCCAAGCTGCCCGGCGAGAACCACCAATAGTGTGGTGGAACTTATGGCCCTTTCCAAGGCCGCGGCTCTTTCGGCCTGCAGATGTCAGCCCACGCATCTCCCTGTGCTTGTGGACTGGTTTGGTGATCCACTGGGTGTCAGGATTTCTTCTGATAGCTTTATGGAATGGATCAACAAGGATAACCTCAAAAAATTTGTATGTGGAATCTTCACCAATCCAATATTTAAGTCATAGATCTAAATACAAATTCAGGACTCTCAGAACTCCACAGTGGTGTCCAGCTCACTCCTCTGAAACAGACTGAAGGCTTCAGGTAAACTTTAGCTGGTTAACACCACGATGGATAGGCTTGCCGTAAGTTGCACCCTTAGGAACTGGGTGTTTTCGGCCACCACAGCGAACACGAATCCTATATATAATGTAACCTTGCTTGGTCTTGCAGCCCAGTTGGTGTGCTTTATCAGGCTGGGTGGGGTGGGGAGCCCTGTGGAGGGCAGAGAGCTGGCGGTACTGCCAGCAGTGGACCCTCAGAAGAAAGCACATGACATCAGACTGTTTCTTTCTCCATAGCTCCTGGATATACTTGTATGCACTTATCTTGGCTTACCTGATGGCTGCCGCCAGACAGAAAGGCTGTGCTTTCTTAATCTTGTAGTGAAGACAGAAATAAAAGCATTTGGAATAAAATAGAACAATGGTTAATATCTTTGGTTCTTTTTTTTTTTTTTTTTTTTGAGACGCAGTTTCGCTTTTGTTGCCCAGGCAGGAATGCAGTGGTGCGATCTCGACTTACTGCAACCTCCGCCTCCCGGATTCAAGCCATTCTCCTGCCTCAACCTCTCAAGTAGCTGGGATTACAGGCATGCGCCACCACGCCCAGCTAATTTTGTAGTTTTAATAGAGACAGGGTTTCTCCATATTGATCAGACTGGTCTCAAACTCCCGACCTCAGGTGATCCACCTGTCTCGGCCTCCCAAAGTGCTAGGATTACAGGTGTGAGCCACCCCACCTGAACAGTATCTTTGGTTCTTCAGACACATGGACTTAGTTCTGATTTTGAGTTCTTCAGTCTGTGTGGACTTGGACAAATGAACTTCTCCAAATATTTTTTTATTTTTATTTTTATTTTTTTTGAGATGGAGTCTTAAACTGTTTCCCAGGCTGGAGTGCAGTGGCTCGATCTCTTCTTACTGCAAGCTCCGCCTCCCGGGTTCGCGCCATTCTCCTGCCTCAGCCTCCCGAGTAGCTGGGACCACAGGCGCCCGTCACCATGCCTGGCTAATTTTTTGTATTTTTAGTACAGACAGGGTTTCACCATGTTAGCCAGGATGGTCTCAATCTCCTGACCTCGTGATCCACTCGCCTCGGCCTCCCAAAGTGCTGGGATTACAGGCGTGAACCACTGCGCCCGGCCTAACTTCTCCAAATCTTTATAGCCTACTTGGGAGGGTTGTAGGAAGGATTAAATGAGATGACACGCTGGATGAGGTAGTTTAGGCCTTCTAATCTCAGCACTTTGGGAGGCCGAGGCTGGAGGATTGCTTGAGCCCAGGAGTTCAAGACTGCCCTGGGCAATTTAGGGAGACCCTGTCTCTACAGCAAATAAAAAATTAGGTCGGAGTGGTGGCACATATCTGTAGTTTTAACTACTCGGGAGGCTGAGGTGGGAGGATGCTTGAGCCCAGGAGGTCAAGCCTGTAGTGAGCCATGATTGGCACTACCAGCCTGGATGACAGAGTGAGACCCTGTCTCAAAATAAATATATGAGATGACATAAAGAACTCAGCATGGTACTTGATGCATAATAAGCATTTAATAAATGGTAGCTGCTACTCCTATACTTTACTGCCAGTTAAAGTTGTTAGTATTATTTGGAGTGTGAAGAGTAGATAAAGGGTAGCTTTGAAAGTTGTGGCAAAGTGAAAATGTTTTGGGTGAAAACTTTTACAAGATCCTTTCTTCTTTCTTTCCTTCCTTACTTCCCTTCCCTTTCCCTTTCTCCTTTTCCTTTTCCTTTCCTTTTTTCGATCAGGTCCATATTGCTAAAGGTAGTCTTAGGTGTTAGAATACAGTGAGAGATGGATATGCAGTGTTAGAAGTGTTAGAAACCAGGTCAGGCGTGGTGGCTCACGCCTGTAATCCCAGCACTTTGGGAGGCTGAGGCGGGTGGATCACTTGAGGTCAGGAGTTCGAGACAAGCCTGGCTGAAATAGTGAAACCCTGTCTCTACCAAAATTACAAAAATTAGCTGGGCATGGTGGTGTGCACCTGTAATCCGAACTACTTGGGAGGCTGAGGCAGGAGAATTGCTTGAACCCAGAAGGTAGAGGCTGCAGTGAGCCAAGATCATGCCACTGCACTCCAGCCTGACAGAGCGAGACTGTCTCAAAAAAAAAAAAAAAAAAAAAAAAGAAGTGTTAGAAACCAAGTACTTTTGTGGCGTAGGGGGTGAGAATGAGTAAAATTGCTTATTTATGAAGAGGGCTATGAAGGTGAATAGATTCAGATTGGGCACATACAACACATCCGAGAGATGGCCTGAGCTTAGTGTAGAATTGTAAAACCAATTTTTTTTTTCTTTTTTTTGAGACAGACTCGCACTCTTGTCGCCCAGGCTGAAGTGTAGTGGTTTGATCTCGGCTCACTGCAAGCTCTGCCTCCTGGGTTCAAGCGATTCTCCTGCCTTAGCCTCTCAAGTAGCTGGGACTACAGATGCCCACTACCTCTAACTGTAAAAAGTCAGTTTTAATGAGTTTAATCAGCCACACCTGGTTGATTTTTGTATTTGTAAAACCAGTTTTTTTGTTTTGTTTTTGAGACGGAGTCTCGCTCTGTCACCTGGGCTGGAGTGCGGTGGCGCGATCTCGGCTCACCGCAAGCTCTGCCTTCCGGGTTCGCGCCATTCTCCTGCCTCAGCCTCCCAAGTAGCTGGGACTACAGGCGCCCACCACCACGCCTGGCTAATTTTTTATATTTTTAGTAGAGACAGGGTTTCACCGTGTTAGCCATGATGGTCTCGATCTCCTGACCTTGTGATCCACCCACCTCGGCGTCCCAAAGTGCTGGGATTACAGGCATGAGCCACCGCACCCGGCCTTGTAAAGCCAGTTTTTAAGTGACTAACTTTGCATTTATGTGCTTAAATAAGGCCATCTCTATGAGGAAAATACATATATGTGGATGTTAATATCACTGAACCGTCAGAAAATAATTTTTCTCCTTAACATTTCATAACAAGATGACTTCGTTCTTAGTGGGAATGGAGGGTGGGGTAGGAGATCAGGAATGCTGAGGTTTCAGTATAGCCCAGTACTGTTTTGGGGAGTGGGGGCTGGTAAGTTTTGAAATTATTTTACCTGGTAAATGCAAACTAGTTGAAGCTCAGTCATTGTATATATTCTTTGGAATGATACAAATACCAGGTATGAGACAAGCAGATGTGTAATAAGCTAGTCTTTTTTTTTTTTTTTTTCTGGGCATGTGCATGCGCGTCCGCTTTCTTGCTTTTCTTTTTTGGCTGCTGACATGACTGACAGGGAACAAACATTGGAATTACTGCTTTAATTTGGCCAGAACGAGCTTGTTCGCTGTGAACGTCATGCTGGCCTTAATCAGTCCAAAGGACTTCCTTCCTGCTTTCAGGGAGAGTGCATATTAACATAGTCTCTTTTCTGTCTTCAAATCAGGCCCTGATAACAGCTGGAAATAAGCACAGCATTAAAGAGGAAATCAGTTTGGGAGCATTATCTAGATTATATGGAAGAGATTTTTAGTAAGTTTCATTCTGATGTTAGAATGACACGAAGATGGCTGTGAAAGCCTGTAGGCACTTTCCAGTAGTACTCTGCATTTATTACCTCAATTTACGTGAGTTCTCTTCTACAAGGTTTGAAGAGCAAATACCTGTTCACTGAGATAGCAGTTGTTTTCTGAGAGACTGTAGGGTTTTCATTTCTTTTGGCTCCTCTGAAACTCATTTGTCATCTCTGAGAGTTTCCTCATCTCTAAAATAGGGATGATCTCAACATTCCCTTGCTTCATAGCATAAGAAAAAGATAGCATCTCTTGGTACAAAATCTCTTGGCTCATAAATTTTTTGAATACACATATATATTTGTAATATATGCTTATTCTCCAGGTGCAGTGGTGGGCACCCCAGCTACTCAGGAGGCTGAGGCAAGGAGGATAGCTTGAGCCCAGGAGTTCAGCCTGGGCAATGTAGTAAGACATCGTCTCTACAAAAAAAAAAAAAAAACAAACTTATATTCTTTTATATTATATTACTTTTTTAATTAATACATATGATATTTCAGGTCCATACATTAGAAGCTAACTCCCATTTTTAATTGCTGTGAAGTATTCTGTGAATGTACCTTAGTTTATTTAATCAATCCTCTATTGATGGAACATTAGAGGAAATTATTTTTATTAAGTAACACTGCAGTGAACATCTGTATATGCATCTTTTTCTCTTTGACTCCTGGTTTCTTTGGGATAAATTGTAAGGGTAGAATAACATGGGTTAAGGGAATGCAAACTTTAAATTTTTTCATAGTTTTTTTCCATTCTGTTTTAAAAGTCAGTTTTAATGAGTTATACTTTATATACAACATTATAATGCACTTGTTTTAAGAATATGGCTTGATGAGTTTTGATAAAGGTATACACCAGTGTAATAACCATCACAAACAAGATATTGAATGTTTATATCACCCTCCAATATTTCTTTCCTCTGCAGTTGATCCCCACTCCCTCCCCTCTCATCTCCTACCACTGATTCCAGGCAACCACTAATCTATTTTGTGTTGCTATTTGGTTTCCCTTTTCTAGAATTTTATATGAATGGAATTATATGATATATAGTCTTTTGTGTGACTTTTTTTGGTTCAATATTAAAATTTTTGAGAGTCAGTCGTGTGTTATAGGAATTTGCTGCTTTTTATTGTTGAGTGGTATTTCTTTGCATGAATGTATCACTTTATCCATTCAACCCTGATAGATGTTTGGATGGTTTATAGCTGGAGATTTCTTTATCTATTCAACCCTGATAGATGTTTGGATGGTTTCTAGTCTTTGGCTATTATAAATTTGTGCATAAATCTTTGTGTTCAGTATATGTTTTTATACCTCTTGGGTAAATACTTAGTAGTGTAATTGTTGGATTATGTGCAGGTGTATGTTTAGTTTTATAGGAAGCTGTCAGATCTTTTCCCAAGATGGTTGTACCTCTTTTACACTGCCACAAATGATGTGTGAGAGTTTAGGTTGCTCCACATTCTTACCAACACTTAGTGGTGTCTATCTTATTTTAATTTAACAATCTCTAGTAGGCATCTCATCATGGTAGCTCATTGTGGTTTTTATGTACATTTCCATCATGGCTGATGCTGCGAAGCATCTTTTCATGTGCTCATTGGCCATTTGTATAGCTGCCTTTGTGAAGTACCTATTCAAATATTTTGTCTATTTTTGTTGTTGTTGATGGTATTTTAGCTTTTCTCTTTATGGTGAAATATACGTAACATAAAATTTACCATTTTAACCTTTTTTAAAAAGTGCATGATATTGCTTATTTAAAATTTTTTTGTTTCTTATTATTGTGTTATAAAAATTCTTTTTTTTTTTTTTGAGACAGAGTCTTGCTCTGTCACCCAGGCTGAAGTGCAGTGATCTTGGCTCACTGCAACCTCTATATCCATACTGATTTTGTATCTACTTGTTCTTTTAATTTCTGAGAGAGGAGTGTTGAAATCTCCACCTATAACTGTGGATTCATCTATTTCTCTTTTCCGTTCTACCAGTTTTTTCCACACCTTCTTGATAAGATTCTTTTATAATTATGAAATATCCTTCTCTATTCCTGATAATATTCCTTGTTCTGATCTACTTTTTTGATGTTAATATAACTATTCTAACTTTCTTTTGATTAGTGTTTACACTATATATCTATTTTAACATATTTGTATCTTTATATTCAAAACAGGTTTCTTTTTAGACAGCATATAGTTAGGTATTGTTTCTTATTTTCAAATTGCAGTCTGACATCTCTACCTTTTAACTGGAGTAGATAGAACATTTACGTTTAATGTAATTCTAGCTATGGGTGAGTTTAAATCTACCATCTTATTCCTTGTTTCTCTTTGTCTCTTTATTTTTTTTTGGTCTTCTTTGTTCTTTTTTGTTTGTTTCTGTTTGTCTCTTCTTTGTACCCCTTTTTTTTTGGATTGAGGGTTTTATTTATTTATTTATTTTTTGAGACGGAGTCTCGCTCTGTTACCCAGGCTGAAGTGCAGTGGTGCAGTCTCGGCTCGCTGCAACCTCCGCCTCCTGGGTTCAAGCGATTCTCTTGTCTCGGCCTCCCAAGTAGCTGGTACTACAGGTGCATGCCACCACACTTGGCTAATTTTTGTATTTTTAGTAGAGATGGGGTTTCACCATGTTGGCCAGGCTGGTCTCCAACTCCTGACTTCAGGTGATCTGCCCTCCTCAGCCTCCCAAAGTGCTGGGATTACAGGCGTGAGCCACCATGCCCAGCCTAACATTTCTTACAGATTTGCGGGAAATAATTTCTCTCAGGTTTTATTTGTTTGAAAAATTTTTTAATTCACCTTCTTTTTTGAAAGATTTTTACTGATTATGGAATTCTAAGTAGTTTATTCTTCTAGGACTGTGAACATATAATTCCACTGTCTTCTGGCGTTTATAGTTCTTTTATTTTATTTTTTATTAAAAAACTTTTTTTGAGGCATGATCTCACTCAGATACTCAGGCTGGAGTGCAGTGGTGCAATCTCGCCTTACTGCAACCTCCACCTCCTGGGCTCAAGCAATCCTCCTGCCTTAGCCTCCAGAGTAGCTGGTACTATAAGTGTGTACAACCATGCCCAGCTAATTTTTGTAGAGATGGGGGTTTGCTGTGTTGCCCAGGCTGGTCTCAAACTTCTCTGGGCTCAAGCGATCCAACTGCTTCAGCCTCCCAAAGTGCTGGGATGACAGGTGTGAACCACTATACCTGGCCAGGTATAGTTTCTAATAAGAAATTTGTTGTTGCCTGGGCTCAGTGGCTCATGCCTGTCATCCCAGTACTTTGGGAGGCTGAGGTGGGTGGATCACCTGAGGTCGGGAGTTCGAGACCAGGCTGGCCAACATGGGGAAACCCCGTCTCTACAAAAATACAAAAATTAGCCCTGCATGGTGGCCGGTGCCTGTAATCCCAGCTACTCAGGAGGCTGAGGCAGGGAGAATCGCTTGAACTTAGGAGGTGGAGGTTGCAGTGAGCTGAGATTGCACCACTGCACTCTAGCCGGGGCAACAGAGTGAGACTCTGTCTCAAAAAAAAAAAAAAAAAGAAATTTTTTGTCATTCTTATCTGGCAGCCTTTTTTTTTATTGGAAATAATTTCAGTGTAGAAAAATTTGTGTAAAGATAGTATAAGGAATATACCATAAGAAAGTATAAGCTTTAATGGCATATGATCTAATACTGTCCTTTATAATATATTCCCCCCTCAGTACAAGATCCAGGGTAAGGTCAGGCATTGCATTTAGTTTTTTGTTTCTCTCTCTCTCTTTTTTTTTCTTGTAGAGACAGGGTCTTGCTATGTTGACCAGGTTGGTCTCAAGCTCCGGGCCTCAAGTGATCCTCTGGCCTTAGCCTCCCAAAGTGTTGGAATTATAGATGTGAGCCACCATACCCAGCTTAGTTTTTATGTCTCTTCAACCTCTTTTAGCAGGAACATTTTCATACCGTTTCTGAATTTTATGTTATTTACATAATTGAAGAATACTACAGTCCTCTTTAGACTTTTTTCCTTCTGTATATTTATCCCATATAGTATCTAGCCTTTTTGTTGTTGTTGTTAAGAGTGCATTCTTTTTTTTTTTTTTTCGAGATGGAGTCTCTCTGTCGCCAGGCTGGAGTGCAATGGCGAGATCTCAGCTCACTGCAACCTCTACCTCCCAGATTCAAGTGATTCTCCTGCCTCAGCCTCCCAGGTAGCTGGGACTACAGGCGCATGCCACCATGTCCAGCTAATTTTTGTATTTTTAGTAGAGATGGGGTTTCACCATGTTGACCAGGGTGGTCTTGATCTTTTGACCTTGTGATCCGCCCGCCTTGGCCTCCCAAAGTGCTGGGATTACAGGAGTGAGCCACCATGGCCGGCCAAGAGAGCATTCTTTTCTTTTTTTTTTTAGACAGGGTCTCATGTTGTCACCCAGGCTGGAGTTCAGTGGCACTATCTTGGCTCACTGCAACTTCCACCTCCCAGGCTCAGGCGATCTTCCTGCCTCAGCCTCTTGAGTAGCTGGGACTACAGGCATGTGCCACCATTCCCGACTAATTTTTTGTATTTTTGGTAGAGATGGGATTTCACTATGTTGTCCAGGCTGGTCTCAAACTCCTGAGTTCAAGTGATCCACCCACCTTGGCCTCCCAAAGTGCTGGGATTACAGGTGTGAGCTGCCAGCCCCAAGAGCATTCTTTATTTTGTGTTTTTCTTATGTTTCCTCTTGTTTAGCTTTAAGTTACACTTTCTCCGTCAGAGTACTCTATCGATAATGTTATGTCCTCAGGCTGTCACATCTAGGAGTGTGTAATCTGTGTCTGCCTTACATAGGTGATGTTATACTTGAATCAAAATGCTACTCAATTTCTCCTAAGTGTAATGACTGTATTTTGTTTTTGTCTTGCAACTAATAAGCAATCTGCAGGGAGATACTTAAAGACCATGCAAATATCCTGTTCCTCCTTAACATCTCTCCCTGGGTTCTGTATCCATTGATGATTCTTGCTTGATCCAATCTTTTACCATGATGGTTGCAAAATGATCATTTTCCAACTCTAAAGCATGCTCTCCGCATTTAGTAGTTAGCTTTCTACACCCTACTGTAAGCAGGAGACCTACCTTCTCCCCTTACTTCATAATTTATCTATTTATTATTGGTATAGTTTTAAGAATTTTTCTTTTTTCAAGGACTTACAAGTTACTATTGTGCTTAATTATTTTGGTCATTTAAAAAATTATCTCAGATTGTCCCAGGGTCCTCTCAAACCTTTTCTGGGGATGTGTCTTCCTTGGGCCTGTGCATGTGCCTTTTATTTTTTTATTAAACGAAAATTTTAAAGACAGGGTATCACTCTGTCATCTAGGCTGGAGTGCAGTGGTACATTCATGGCTCACTGTAGCCTTGAACTCCTGGGCTCAAGTGATCCTCCCGCCTCAGCCTCCCAAGTAGCTGGGACTACAGACGTGGGCCACCATACCTAGATCATAGCATGTGCTTTTTTTTTTTTTTAAAGTTCCCCTGTAGAACATCACACACCAGGGCCTGTCGGGGGGTGGGGGCTTAGGGGAGGGATAGCATTAGGAGAAATACCTAATGTAGATGATGGGTTGATGGGTGCAGCAATCCACCATGATACGGGTATACCTATGTAACAAACCTGCACATTCTGCACATGTACCCCAGAACTTAAAGTATAATAATAAAAAAAGAGACCAGAAAAAAAAAAACAAAATATGAATAACTGTAAAAAAAAACCCAAAAAATAAAGTTCCCCTGTATATGTAGCTGCTTTTAAATGTCCTCATTTCACAGATTCTTCTTGGACCCTTAGGTGGTCTGTTGTATTCCTCTGCCAGCAGTCCTTTTGCCCCAGGCACTCACAATATGCACTCTCTCACCCTGCCGTGGCGCCTGCCACTGCTTTCAATGGCCTCCAGCCTGATATCCAGACTATGCCACCATTCCTGTTAGCCCTCCAAGTCAGGTGAGACAGCAACCAGTCACTCAGGCAGCCCCACACAAGCCAGAACATTGAAGCTAGTTCTATTTTTGCTCCATCCTGAGGGAAGAGCTGGAAATTGGGTAGGTTCTTCCCAGTGGTGGGGCAAGGTGGGACAGATTGAGTGGGGGCAAAGATGAATGAAAATGGCGCAAAGTTTTCTACCACTTGGAGCTGTGACCTTTTCATGGTTAGGTGTATGTTTGGTTCCTGCAACTTCTTAACTGGTTTTTAGGGTTCTTCCAAAGCTGCTTTGGTCTGTATGTTGTTATTTGATATGTCCATGGGGGAATGAGGGCCTAGAGCTTCCTAGTCTCCTTTCTTGCCGTTTCACTCCAGTTTTGTATAATTTTCAGGCATTATTTCATCGAATGTCTTTTCTTTCCTTTTTTTCTCATCTCCTTCTAGAGCCCTGATTACATGTGTATCAGAATACTTGAGGCCGGATGCGGTGGCTCACACCTGTAATCCCAGCACTTTGGGAGGCTGAGGCGAGTGGATCGCTTGAGGTCAGGAGTTTGAGACTAGCCTGGCCAACATGGTGAAACCCCATCTCTACTAAAAATACAAAAATTAGCTGGGTGTGGTGGCGCACGTTTATAATCCCAGCTACTAGGGAGGCTGAGGCACAAGAATCGCTTGAACCCGGGAGTTGGAGGTTGCAATGAGCTGAGATGGTGCCACTGTACTCCAGCCTGGGCAAGTGAGACTGTCTCAAAAAAAAAAAAAAAAAAAAAAAAAAAAAAAATCAGTTGATATTGGTGCACAAGTTACTGAGATTCTGTCCAGACTTTTTTTTTTTTTCTCTGCTTCAGTTTTCCAAAAATAGTTAAATATTCCTTAAGTCTCATGTATGATTCATGAAAAAAAAAGAAAAAAATTAAATATTCCTTTATTGTTCAAAATTTTTGTTTTTCCAATTTTATAATGTTAAAATCTCTTTGTTTTTTAAATTTCAGCTTCTATTTTGTTTTTATTTCTGAAAAGCAACCATGTATGAAAATAATTCAGTTTCTTTTTATCTTAGTTCATCAGACCTGACTTCCTAAAACTGAATGTAACTTGTCTGTTAGTCCAAGCTCAGTAAATCTTCAGCCTCTTCAGTTCCATCTCTTCTAGGCATCTTTAACTGTTGATATATTAAACCCAAGCAGGCATTTTTGTAAGGTGAGAGGCAAATAGGCCGGGCACGGTAGCTCACGCCTGTAATCCCAGCACTTTGGGAGCCGAGGTGGGCGGATCACAAGGTCAAGAGATCGAGACCATCCTGGCCAACGTGGTGAAACCCTGTCTCCAGTAAAAGTACAAAAGTTAGCTGGGCGTGGTGGTGTGCGCTTGTAGTCCCAGCTACTCGGGAAGCTGAGGCAGGAGAATTGCTTGCACCAGGGAGGTGGAGGTGGCAGTGAGCCAAGATTGTGCCACTGCACTCTAGCCTGGTGACAGAGTGAGACTCTGTCTCCAAAAAAAAAAAAAAAAGAGAGAGGCAAATGAATAGAATAATGCTTTCGAACCAATCATCTCCCGTAGCCCATTTCAATGTCCCAAAGTTTAGTTAACAGAACAGGGAAGCTGCCTTGAACTGAACTCAATACTTTGGAATCAGCTTCTATTTTAGATTCAGGAGGTACATGTATAGGCTTGTTACATGGGTATATTATATAATGCTGAGGTTTGGGTATGACTGATCCCCTCACCCAGGCTGCTTCAGGTTGTATAGTTTCTATAGTTGTGTCTTCAAGTTCACTGATTTTTTTTTTGAAGTGTCTAATCTTTTGTTAATCCCATTTGATGGAATTATCATTTTTGATTTTTGATTTTTATATATTTTTAGAGACAGAGTCTCGTTCTGTTGCTCAGGCTGGAGTGCAGTGGTGCTATCTTGGCTCACTGCAACCTCCGCCCTCCTGAGTTCAAGTGATTCTTGTGCCTCAGCCACCTGAGTAGCTGGGATTACAGGCACACACCACCACACTTGGCTAATTTTTGTATTTTTAGTAGAGACGAGGTTTCACCATATTTGTAAGACTGGTCTTGAACTCCTGGCCTCAAGTGATCTGCCTGCCTAGGCCTACCAAAGTGCTGGGATTACAGGTGTGATCCACCGTGCCTGGGTAGCTCTTTTATTTTTTTATCTCTTGAAGTTCCATTTGGTTCTTTTTTTTTCTTTTCTTTTTTTTTAAGACAGGGTCTCGCTCTGTTGCCCAGGCTGGAGTGCAGTGGCACAACCTTGGCTTACTGCAACCTCTGCCCCCCGGGTTCAAGCAGTTCTTGTGCCTCAGCCTCCTGGTTAGCTGGAATTACAGGCATGTGCCAACATGCCTGGCTAATTTTTGTATATTTTTAGTAGAGATGGGGTTTCACCATGTTGGCCAGGCTGGTTTCAAACTCCTGACCTCAAGTGATCCGCCCTCCTAAAGTGCTGAGATTACAGGAGTGAGCCACTGCACCCAGCCGGTTCTTTTAAAAATATTTTTCTTTTCCGTCATTAGTATTTTAATGTTTTTTTTAAATAGTTGAGTTTCATCACTGGATGAATCCACTTATGGGATATTATGAATAAAGCTGCTCTTCATGCATTTTTTTTCTGCTAGTAATCTATAATATTGTAAATTAGCCTGAATGTCCCACTGTTTTTATTCACTCAATTGATAATTGAGTGATGTATAAAATAGCAAATATGTATTGAGCTTTGTATTTTGCTAGACAGTGTTCTAAATGTCTCGTATGTTCATTTTGTTTAATCTTCAGTCCCTCCCTATGAGGTAGGTATTTATATCTCATTTCACTGATGGAGGAATGGAAGCTTAGAGAGAGTAACTTGCCTAAGGTGCCACACCTAGTGGATGCCACAGTGTTAAGTAGAGCAGTGATACGAAGTTGCGTAGGATCTAGCATCTGCTCTAATTTATATAATCCAATAGAACAAATAGTTTACAGTCCTAGGGGTCAGTGAGGGAAAGTTATTTGAATGGGAAAAAAAATATCCTGTTAAACAATTGAAGACATTTTGATGGTTGGTTGCTTGCTAATCAACTGACCAACTGCTAACCAACTATACCAATCTTTCAGCAGGCATTTTCAAGTGAGAACAGCCTTGACTGGAATTCGGTAATAATTTGGACAGTATTTGAGGGTTTAAAAAAGAGCAGCAGGCCAGGCGCAGTGGCTCACACCTGTAATCCCATCCCTTTGGGAGGCCAAGGCAGGTGAATCAGTTGAGCCCAAGAGTTTGAGATCAGCCTGGGCAACCAAAACTTGTGTCTACAAAACATACAAAAATTAGCCAGCCTGGACAACAAAGCAAGATCCTGTCTCAGGAAAAAACAACAACAGCAACAAAAAAACAAGCAGCAGAGCTTTCCACTTTTGCTTGGGTTATTATTCAAATCATACGCTCTTCCCGAACTGTTGAAAAGAAGTGTCATATGGATCAGATATTATCTAAGGACGTGTTCATTAGGATGTCTGCCTTCAGTCCTGGTTCAGGACTTAAGAAGGTGAGACTCTTCATCTTCTGGAAAAAAAAAAAATTGATATTATTAATGTTTGTTTCTTTTTTTGAGAGGGTGAATTTATTTTTCTTTATAGCTCATGTCAAATACATCAAGTGCTTTTGGGATCTCTGATATGAAAGGTTCTACTGAAATATCAGGTTATAGTTTACCCTACCTTATGAGTTTTCTATTGCTGTGTAAAAAATTACCACAATTGTAGCAGCCTAAAACCACACCCATGTATCATCTCACAGTTCTCTGGTAGTTTCATAGTTCTGCAGGTTGGAAGACCCAGTGGGCTGGACTAGGTTCTCTGCTTAGGGTCTCACAAGGCCAAAATCAAGATGTTGACCAGACTGGTATCTCATCTGGAGGCTCTTGGGAAGAATCAACTTCCATGTGCATTCAGGTTGTTGGCAGAATTCAGATCCTTGTGTCTATACGTCTGAAAGTGCCGTTTCCTTGATACATGGCTGCTCTGGCTTCATCAAATCCTTCTCGTGTCAGATCTGACTTCTGCCACCAGCCAAAGACTCTGCTTTTTAAACAGCTCATGGATATAGATTAGTCTCATTGGGATAATCTCTCTCTCTTAAAGTCCGC
This sequence comes from Hylobates moloch, assembly GCF_009828535.3. Taxonomy (NCBI): domain Eukaryota; kingdom Metazoa; phylum Chordata; class Mammalia; order Primates; family Hylobatidae; genus Hylobates; species Hylobates moloch. Next base: position 67,470,630 of record NW_026652278.1, on the reverse strand, counting down.
TGTACCTTGTAACATAATATAATTCATAGGATTCATACATTATCACAGCCACAGGGTCCGCCTACAACCTGGATTATACCCGGGTAAAAGGTCATTAGGGGTAAGTCTGAGAATTCTATCACAGCTATTAATTTTCATTGTTAAATGTTGTTGTGAAGGTCACATTTCTGGTACAACAGGCAACTTTTCTATGCTCAGATCTCATTCTATCCTTCTGATCATCCTTCCTTGAACATAATTCTTTCTTCCTTTAAAACAGTCGGCCTCTTTTTCCTCTTTGTTTGGTAGCAGACTTGTCCTTGACCTCACCCTTGGCTCTTCACGGAAACTGAATTTACCTTTTAGGATAGCATTCCCTGAAGTCACCTTTGTTTGTGTTCATCTGTTATATAAGAAATATTGTTTGACTGCAGACATTATCACTATCATCCCTATGCTTCAGTTCCCTAAGCCTGAGTATTTAATGTAGGATTTAGCTGCTCACAGACATTGGCAAGGTATTCTTCATCTGTGTGAACTGCAGATAAGCTGCACCTTATTTTTTCACTCTTTCGTCTCTTGCATTAAGATTCAAAGATGTCTCATTGCCTAGAAGTTCAAGAAGCATATTACAACCCTGTATATCTCTCAATCATTTTTTAGCTAGTAATGCTGCTATAATTCCACTTTATCTCACAGCAGGGTCCAGTAGAAAGCACATCAGTAATGAAAAACGGTAATTCAAAACCATGCGCAGTGGAACATTTGAAGGCTTATAGATCCATCTGAAGCAACAGGGGATTTCTCAGGCTGCCTAGAGAACCTGAATCGGTTATAGCTGCCGAAACTACATAATTCTGCTCATATTATAACATGGAGGCTTACACTGGGCAGAATGGGTAATGGGTCTGCATCCCCTTAACTCCCTCAGGCAGGATTTTTTTCCAGTTAGTATTAGTCACTGAAGAAGAAAATGTTTATATAAAAGCTTTAGTGTATAATTTAGGATTTTTCATGTGTAAGGGGAGTTGTAGGATTTGTAGTTATCTTTTGAACTGATATAGAATGAAGATGGGATAGTTGTCTTTGGTTGTAAGGAAAATTGTAAAACACCCCGAGTTCTGATGTTGGGTAGGAAACTAAGAAAAGGAAATATTTACAAGATTCATATATTGTCCCATTTCAGTGGAGATACTAGTTTTGAACAGGTTTTTGCGTCTTATTGATTCATGCACTATTTATTAAATGTCTACTTTATACCAGGTATACATAACATATAAGACATATTATGTGCCAACAATGGACTCTACTCTTAAGGATCCCATACTCTAGGGTGTGGAAAATAGACTTCTTCCAGAAATACAGTGTTGTGAGATAAGTGCTACTGGAAAGTGCAGTGGGTACCCAGAGGAGAAATTCTGTAGTGGTTGGAGAAGGCTTGATAAGGGAGCTGACAATTGAACAGTCTGGAAGGGACAGGAGTTTGTGCGAGGCTGGCAAATGGGGGCAGGGAGCATTCTGCACAGAGGAAATGTCACTTGTGAGGTATTCAGGGGAGAGTGAGGAATTTGTTAAGGCTGGTACTTAGAAAAGAGGTAGAGTAAGGAAGAGGTAGGAGTTAAGAGTGGAAATGACATGGCACCCAAGTTGTGAAAGCTCTTGTGTGGGTTAAGGATTTTGAATGTAATATCCTATAGATAGTAAGAAAATAGTTAAGGCTGGGCATGGTAGCTCACACCTGTAATCTTAACACTTCGGGAGGCTGAGGTAGGAGGATCCCTTGAGTCCAAGAGTTTGAAACCAGCCTGGGCAACATAATGAAACTCTGTGTCTACAAAAAATAAAAAAATTAGCCAGGCACGGTGGTGTGTACTTGTGGTCCCAGCTACTTGGGAGGCTGATGTGGGAGGAGGATTGCTTGAGTCCAGAGATAGAGGTTACAGTAGCCATGATTGTGCCACTGCACTCTAGCCTGGGTGACAGAGGGAGACCCTGTCTCCAAAAGAAAGAAAGAAACAAACTAGTTAAGATTTAAAGCAATGACTGTGATGAACTTAGCACCGTAGAAAAAAAATTGAAGGCAGTGTGGAGGATGTCTTGAGAGGTAAGGAGATGGGCACCAAGGCAGGTACCAGTTGGGAGGCTATCGATACCGGTGGCTCACGCTTGTAATCCCAGCACTTTGGGAGGCCGAGGCGGGCGGATCACGAGGTCAGGAGATCGAGACCACGGTGAAACCCCGTCTCTACTAAAAATACAAAAAAAAAATTAGCCGGGCGTGGTGGCGGGCGCCTGTAGTCCCAGCTACTCGGAGAGGCTGAGGCAGAAGAATGGCGTGAACCCGGGAGGCGGAGCTTGCAGTGAGCCGAGATTGCGCCACTGCACTCCAGCCTGGGCGACAGAGCGAGACTCTGTCTCAAAAAAAAAAAAAGAAAGAAGACTAGGGTTTGTGGCATATTCAGGAGGGGATATATTCCAAAGATATTTCAGAGTTCTGCTCTAAAGTGGGGATAATAATGGTATTTATGTTACAGTGTTGATATGAAGAGTAAATGAGTTAATAAGTTTAAGGTGTTTGGAGCAGAGCATGGCACGTAGTGCCGAATAAATGTTATTGTTCTTATAATTGTTGTAATTATTGCTGTACCAAGTAAGACTTGTAGTAATCCCATGGGTTACAAAATGGAGGGGAGGGAAGGAGTGGCATTAAGAAGCAGCAACAGATCTCTCTTGTGCTGTTAACCCATCAGAAACGTGAGAGGGACCAGGGTCTGTCTTTGGGAATAAATGTAAGTTGAGTAGATGCCTTGCTAACTAGTGCTTTCAAGTAACTATGGAGGAATAGTGAAGCTTTTAGAGGAGTAGGCTGAAGGATTCTTTGTGCTCATCTAAAGTAAGTGGGGTGGTGCATCCTTTAGTGAGGGGAGATGCTCTTCACTCCTCTTTAATTGGTAAAGATCTTTAGACAATGCATGAGAAGTTCTTTTCTCTGGTCAATGTAAAAGCCCATGCTTGAATATTTGTCCACGTTTTAAGAACCTCTCCACTTTCTTGTAATTATGTATGAATAAATAGAATTTGTAAGCCAGGAGAAACAAAACCCTTTTTTCTAAAGCTTATACAGCTTAAGACAGTATTTCATTAATAACACATAGTGACTTGCAAATCAAAGTCAGCTTTTCTGAACATTCTTAAAGAATAATGGAAATGACTCTGCAGAGCCTAATTTAGCTTCCAGTACTGCTTTAAAAGGGAGAGCAAAGATGGCATTTGTCTAGTGCTGCACAGTCATGTAAAAAGGAAGAGGGGGAGGCTTGTATTTATTTCGTACTACTGTGTGCCAGAGACTTCATATGTGTTTTATTTAATCCACAGAGCAAAACCTGAGACAGAAGTATTGTCTGTTTTATAGATGATGAAATTAAGCTTCATAGCGACTGAGTAACTCGCCTAGGGTCATGCTGCTGATAGGTGGCAGAATTTGAACATAGGCCTGTCTGGTTGCACAGCCAACTTCTCTTTTCATCACTTTGCCTTATTTAAATAACTTCTTTTTATGAATGAACTTCATATCACCTGCCCAGAAACAATTCTACAGGATTTGGCCATAAAAAAAGAAAGAACGAGTATAGGGGAAGCATGCATATTTTCTCTTTTTCTTTGCATAGAATATCAGAAAGTGAATTGGTAGATCCCTCACACATAATCTATTTTGTTAGCAGGTAATTATTTAGGTTTTGTGGGAACATGTAAAAAGTTTGTAGGTCCTTTGACTTACAGGTAAACCAGGCCACCTCCCTTATTTTACAGAGGAGGAAGCCGAGGCTAGAGAAGTGACATGACTTGCCTAATTACAGCTGGTTTGTGACAAAGTTAGAATTAGAACCCTAGGCTCTTTACTCCAGGTTAAAGGCACAAACCTTTGTTATACCTGGAGTTCCTAAAAGATGATATATGTGAATATGATTTGAGAATTATTTTTTGTCTCTGACAATTGGCATGTACCATCAAGGCAAAGGGCTATAAATTATTTACATTCTGGGTGCTACACATTTGGATCAGATTCTTCACTATCATGTAGTGGAGTGTGAGCTTACAGGTCTATGTCTGGAGAGAGGCCTCCCTTCTACTTGCTGACAGCGCTGGCAGTTGCACCTGTGTTATATCCCATCTCATGGAAAGGATGGTTGAGCTTTAAGGAAGCAGAGAATGCTTCATGATGGGCTAATCCATACTGCTTTCTACTGGCCTTTTCCCCAAGCTTGATATCTATAGATTTTATTATGTCTTGTTAATTGTTCCTACTGATAGTATTATTAGCAGTTCTGCCCCACTCGAACCCAGGGTACTGGATTAAAAGCGATACCAGTGAAGGGCCTGTGATGATGTGGTGACTGCTAGTGGTAAATCATGAGCTGCAGTTTGAATGAGAGGGCTAAGGTCCGTGCACCCAGGACTGATGAGTCAGGACATGACCTTGAACTCGGTGAACTGTGACTTAGGCATATACATAAGTTTTCTTTAGAGGAAGCTTTTGCATGCATGGATGAGGCCTTATTTAACAAGAAAGAAACTGAGGCTCAGTGATATTGTGACTTAGCTATAAAGAAACATGTTTATTTTCATAAACAAAACTGCCCCAGAAAATTCCTGTTACTTCACCCTTTGCTTCTCCCTGCTGGGTGGAAGGTCAATACCATTAGAACTTTCAGGCGCCAGCCTGGGTGGCCAACCTAATGGAGTAAGATAGTTCCAGCTCCAAGTAATGGTGAACTTGGAGCAGGGCCCAGTGTAATTAAACCCCTGCAGTAAAGAATTTGATGTTGGTTGGTCTTCATTCATCTCAGTGAATGGGCTTGTGGCAGGAATATGATATATTCCGAGCAAAGAAAAACAGTGGCTCTAGAGATTTATGCTATTGCCTTGAAGATTGTTTGGTTCCAAATTAAATTTAGATAATTCAGTAAGAGAAAAGTTTCTCTTGGTAGATGGCATTATGAGGTAGGGCAGAATTTAGAGCATTTCTCCATTCATTAAAACACTGTCCAGTGGAGTTACTTGTAAATTATATAGTCTACAGTAGAGTTAAGGATTATTTGAACCCTTATGACTCATAATTCCAAAAAGGGCTTTCGATCCTGTGACCCTTAGGTGTCCTGTCTGTACCTTGTCTTGCTCCATTGCCTTCTGTGTGTTTTGTTTCCCAGTACTCGGTGTTTTCTTGGCAAGTAAACTCAGGTTGACTAGAGTGCTAGGCTCCCAAAGGGTAAGGCAGGGAAAGCAAAGTTGTAGAACTTCCTTTTTCTAGCTGGGTATTAGGGCAAATTTATGCAAGAGAAAGTTGAAGAATAAAGAGAAAGAAAAAGGAAGAAAGAGCAATGGAGTATCAAAGTGACTGAGATAGTTAGCTGGAAATGTTAAACCATTAGGCCATTTTCCTCTTATGTTTCCTAGTCATTTCCAGGTCTAGAAAGGTACTTGTGTGCACTTTCAGGCCTTTAGAATTGAGTCTGGCTCTACTAGTTAAGTCTTGATTTGGCATGCCAGTGACAGGGCATTTCTTTCCCTTGTTTTTCTCTCTCTAGTCACTGTATTTTATATATAAAAAATATATAATATAAAAAAATATGTATAATATAAAAATATATATAATATAAAATATATAAATATATAATATAAAAATATATAAATATTATATATAATATTAAAATATATATATTTTTAGAGGAACGAGTGTAATTTTACCTTTAAAAAGTCTCAACATTGGGCTGGGTGCAGTGGCTCATGCCTGTAATCCCAGCGCTTTGGGAGGCTAAGGCCAGCGGATCACTTGAGGCCAGGAGTTCAAGACCAGCCTTGTCAACATAGTGCAACCCCATTTCTACAAAAGAAAAAGAAAAAAAGAAAAAAAAAAGCCCAATATCTATAAAAGCTTAAAAACAAACTGCTTCCTCTTTTATTTGTGCTTAGAGTTTTTCTTTTCTTTTTTTTTTTGAGACTGAGTTGCTCTTTTGCCCAGACAGCAGTGCAGTGGTGCAATCTTGGCTCACTGCAACCTCCGCCTTCTGGGTTCAAGCGATTTTCCTGCCTCAGCCCTCGAAGTAGCTGGGATTACAGGCGTGCACCACTAGGCCCGGCTAATTTTTTGTATTTTTAGTAGAGACGGGGTTTCACCATGTTACCCAGGCTGGTCTCGATCTCCTGACCTCGTGATCCGCCTGCCTCGGCCTCCCAAAGTGCTGGGATTACAGGTGTAAGCCACTGCACCCAGCCTTGTGCTTAGAGTTTTTCTTAAAAAACTTCAAAATTGTTAAATGTAACACACATCAGAAGACGATACAGAACAAATGGATGTTTTATAACCACGGTGCAGGCTGGAGATACAATCTTATCAGCACCCTAGACTTCCTTGTCTTGCCTTTGTCTTCTTCCCCTAAAGGGTAACCACTGTCCCAACTTTTACAGTAATCACATCCTTTGTTTTCTTTAGTTTTATCACCCAAGTGTATTTCCCCAAAGATGCCTTAAAAAACATTTTGCGAAGGGGGCATGTGACAGGCAGAACAATGGCCCTCCAAAGATATTCACATCCTAATCGCAAAACCGGTGACTATTACCTTTTATGGCAAAAGAGACTTTGAGATGTGATAAAGTTAAGGATGTTGAGATGGGTCTTTATAAGAGGGAGTCAGGCTGGGCGCGGTGGCTCACGCATGTAATCCCAGCACTTTGGGAGGCCGAGGTGGGCAGATCACTTGAGGTCAGGAGTTGGAGATCAGCCTGGCCAACATGGTGAAACCCCATGTCTACAAAATTAGCCGGATGCGGTGGCGGGTGCCTATAATCCCAGCTACTCAGCAGGCTGAGGCAGGAGAATAGCTTGAAGCCAGGAGGTGGAGGTTGCAGTGAGCCGGGATCTTGCCATTGTACTCCAGCCTGGGCGACAGAGCAAGACTCCGTCTGAGAAAAAAAAAAGAGGAAGTCAGGAAGGTCAGAGTCAGAGAGGGAGAGGTGATGATTAAAGTGGAGATTAGAGTGATGTGACTCTGAGCCAAGACATTCAGGTAGCCTCTAGAAGCTAGAAAGGTCAAGGAAATGATTTGCCCTGGAGCCTCCGCAAGGAATGCAGCCCTGCTGACTCATGTTAGACTTCTGACCTCCAGAAGATGGTAGGATAAGTTCGTATTGTTGTAAGCCACAAAGTTTGTGGTAATTTGTTATAGCACCAATAGAGAATTTATACAGGAAGTAGTTTTAAACTCACAGAAAAGTTGAAGAAAAGAATAGTATCCTTCATTCAGATTCACCTATTGCTAATATATCACTATTTGTTTTAGTATTCCATTTTTATCTTTCTGAACTGCTTTAGAGTGAGTTGCACATGTCATAGCCCTTTAATCCAAAATATTTCAAAATATTTTAATTAAAAATATTGGGGGGGTGGGGTCTTGCTATGTTGTCCAGGCTAGTTTTGAATTCCTGGTCTCAAGCTATCCCCTCCACCTCAGCCTCCTGAGCAGCTGAGACTATAGGCGTGCACCATTGTGTCTGGCAAAATTTTTTTTATGCATAATAATGTTATAGTTCTCAACCTCAATACATTTAACATTGATAGTTTTATCTAATTTACCATCCATGTTCGAATTTTTTCACTTAATCCAATAATATCCTTTGTAGCATTTTTTCCCTCTCTAGTTTGGGATTCAGTCTAGGATTAGGTGTTGTATTTAACTGTCATGTTTCTAGCCTCCTTGAATCTGGAACATTTCCACAGGCTTTCTTTGTCTGCCTTTCTTTTTTTTTTTTTTTTCTTTTTTTTGAGATAGAGTCTCACTCTGCTGTCACCCAGGGTGTAGTGCGGTGGTGTGAGCACCACTGCACCTTGAACTCCTGGGCTCAAGTGATACTCCTGAGTAGCCAGGATTCCAGGTGCGTGGTGCCACACCGGCTCTTTGTCTTTCTTGACGTTGGCTTTTTAAATAGAATGCTTCTCACTTTTGATCTGTCTGGCATTTCCTTATGAGTAGACTTAGGCATTCCTGGATGGAGCATTGCATAAGTGATGATGTGTCCTTCTTAGAGTATACAGTGTCCCTTGTTGGTGATGTTAATTTTGACACCATCCAGTCAGTGTTGATTAATTTCTTTATAGTTACTATAGTTTTACCTTTCAACCGATAAGCAACCTGTAAGAGGACATTTTAAGACTATGCAAACATTCTACTCCTCAACAAAATTTCTCCTTAGATTTAACATCCTTTAATGATTCTTGCCTGAATTTTTTTTTTTCTTGAGACGGAGTTTTGCTCTTGTCGCCTAGGCTGTAGTGCAATGGCACAATCTTGTCTCACTGCAACCTCTGCCTCCTGAGTTCAAGCAATTCTCCTGCCTCAGCTTCTTGAGTAGCTGGGATTACAGGCACGTGACACCATGCCCTGCTAATTTTTGTGTTTTTAGTAGAGATGGGGTTTCACCATGTTGGCCAGGCTGGTCTCGAACTCCTGATCTCAGGTGATCTGCCCGCCTTGGCCTCCCAAAGTGCTAGGATTACAGGCATGAGCCACCATGCTCGGCCATGAATTTTGCTATTATAGTTACAAAATTATAATTTTCCAACTCTAGTGTCTTCTCTGTTGATCAGTTGGCATTTGGTATTCTACTGTAAGAAACAACTCTCCCTTCTCATCTATCAGTTTATCAATCACTGATACAGAATAATACATTTCTATTTTTTCAGTAGTTTGTTACACTTTATTAATTATTTTGGTGCTCAAACCGTTCCTGATTTAACCAGTGGGGCTTCCTTCAAGCTGGTTCCTATGTTAGTGACATACCTACTCCCCTCTACCTTTTCTTTTTAGTGTTTCCACGCTTTCTGGCATAAAAAGCTGTTCCAGGCTCGTCTTTTACTTTGATGTTCCAGCCCTGGAATCAGACATTTTTCCAAGGAGCCCTGGTTCTTTTTAGTGGGAGGTGGTGTTAGGGCTAGACATGGATGCCACACATGCTCGGGATGTCAATCAGTGTGACAGATCTAGGAAATATATGCAAACACACACAACATACGTATACATGCATATACATGGGCACCTATTCATGCATGTACGTAGTTTAGAAATCAAGAGTTCACACAGATAGCTCCAATTTCAGTCTGTCCCCACAGGGTTCTTTCTTGCTCTTCCCTGTTTCGTATTAGTATGTCCCTGCTTCCACAGCAAGAACCCTGGCTTCCAGCATCATCAACACCTTTACTCATTTGCTCAGTCCTGTAATACCTCTAAAATAGTTTGGATTTGCTTTGCCTATACGTCTACAAAAATAAACCAAATAAAATAGAATTGAGGATTTGTTTGCAGTCCTCCCCCTAACCCTACCCGAAACTGTGATGTGAAGTCAAATATTGTTTTTTTTTTTTTTGAGACAGAGTCTCACTCTGTTACCCAGGCTGGAATGCAGTGGCGTGATCTCGGCTTACTGCAACCTCCTCCTCCCAGGTTCAAGTGATTCTCCTGCCTCAGTCTCCCAAGTAGCTGGGATTATAGGCGAGTGCCACCATACCTGGCTGATTTTTGTATTTTTAGTAGAGATGGGGTTTTGCCATGTTGGCCAGGCTAGTCTCGAACTCCTGACCTTGGGTGATCCGCCCACCCGCCTTGGCCTCCCAAAGTGCTGGGGTTACAGGCGTGAGCCACCACGCCCGGCCTTGTGTTTGTTGATTCTTTTTTAACCCCCTCTAGTGTGGATTTGATATTCATTTAAAATACAGTTGGGTTTATTTTTAGTTTACTTTCAAATTAGGTTTCTTTCCTGTTTCCATACTTGTTTATTTTATGTTTGAATATGTAGACCATTAACGTGCTTCCAAAAGCCAAAGCTATGTAAGAGGCATACATACCCAGAAGTGTCACACATTCTTGTATTCTTTCTGCCCCTTTCTCCTTCATCCCTTGTGGGTGACCAATATCATTGTTTTCTGGTTTATTTGTCCTGTGTTTGTTTTTGTAAAAATAAAAATAAGCATATATATATTAATGTATGTTTTCTTATTTTCCCTTCTTTCTTAAACAAATGGTAGCAAGTATAGAAGCTCTTCTACACTTGTCTTTTTTTTTGAGACAGGGTCTTGCTCTGTCGCTCAGGCTGGAGTGCAGTGGCACTATCACAGCTCACTGTAGCCCCGACCTCTGGGACTCAAGTGATCCTCCCACTTCAGCCTTCTGAGTAGCTGGAACTACCAGTATGCATGTGCCACCACACCTGGCTAATTTTTGTATTGCTTGTGTAGAGTTACTGGGGCTGGTCTCAAGTGATCTGCCCACCTTGACCTCCCAAAGTGCTGGGATTGCAGGTGCGAGGCACCCCGCCCTGTCCTGCACTTTGCTTTTCTCATTTAATAATAGGTCCTGAAAAATCACTCCAGATCATTTTATACATGTATTTATACATAGTTTTCAACGATTCTATACTTGAGCATTTAAGTGTTTTGCAGTAATGCTGTAATGTCTAACCTCATGCATACATATTTTATGTTGTTGTATCTTCAGGATAAATTCCTAGAAGTAGGATTGTTGGATATATTAATCTGCTCAGGCTGCTGTCATAGAATACCACAGACTGGGTGGCTTCAACAATAGAAATTTGTTTTCTCTTAGCTCTAGAAGCTGGAAGACTAAGATCAAGGTGCTGGCAGGGTTGCTTTCTGCTATAGCCTCTTCCTGGCTTGCAGATGGCCACCTGCTTGCTGTGTCCTCATGTGACTGTTTCTCTTTGCCGGCCTTTTCTCTGTGCTTTCTCACTCATGGTGTTTCTTCTTCTGAATAAAGACACCAGTCCTGTTGGATTAGGGCCCCACCATTATGGCCTTGTTTAACTTTATCCCCAAAAGGCCCTGTCTCCAAATACATTTACATAGAGTGGAAGGGCTTCAGCATATGAATTTAGGGGGGACACAATTCAGTCCAGAGCATTGGGTCAATTGGTAAATACTTATTTATGGTGTCTTTTGTTTTATTAGATATTGCCAAATTTCCCTCCACGAGAATTGTACCATTTTGCATTTCTGCTAGCAATGTATGAAAGTGCCCATGTCCCTACAGCCTCTCCAACAGAGTGTATTGTGAAGCTTTTGAATTTTTGTCAGCTTGATGGGTGAGAAATGGTATTCAGTGTAGTTTTAATTTGCATTTTTTAAATGAGCAAAATTGTATGTCTTTCTACATGTTCGAGTCATTTTTATATCTTTATTCTTGTGAAGTGTCTGTCTTTTGCCTATTGTTCAATAGCATTTTGAGTTTTTTCTTTGATTTTTAAAAGTATTTTATTTATTTATTTTTTTGAGATGGAATCTCGCTCTGTCACCCAGGCTGGAGTGCAATGGCATGATCTCAGCTCACTGCAACTTCCACCTCCCAGGTTCAAGCAATTCTCCTGCCTCAGCCTCCTGAGTAGTTGGAACTACAGGCGTGTGCCACCACGCCCAGCTAATTTTTTTGTATTTTTAGTAGAGACAGGGTTTCACCATGTTAGACAGGATGGTCTCGATCTCCTGACCTCGTGATCCCCCTGCCTCGGCCTCCCAAAGTGCTGGTATTACAGGCGTGAGCCACCGCCAGTGAGCTAGCCAGGTGTGGTAGCTTCAGGTGGGAGGCCTGCTTAAGGCCAGGAGTTTGAAACCAGCCTGGGCAATATAATGAGACCCCATTTCTACAAAAATTAAAAAAAAAATTAGCTAGGTGTGGTGGTGTGAGCTTGTAGTCCCAGCCACTGGGAGGCTGAGGAGAGAGGATCGCTTGAGGCCAGGAGTTTGAGGCTGCAGGATTCATGATCATGCCATTGCACCCCAGCTTGGGTGACAGAGGAGACCTTGTCTTAAAAAAAAAAAAAATAAATAAAAGACGTAGACACAACTTATTTAACAGCTTCATTAAGGTATAACTTACAACCATAAAATTAATTCATTTTAAGTGTACAATTTAGTGATTTTAAATAAATTTACAGAGTTGTGCAATCATTACCACAATTCAGCTTTAGAACATTTCCATCACCCTAAAAAGATCCCTTGTGCCTGTTTGCCGCCCCACTCCTCACCACAGGCAACTATTAACCTGCTTTCAGTCTCTTTAGATTTGTCCTTTCTGGACATTTCATATAGATAGAATCATATAATACGTGGTCTTTTGCATCTGGCTTCTTTTATTTAGCATAATATTTTGAGGTTTATCTGTATTTTTGCATGTGTTTTGCATGATTTCCGAATAGTGTTGCATATATGGCTAGCCTACATTTTGTTTATTCATTCACCAGTTGGTGGACTTGTGGATTGTTCCTACTCTTTGGCTATTATAACTAATACTGCTGTGAGATTCATGTACACATCTTGAGGTGGATCTTTGTTTTCATTTCGTTGGGTAGAATCCTAGGAGTGAAATGGCTGCGTTGTATTTTTTTGTATGAATTTTTGAGTAACTGCCAAACTGTTTTCCAGAGGGGCCGTGCCATTTTACAAATTTATATTTTACAAAGTGGCTGCTCAGTTTTTCCATATCCTCATCTACACTTATTATTGTTTATCTTTTTGATAATAATAATTCTGATGGGTGTGAGGTGATATCTCATTTTGGTTTTGATTTGCGTTTCTTTAATGACTAATGATGTTGAGTCTCTTTTCGTAAGTTTATTAGCCATTAGTATATCCGCTTTGGGAAAATATCTGTTCAAATCTTTAGCTTATTTTAAAATTGGATTATGTATCTTTTTATTGTTGAACTTTAAGAATTTTTTTTGTTTATATTTATCAGACATAGGATTTGCAAATGTTTTTCTCCCAAATATTTTTCTCTGTGGCTTATCTTTTCATTTTCTTGATGGTATCTGTTGAAGCACAAGTTTTAAATTTTGATTAAGTTCACTTTATCCATTTTTTTTTCTTTTATGGATTATGCTTTTGGTGTCATATCTAAAAAAAGGCAGATATTGTGGTTTTTTTTTTTTTTTTTGTAGAGAAACTCAATTATGTTGTTTTTTTCTCTACAAAAAGAAATGTGTTTGCTAGGCTGGTCTTGAACTGGTCTAAGTTGCCGAGGCTGGTCTTGAACTTCTGGCCTCAAGCGATCCTTCCGCTTTGGCTTCCCAAAGTGCTGAGATTTCAGGCATGAGCCAATGTGCCTAGCTAGAAAAGGCAGATGTTAAAACCACTTTCCTTTCATAGAATTATGAGATTCTCTTTATTCTCAGGCCTAATTTAGTGATGAGATCCATTTATTGAGTGAGCTGTGTTGAAATGCATAAGGACTTGCCTCTGGGTAGTGGTCCTATGGTCCTAGCCCACTTTGGGCAACTATTACTAGGAAGGCTATGTATATAATATTGATCAAAAGTATAGGCTTTAGGGCCTGACTGCCTGGGTTTGAATTTTGACTTCATCTCTTCCTAGCAATGTTACCTTGGGAAAGTGGCTTAATTTCTCAGTCCCTCAGTTTCCTCATCTGTAAAGTATGGATGATAATAGTGCTTCCCTCATAAGATATTTGTCTATACATTGCATAGAAAACGTTTGGAGCAGAGCAAGGGCCCAACAAATATTACCATTATTGCTGGGGAGCAATTCTCAATTGTAGTTTGGGATGGAGTTGTGCATATTAAAATCATTTGAGGGGCTTTGCATGCCTTTTCTAATGTGGCAGGCCATGAATTAGAGAAGCTGGGGTGATAAGCCTTGCACTTAGCCTTCCTTGACACATTTAAAGCTGATTGTTCCTTACAATCACTTTCATTAAATGAGGCAATTTGGGTTGATGTGTGGAATCACAAAACTTTTCATCAGATGTAAAAATAGCTCAAGCTCCATTAACACTTAGAAAATGAAGAATCAACTAACTACTGTTGCCAAGGCAAATATTAGGCAGTAAGCCTTAAGTAAACCAAGAACAGGATGTAAGCTATTCACATTTGATAAAATACCTTTCTCTGCCTTTGGAGCATTTTATTAGGCCAGAGACCTGATTATACAATAACTTGCAATTCAGCAATAGGATTCCTGTTTCATTCCTGTTGGAATAGAAGAGCTTCAACTTGGCCGGGCGCGGTTGCTCATGCCTGTAATCCCAGCACTTTGGGAGGCTGAGGCGGGCGGATCACCTGAGGTCAGGAGTTGGAGACCAGCCTGTCCAACATGGTAAAACCCCGTCTACAAAAAATCCAAAAATTAGCCAGGAGTGGTGGCAGGCTCCTGTAATCCCAGCTACTCAGGAGGCTGAGGCAGGAGAATTGCTTGAACCCAGGAGGCAAAGGTTGCAGCGAGCCAAGATCGCACCATTGCACTCTAGCCTGGACGACACAGCAAGACTCCATCACAAAAAATAAAAATAAAAATAAATAAAGTAAATAAATAAATGGATATGGAATGCTTTTATCAGATGATAAAGTTTGCTACTAAAGGATGCTGGTGGTTGCACAACATTGAATACACTAAATATAAATACCGCTGTATTGTACACTTTAAAATGGTTAATTTTATATTATGCGAATTTCACCTCAATTTTAGGGATTCATGAGGTATATTTACTTTTTGTGCTTCCCAGAGCCAAAATTTTTTTTTGGAGATGGAGTGAGTCTCACTCTGTCACCCAGGCTGGAGCACGATCTCGGCTCACTGCAACCTCTTCCTCCTGGGTTCAAGCAATTCTCCTGCCTCAGCTTCCCTAGTAGCTGGGATTACAGGCACACACCACCATACCCAGCTAATTTTTGTATTTTTAGTAGAGACAGGGTTTTGCCATGTTGGTCAGTCTGGTCTTGAACTCCTGACCTCAGGTGATCTGCCTGCCTCGGCCTCCCAAAGTGCTGGATTACAGGCGTGAGCCACCGCGGCCAGCCAGAATTTCGTTCCTTTTTGAGGCTGAATAATATTCCACTGTGTGTATATGCCACGGTTTGTTTATCCATTCATCTGTTGATATACATTTGGGTTATTTCCATCTTTTGGCTGTTGTGAGTAGTGCTTCTGGAAACATGCATGTACATGTATTTGAGTCCCTTTTTCAGTTCTCTTAGGCATATACCTAGGAGTAGAATTGCTGGGTCATATGGTAATTCTATGTTTAACTTTTTGAGGAACTGCCAAACTCTTTTTCACAGAGGCTGAGTCATTTTACCTTCCTAGCAACAATGTATGAGGGTTCCAATTTCTATACATCCTCACCAGCACTTGTCATTTTCCATTATTTTGATTTTTAGTGGGTGTGAAATGGTACCTCATAGTGGTTTTGATTTGCATTTCCCTAAGTGACTAATGATGTTCATGTGCTTGTTAGCCATTTGTATTTCTGCCTTGGAGAAAAGTCTATTCCAGTCCTTTTCCCTTTTTTTTTTTTTTTTTTTGAGACAGAGTCTCATTTTGTTACTCAGGCTGGAGTGCAATGGTGTGATCTTGGCTCACTGCAACCTCTGCCTCCCGGGTTTAAGCGATTCTCCTGTGTCAGCCTCCCGAGTATGTGGGATTACAGGCGCCTGCCACCACACCCAGCTAATTTTTTTTTTTTTTTTTTTGAGACGGAGTCTCGCTCTGTCACCCAGGCTGGAGTGCAGCGGCGTGATCTTGGCTCACTGCAAGGTCCGCCTCCCGGGTTCACACTATTCTCCTGCCTCAGCCTCCCGAGTAGCTGGGACTACAGGCGCCCACCACTGCGCCCAGCTAATTTTTTTAATTTTTAGTAGAGACGGGATTTCACCGTGGTCTCGATCTCCTGACCTGGTGATTGGCCCCCCTTGGCCTCCCAAAGTGCTGGGATTACAGGCGTGAGCCACCGCGCCCGGCCTAATTTTTATATTTTTAGTAGAGATGGGGTTTCACCATGTTGGTCAGGCTGGTCTTGAACTCCTGATCTCAAGCGATCCGCCTGCCTCAGCCTCCCAAAATGTTGGGATTATAGGCGTGAGCCACCGTGCCTGGCCCCTTTTCCCATTTTAAAATTGGGTTCAACTGGGTTCTGTGGCTCACACCCATAATCCCAGCTATGTAGGAGGCTGAGGCAGGAGGATTGCTTGAGTCCAGGAGTTTGAGGTTACAGTGAGCTGTGATTGCGCCACTGCAGTCCAGCCTGGGTGACAGAGCAAGACCCAGTCTCTTAAAAAATAAAAAAAATTGTGCCGGGCATGGTGGCTCACTCTTGTAATCCCAACACTTTGGGAGGCTGAGGCGGGTGGATCATGAGGTCAGGAGATTGAGACCATCCTGGCTAAAACGGCGAACCGCGTTCTCTACTAAAAATACAAAAAAATTAGCCGGGTGTGGTGGTGGGTGCCTGTAGTCCCAGCTACTCGGGAGGTGGAGGCAGGAGAATGGCATGAACTCGGGAGGCGGAGCTTGCGGTGAGCCAAGATCACGCCACTGCCTTCCAGCCTGGGCAACAGAGTGAGATTCTGTCTCAAAAATAAATAAATAATTAAAAAATAGAAATATTAGATTGTCTTTTCGTTGTTGAATTGGAACAGTTCTTTATATATTCCGGATACTAGACCCTTATCAGGTAAATTACTTGCAAATATTCCTGCCATTCTGTAGGCTTCTTTTCACTTTCCTGATAGTGTTCTTTGATGCACAAAAGTTTTTTAATTTGGTGAAGTCCAGTTTATTTTTTTCTTTTGTCGTCCGTGTTTTTGGTGTCATATCTGAGAATCCATTGCCGAATTCCAGGTCATGATCTATTTTTGTTAATTTTTTTATATGGTAGGAGGTAGTAGTCTATCTTTATTCTTTTGCATGTGGGTATTCTATTGTTCCAGCATCATTTATTGAGGAGACTTTCTCTATTGAATGGTCTTGGCACCTTGTGGAAAATCACTTGGCTGTAGATGTGTGGGTTTATTTCTGGGGACTCAATTTTGTCCTTGCCATTTGCCTTTGTATGGGCTGAGTTTCTTGTTTTTCTCCCTTTGACAACAGGATCATGGGGTTGACAGCAGCATTTTCCAGAATCCTAAAAAGCTTCATCTAACTATTGGGATGTTGGTGCTTTTGAGTGAGGAAGAGATCCAGCAGACATGTGAGATGCTACAGCAGTGTAAAGAGGAATTCATTAAGTGAGTAATCCTCAGGGATGGGGTTGGGTGGTCTACCTGGGCTGGCTTCATTTTGGTATTACAGACTTGTTTTTGAACCAGAAAGTGTGTAACATGGGAAGGACTCATGTGATCTGATGGAGCCCACTCAGGTAGTCCAGGCTAACCTCTCATACCAGATTCCATAACCTTAATCACATCTACAAAAATGTCTTTGCCTTGTAAGATAGAATATAAATTCTAGAGAGTGGGACATCAACATCTTTGGGGGTCATTATTCTGTCTATTACAGTAACTCAAACATTATAACACGATTCTCTAGGAGAGTCTTCATTATATTTTAGAAACACTGACTTTCTTTTTTTTTTTTGAGATGGAGTCTCGCTCTGTCGCCCAGGCTGGAGTGCAAACATTATAACACGATTCTCTAGGGAAGTCTTCATTATATTTTAGAAATATTGACTTTTTTTCTTTCTTTCTTTTTTTTTTTTTTTTTGAGATGGAATCTTGCTCTGTCGCCCAGGCTGGAGTGCAGTGGCGCAATCTCGGCTCGCTGCAAGCTCTGCCTGCCGGGTTCTCGCCATTCTCCTGCCTCAGCCTCTGGAGTAGCTGGGACTACAGGTGCCCGCCACCATGCCCGGCTAATTTTTTGTATTTTTAGTAGAGATGGGGTTTCACCATTTTGGCCAGGATGGTCTTGATCTCCTGACGTTGTGATCTGCCCGCCTTGGCCTCCCAAAGTGCTGGGATTATAGGTGTGAGCAACCAAGCCTGGCCTCTTTTTTTTTTTTTTAAATACAAATAATTTTATTTGATTCAGTAAGAATTTTAAAAAATTAAAACGTTTTTTATGACTTTTTTTTTTTTTTTTTTCAGGGACGGGCTCTTACTCTGTTACCCAGGCTAGCTAGTCTCAAACTCCTGGTCTCAAGCAACTTTCCTGCTTCGGCCTTCAAAAGTGCTGGGATTACAGGCGTGAGCTGCCATGTCCAGCCAGTTCAGAAGGGATACCAGAAACAGTCTAAGTGATCTGTTTTGACTCAGGGAAAGCATTACTGTTCTGAGGGCAGAGTTGTTATTCTTTTTTTACTGTAAAATTTTAATTTACACATACATCTGACATAACAGCTTTATTTCGAAGAATCATATCTTCCCCATTTCCCTTTACTTTCTTCCTTTTACTTAAGATTGACAAAAGAGAGAAATGTGAAAGCCAATTCACTCAAATAGTTTTTTTTATTCCATTCTTGTAGGCAGGCCCCATGCTATTCTAACATGGCCTTATAGAAATGGTTTACCAGGTTCATTGGATAGAACAAGGTAAAAGGATCTAAAATTTTTCTCTAGTTATGTTGTATATGAAACTGTGTAGCCAAGCACGGTGGTAATCCCAGCACTTTGGGAGGCCGAGGCTGGCGGATCACGAGGTCAGGAGATCGAGATCATGCTGGCTAACACGGTGAAACCCCGTCTCTACTAAAAATGCAAAAAATTAGCCAGGTGTGGTGGTGGGCGCCTGTAGTCCCAGCTACTCAGGAGGCTGAGGCAAGAGAATGGCGTGAACCTGGGAGGCGGAGCTTGCAGTGAGCCGAGATTGCGCCACTGCACTCCAGCCTGGGCGACAGAGCGAGACTCCATCTCAAAAAAAAAAAAAAAGAAACTGTGTAATACAAACACTTTATGGGCCAGTTATCCTTTTCCACTAATTGTTTCAAAGACAAACTATTTTTCTTGAGCAAGATCATAAGCTGATAGGGTTTACAGTCTTCTATCCTTTCTGAATCTCAGAGAGCAAAGAACACTTCTTGTCATGTTCTTTGCTCAGTAATGGACATATCTGTTTTCTCTAGATCTTACCTGAAATTCAAAATAATTTGGTGTTTGTCATTAGATACTTTCCGTTTCCCTTATATAAAGCAAAACATTATGCTTTATTTTACAGAGCAGGGCAGTTTTACCTGGTTTAAGGATCAGTTCTGATACTTTAATGTATTCCCAGGTTACTTTTTGCTAAACTAAACTGAAAGCTGCTACATTTCCTTGGCTGCCATTGGGATAATCCTGCAAAGAAAAAATTTAAAGGTAGATGAAATATTTGTTTAGAGAAGTATTTGTTCTTTTTACCTTATGAAAATCAGGTCACAGGTTTTTAATCACTGAAGCTTTATCCTAAGCTATGCAAAGATTTAACTGAGTTCCTCCCTTTTATGTCTCTTGGTGCCTTTTGTGATTAAATGCCAAATCTGAGCCCTTTAAGCATGTCAGAGTTAGTGTGCCTAGGGAATAAAGAGCAGTCTTAATAGTTCCTCAGAATTTTTGACATGACAGTATGAAAACAGTAATTGTAGTTTTTCAAATTCAGCAAAGCTTTTGAAATAGGACAGAGTTACCCTGCCAAAAATCTGCAGTGCATGCAAAAATTTGTTTAAAGATGCTCTTTTTAAAAAGCTGGAAAGATGTGGAAGCAGCGAGTAAAATAAAGCAAGCCTCCCCAACTTCCTTCTCCTAATTTCCCCCGTCACATGCATTTGTTTAAAAAGTGCACAATTGATTTACCTCTGAGAAGAGATTACTTCTTAAAAAAAACAAAAAGGGTACTTCTATTAAAGCTCTGATAAGTAAATCAGTTAATTGGATCATCGAATTTTTTCTTGCTCTTTGACCTTAGTCTTTGTGCTTGGTATACTTAGAAAAAATGTCCATAAATAATGGCATTTCTAACCTGAACCTTTTATGGTGTAGTGGTCCCAAATTAAAATATGAAAGGAAAACACTGAAAAATGAACAGACCTGTACATAGTGTGCTGTAGTTTAATTTGATGGTTTTTAAAATTGGAGTGTTGAAATAAATGTGGCTATATTGAAATTTGATTTAAACTGTGGAGCTATATGGCTATATTAAAGAAATGGGTAGTTGAGTATTCATTTTAAATTTGGGGGTAGTTTTTTAATTTGAAGGATGCTATGAGACCAAAAACAGGAGTTTTGTTTCCATTTTTCGGTGAAAGGCTCTTGTAGCTCTATAGATTTTGAATGAATTATTCGGTGTTTAGTAAATTCGAAAGCTCCGGCTGTGTCCCTGGTGACTTTTCTTTGTGAGATGTAGGACACAGACCGTGCACTGGCTCTGAGTATGAGTATGGAGTCTGACAAATGTGCAGCTCTTCTTCAGTCCCAGCAGCACCCTCCTGTGCCTCAGTGTTCCCAGCAGGCCTGATGTCAAACCAAAGAAGTTTAAAGGGACTAGAAAGAGGAGAGAAAATACCCATGAATAAATGTTAATGCCTGATTATTGCCTCACGTGTCATCAGTTGGAAAGTAATTTGCTTACTGGTGTCCCAGATGTAATTGTTCGGCCACCAAGACAAAGAGTGTTTATCAGGCAAACCATCGGATTTCTATCCTGCTCTTTAATCTCCCTCTTGATAAATGTTAGGGGTAGGTTGAAAGAGTTTGTGTTTCTGCTCATAAAGCAGGCTTTGGACCCTGTTTCATTTTTCTAATTTTTTTTGTTCTTAGTACCCCATCTAATTCCAAGTATTTGAGGTAGTTAAGAGTGAGGACATGTATACAAAAGAAATGTTACAGTCAGAGATTTAGAAACCATAAGGATGGTATAGGGAGAAAATTCTACCTGAAAGTCAAGGTAAGATAATAATTGTACTTGAGCATTAAAGTTTGATACTATTTTCTGACACCAGTGTACTTGAACTAAATTACAAAAAGAAATACACCACTTAGTATAGTTCTTGTCTGATAAAAAGCAGTATGACTTTTTTTTTATGGTTTAAAAAATTTTCAGTTGTGGTAAAATACAACATAAAATTTGCCATCATAAACATTTTAAGTGCATAGTTCGATAGTGTTAAGTATACTCAGGTTTTGTGAAGCCAACCCCAGTATAACAGTTTTTTCAGGAGAGTAACCTTTTCTGGTTCTCAATCCATCAAAAGTTTATCATGTAAATCTTAATAAAGAATGCTGAATGATGATTGACAGTGTCTTTAACAGGAATTTTGCAGAAGATAAAAACATTGTTCATATGAGTCTTTCTTCCGTTGACCTTGGAAATTGCAGATATAACATTAAATATAACCCATTAAAAACATTTTAGTGGGAATCTAAGCCAATGGTGTGGTGATGCTTTCTGGTGATTTAACTATGCAGGGTGAGCTTTAAAAATGTTGGGGGATGTGTATTTAGTGTGAAATTTTTTTTTCAAACAAACTTTTTTGACTTCACTTTGATAGGATTCAGTGGCAATCTTTCAAATTGAATTCTTTGGCTAGTACTTGGAATGGCGATATATTGTGTATTGATTGAAGCTACATACCTCAGATGACAGTTCAGAGCTTGGCTTGTGATTTGAAACGTTTCCCTTCTTATTAGAGGTGGCTATAGGAAGACTTACTATGATCAGGGCTGTAATTTTTCTTAATTAGAAAAAGTATCTGGGCCGGGCGCAGTGGCTCATGCATGTAACCCAAGCACTTTGGGAGGCCAAGCTGGGAGGATTGCTTGAGCCCAGGAGTTTGAGACCACCCTGGGCAACATGGAAAGAAAAGTGTCTGCCTAAAATAGTTGAGTTACTAATTTCATACTGAGAAAAGTTTTGGTCTTATGCAATAATAAGGCCTTGAAATGTTAAGGGAATCTTTACTATTAGGATTCCTAGGCTACAAAGAGCATCCCCATGACCTGGGTTCAATGTCAAGACAACTTTTTCCTTTTTTTCCAGCTGTCTTTTGATTGATCCTAAAACCCTTTTTTTTTCTTTTTTTTTTTTTTTGAGGTGGAGTCTTATTCTGTCGCCCAGGCTGGAGTGCAGTGGCGAGATCGCTGCTCACTGCAAGCTCCGCCCCCTGGGTTCACGCCATTCTCCTGCCTCAGCCTCCTGAGTAGCTGGGACTACAGGTGCCCGCCACCACGCCCAGCTAATTTTTTGTATATTTAGTAGAGACGGGGTTTCACTGTGTTTCAGCATGTTAGTCAGGATGGTCTTGATCTCCTGACCTCGTGATCCACCCACCTTAGCCTCCCAAAGTGCTGGGATTACAGGCGTGAGCCACCGCACCTGGCCAAATCCTTTTTTTTTAAGGCAGTACCACATTTTTACTTAATGACAGTGTAGCATGTGTATTATGCTGTTCTTGCATTATTGCTATAAAGAAATACCAGAGACTGGGTAACTTACAAAGAAAAGAGGTTTAATTGGCTCACGGTTCTGCAGGCTTGCAAGAAGCATGCTCGGCTTCTGGGGAGGCCTCAGGATGCTACAATTATGGCAGAAGGTGAAGGGGATCAAGTACATCACATGGCAAAAGCAGGAACAAGCAACAGAGAGTGGCAGGGGAGGTGCCACACACTTTGAAACAAGTAGATTTTGTGTGAACTCAGAGTGAGAGCTCATTTATCACCAAGGGGATGGCCCAAGCCATTGACAAGAGATCTGTCCCCATGATCCCAACACCTCCCACTAGACCCCACCGCCAACATTAGGGATTACAATTCAACAGGAGACTTAGGCAGGGACAAATAGCCAAACTATTTAATATATCAGCCTGTGACCATATTCTTCTCAAAATTGTCCAGAACAGCTTCCCCCTTAAAACATCCATTTAATGTTTGCCAGAGATTTATTGAACACCCATTTTGTATAAGGCATGGTGTCAGATTTGGAGGATATAGATGTGGATAAGATGGAGAAAGTGCCCATAATCCTGGGGTTTGGAGAAGGCTGCGCAATGAGCTGATTTTTAATTGGTTTCAGCATGGCACAACAAGGCCTTTTTCTGGTTGCAGTACAAGTTTCTTTATTAAGGGGTCCAGGAAGAAAACAGGATGGTGGGGCTTTACTTAACACAAAGGTAATACATGTTAATTTTAGGAAAGCCAGTAATTACAGATACACAAAAATAAAATATCTTTTTGTAATCTTACCACTAAAAAATAATTACCATTAACATTTTGGATATGTATATGTATATTTTTCCTTTGAGGTGTAATTTACTTACAGTAAAAATGCACAGATCTTAGGTGTAGTTGATGAGCTTTGACCAATGTCTATACCTGTGCAACCTCACCCAAATCAAGATGTGGAACATTGCCATCACCCCGTGAGGGTCCCTCATGCCTTTTTCCAGTGAATTCACTTCTCCCAGAAGCAACCTCTGTTCTGATTTCTATTACATAGATTTGGTTGGTTTGTTTTTAAATGTCCTATAAATAGAATTATTCAGTATATACACTTTTGTGTTTGGTCTATTTTGGATATTTTTTAAAATTTTAACTTGTTAATGGATAATACATTTACATAGTTCAAAAATTTAAAATTGCAGAGGATACGCAGTGCAGTTTCTGTACCACTGAAATTCATTAACTACCTGCTTTCCTCTCTATAGGCAACCAGTGTACCACTTTCTCTGTATCCTTCCAGTGATTTTATAGATGTATACACAAATATATATAACATATTTTTTTCTTACCTCCATCTTTTGTACAAGTAGCATAGCATGCACATTGTTGTAGACCTTTTTTAAAACTTAGAAATGTAACTTATTGTATCAGT
The DNA here is from genome assembly GCF_009828535.3 of Hylobates moloch. Lineage (NCBI taxonomy): Eukaryota > Metazoa > Chordata > Mammalia > Primates > Hylobatidae > Hylobates > Hylobates moloch. The sequence goes on along the minus strand of NW_026652278.1, from coordinate 67,447,025 downwards.
TTTATGTATCATTTTATATCAATTTTTAATCAGTTTTTTATATTGTTTTATATCAGTACCTGAAAGCTTCCTTAGTCACATGTATAGTTTATTTATTGCTCTTAGTATTATAGTTTATCTAATCAGTACCATGTTATTTGACTTTTAGTCTGTTGCCAATCTTTTGGTACTCGAAACAAAACTTTATGCCTCATTTAAAACCGTATGCATAGGCCAAGTGCAGTGGCTCACGCCTGTAATCCCAGCACTTTGGGAGGCCAAGGCAAGCAGATGGCTTCAGCCCAGGAGTTCGAGACCAGCCTGGACAACATGGCAAAACCCAGTCTCTAATAAAAATATAAAAATTAGCCAGACATGGTGGCACATGTTTATAATTCCAGCTACTTGGGAGGCTGAGGCACAAGAATCGCTTGAACCTGGGAGTTGGAGGTTGCAATGAGCCAAGATCACGCCACTGCACTCCAGCCTGGGTGACAGTGTGGCCCTGTCTCAAAAAAAAAAAAATAGAACCTGTGCATAAATTATTTCTCATAAATATGAGTATATTCTTATTGCATCATGCTAAGAGGCACATATTGTCTGGTTGTTTCTTTTACTGCTAATATTCAGCTTGGTCAGTGGGTTCAGGTGTGGTCATCATGACCATTATTTATAGAGTTCCTCTTTAGAGAGGTCACTTTATATTTCCCCCAGCCTTTTGCCCAAGTTTTAGCAGCCATTGGTGATCACTGTCAAGATCTATTACTTTATCAGGGGTTGCAAGATTCTAATTTCGTTGTTCCTTCTGCATTTATTAGTTTTGGAGTTCTTCTGTAAAGGAGAACTTTGCTTTATCAACAGTTACACAAGTTGATGTGTAACTGAATTCAAAATTGTTTCCTTAGGATGGGCTCCTGGAAATGGAATTGCTTGGGGAAAGGGTTTTTATTGATGAAGGCTTCTCATAAATATTGACAGATTGCTTGTAAAGATGTGATATCAGGCTGAGTGCAGTGACTCATGCCTGTAATCCCAGCACTTTGGGAGGCCAGGGTGGGAGGATCACCTGAGGTCTGGAGTTCAAGACCACTCTAGCCAATATAGTTAAACCCCATCTCTACTAAAAATACAAAAATTAGCTTGGCGTGGTGGCGGGCGCCTGTAGTCCCAGCTACTCAGGAGGCTGAGACAGGAGAATCACTTGAATCTAGGAGGCGGAGGTTGCAATCCGAGATCGTGCCATTGCACTCTAGCCTGGGCGACTAGCAAAACTGTCTCCAAAAAAAAAAGGCCGGGCGTGGTGGCTCACACTTGTAATCCCAGCACCTTTGGGAGACTGAGGCGGGCAGATCACGAGGTTAGGAGATCGAGACCATCCTGGCTAACGTGGTGAAACCCTGTCTCTACTAAAAATACAAAAAAATTAGCCGGGCGTGGTGGCGGGCGCCTGTAGTCCCAGCTACTTGGGAGGCTGAGGCAGGAGAATGGCGTGCACCTGGGAGGTGGAGGTTGCAGTGAGCCGAGATCGCGCCACTGCACTCCAACCTGGGCAACAGAGCAAAACTCTGTCTCAAAACAAAACAAACAAACAAAAAAGTAAATAAAGATGTGATATCAATTTACACCTCCACCTTTGTTATATGAGTGAAATGCTGTTTGTAACTTGTAGAAATAGTAGAGATGGGCGCCTGAGAGATGAGCCAACATAGTAAATGTCTTTATGGATCAGAACTGTTATCACTTGACTTTCTCTATGAGACAGTGCTAATAAACTGATACTGGGATAAATATAATGTGACATTAGAAATACTTTCCAGTGTTTTCCAATTTGTGTGCATTGAAAATTTATTAATTTTGAAATTAGAAGGGCAATTAGATGTTAGGAAAAAACACAACTCCTGTTTTTGTGCACATGTAAGTAACATACATATTTGACTATGTATATTAACCATGTTTCAAAATATAATAGCCCTCTTAGCTTAAACAGTTATAGATATCTTAATGCTTTTTCCTTTGCAGTGACATTTCTGGGGGTAAACCCCTAGAAGTGGAGATGGCAGGGATAGAATACATGAATGATGATCCTGGCATGGTGGATGTTCTTTATGCCAAAGTCCATATGAAAGATGGCTCCAACAGGTATGTTTCTGGAATGCTTCTTTGTTTCAATCAAGAGGTACCTAAAAGCATCCTCAAAAGTTTGATTCATTTTGATTCCTTTTCTTTGAGTTCTTATTGTAAAGAACATGTTAATTATTTCTCTTTCTTTTTTTTTTTTTAATAGTAAGTTAATCTCTTGAAAGAGGAATTTGTTGTAGGAAAAAGTATCAGACTTTAAGTCTGACTTTTAGGATGGGGGTCTTACAATGCCCAGGCTGATCTCAGTGTCCTGGGCTCCAGGGATCCCTCTGCTTCAGCCTTCCAAGTAGCTGGGACTATAGGCACACACCCTGCACCAGGCTAATCTGGTAGCTACTGAGTTATTTGGATAACGGGTGTTGATAGTAACAATCTAGTCTTTGTGGAACTCAGTGGTTCCTTTGTGTTTTCCAGGATAAGAGGCAGGAAGGATGGCATTTTAGAATATGAGTTTCAAACGTGATGTAATGCAGTTGTAGTGGATGCCAGGACAAAATGGGGATGAAAACTTTACCAACTTCATAGGGTTATTAATCTTAATTTTGGCTGGGCGTGGTGGCTCACGCCCGTAGTCCTAGCACTTTCGGGGGCTGAGGTGGGTGGATGGCATGAGCCCAGGAGTTCAAGACTGGCCCGGGCAACAGAGTGAAAGAAACTCTTATCTATAAAAAAAAAAAAAAAAAAAACCCCAAAATAGCCAGCCATGATGGTGTGCGCCTGTAGTTTCAGCTGCTCAGGAGGCTGAGGTGAGAGGATCACGTGAGCCTGAGGAGGTCAAGGCTACAGTGAGCCGTGATCACACCACTGCACTCCAGCCTGGGCGACAGAGCAAGACCCAGTATAGAGCAAAACTCTTTTAGCAAAAAAATTATAAAAAAAAAAAAAAAATTAAAAAGATTAAATTACTTAAAATGCTTAAAATAGTGCTTGGCACAGACTTACATTATCAAAACATCAAAAAATGTTTACTTTTTTTTTTTTATTATACTTTAAGTTCTAGGGTACATGTGCACAATGTTCAGGTTTGTTACATATGTATACATGTGCCGTGTTGGTTTGCTGCACCCATTAACTCGTCATTTACATTAGGTATTTCTCCTAATGCTATCCCTCCACCAGCCCCCCACCCCACAACAGGCCCCGGTGTGTGATGTTCCCCACCCTGTGTCCAAGTGATTTCATTGTTCAATTCCCACCTGTGAGTGAGAACATGTGGTGTTTGGTTTTCTGTCCTTGCATATAGTTTGCTCAGAATGATGGTTTCCAGCTTCATCCATGTCCCTACAAAGGACATGAACTCATCATTTTTTATGGCCGCATAGTATTCCGTGGTGTATATGTGCCACATTTTCTTAATCCAGTCTATCACTGATGGACATTTGGGTTGGTTCCAAGTCTTTGCTATTGTGAATAGTGCTGCAATAAACATACGTGTGCATATGTCTTTATAGTAGTATGATTTATAATCCTTTTGGTATATACCCAGTAATGGGATTGCTGGGTCAAATGGTATTTCTAGTTCTAGATCCTTGAGGAATCACCACACTGTCTTCCACAATGGTTGAACTAGTTTACAGGCCCACCAACAGTGTAAAAGTGTTCATATTTCTCCACATCCTCTCCAGCACCTGTTGTTTCCTGACTTTTTAATGATCACCATTCTAACTGGTGTGAGATGGTATCTCATTGTGGTTTTGATTTGCATTTCTCTGATGGCCAGTGATGATGAGCATTTTTTCATGCGTCTGTTGGCTGCATAAATATCTTCTTTTGAAAAGTGTTCATATCCTTTGCCCACTTTTTGATGGGGTTGTTTGATTTTTTCTTGTAAATTTGTTTAAGTTCTTTGAAGATTCTGGATGTTAGCCCTTTGTCAGATGGGTAGATTGCAAAAATTTTCTCCTATTCTGTAGGTTGCAAATGTTTACTCTTTTTAATTTTTTGTTATTACCACACCTACATCCCTCCTAGCGGTTCTCAGTCTGCAGTTGAGGCGATTTCTAAGGCTGGCCTTGGCATTCAGAGCCATTTCCAATGTTAACGTCATTTATTAGTTGAATCAAAGCTTTTGGTGAACAGAGAAGCCCCACATGCACTGGAAATTTGTTTTTGTGTGGTCTTTTTATTTAGGGCAGGGTAGAAGAAGGTTCACACTGAGCCAGAAACCTTCTAGAGAAAATCTAATTCTCTAGGCAGGCTCCCACATTTAGTTGCTTTCCTGCAGGATTTCTTGTAAGGTTTCTGTTATCTTAATTTGAATTGATAATCTCAGTGGTGTCTTATCTCATTTCATTTGGAAGCAAGTTTTGGGGAGAAGGGAGGAAAAATGGTATAGAATGGCATAGGAGCTATTTTGGTGTGTGTTCTGTGCCAGATTTTTCTTTTTTTTTGAGATGGAGTTTCGCTTTTGTAGCCTGGGCTGGAGTGCAATGGCGTGATCTCACCTCACTGCCACATCTGCCTCCCGGGTTCAAGCAATTCTCCTGTCTCAGCCTCTCGAGTAGCTGGGACTACAGGCGCCCACCACCGTGCCCGGCTAATTTTTATATTTTTAGTAGAGACGGGTTTCACCATATTGGTCAGGCTGGTCTCGAATCCCTAACCTCAGGTGATCCACCTGCCTTGGCCTCCCAAAGTGCTGGGATTACAGGCATGAGCCACTGTGTCTGGCCGCCAGATTTTTCTTTTCCTCAATACCCGGTGTGTGCCTAAACAGCATACTAATGACCTACTTTAAAAACCAGGAGCACATTGTTACTTTATAGATCACATACTAGGATATCCCAGAACATTTACGCCAGGTTGAAATTTGATATCTGGATCATTTACTTTGTGTTCTAACTATCCATATGCCTTCACAGTATTATAGAACTACAATGTACTATGTATAGGGTAGATTATTTTTCAACTTTGTGAACAGAAACAATGAATCATCTAAGATGGCAGTTCTGAAACTTTTTGGTCTCAAATGGTCTCATAATTCTTAAAAATTATTGAGAACCTCAAAGAGTTTTTGTTTTACGTGAGTTGTATCTGTCAATATTTACCTGAGTAGAAATTAAAACTGAGAAATTTATTTGTTTATTCATTAAAAAATAACACAACTTAACACTTTTTTTTTTTTTTTTTTGAGATGGAATCTCGCTCTGTCACCCAGGCTGGAGTGCAGTGGCGTGATCTAGGTTCACTGCAAGTTCCGCCTCCCGCGTTTACTTATGCCATTCTCCTGCCTCAGCCTCTGGAGTAGCTGGGACTACAGGCGCCCGCCACCATGCCTGGCTAATTTTTTGTATTTTTAGCAGAGACGGAGTTTCACCATGTTAGCCAGGATGGTCTCGATCTTCTGACCTCTTGATCCGTCCACCTCAGCCTCCCAAAGTGCTGGGTTTACACATGTGAGCCACCGTGCCTGGCCACACACTTTTTTTTTTTTTTTTTTAACTGAAATGTAACTCTTATTTTCCAACCCCCAAATTTAGTGAGAAGATAGGCATGATTTTACATATTTGTGAATCTCTTTAATAGAAGACAAATGGTGTCTCATACCTGCTTCTGCATTCAGTCTATTGTGATATGTTGTTTTAATTGAAGTATATGAGAAAATCCAGCCTCACAGATACAGATATGTAGTTAGAAAAATGGGGATACATTAATGGTCTTTTCAGATAAATGTGGATATTTCATACTGCTCTAAATTTGACAAGTCATAGATTTTTTTTTTAAAGATTAGTTGCAATGTGGAATCTGAACCTGTATTAGTGAACATTCATACTCTCTTACATTAAAATCCATTGGTCTGTTACACATTTTGACTGGATCTTTAACCCGTGCACAGTTTTCTAACATCGGTTATGTAGAAAATATGGTTCACTGAGTTATGCAGATTTCTCAAATGTTGACACATTTTATTTTGCAGTATTTAAAATATGTTAATATCACTACCAATTTCATCAAAATTTTTAAGCATTGGGAAGCTGTCAGACTCATGGCAGATACACATTTTCCAAAATTCTAATTTTTACTTGAAAGCTCAAATTTTAATATTGGCACCAAATACTGACAGTTATTTTCCTTGATTTTCTCTTTTGAGAAAATGTCTGCCAAATAGTTAGGCCTGAATAACCATAATTTGTCTGTGGTTCTTTTAAGTAAAAATGGTGTTCCATGGATCAAGACTAGTTCAGCTCACAATTCAGACAGCTCACAAGTACGCTTTTCCAGACAGCCATCTACTTAGGTATATGGACCAAGTACTTTATTCGTTTTTTTTTTTAAATTTTCTTTTACTTTTTGTATTTCTTTTTCTAAAAGGAACACAGCTTGAACAGGTGCTTTATGCATAATGCCAGTTTCATCGCACAGGATATTAAAAGGTGTGCACTCAAGGGCTGAGATTTAATAAAATTTATCATTTTTACTGCTTTATCAAGATTAAATGAAACTTAAAAAAAAACCCATAAATATATAGTGAAGAATATACTGCTACTAGCACAGTTTGATGCCATTACTGTAATTCATGCTAGGGTGCCAGCAGCTTTACCTACCATTGCTTTTGCACCATTAGTGCAAATGTCATCCCTGTTAAAAAGATAAATAATGTTATAGAAATATTATAAAAATAGTTTTGACCTATGGACTCCCTAAAAGAGTTTCAGAGACCTCCAGAGACCCACAGACCACACTGTAAGAACCACTGGTCTAAGTAATATTTTATCTCTAACATTTTAGATTAAAGTTTCCAGGGAATTTAACTAACTTTGGTTAGCACTTACTCTTACCTGGCACGGTGCTTAGATCGTATTATTTCCACTTAGTCTTCGTAACATCTATGAAGATAAATACTGTTTTTATGCCCATTTTATAGATCAGGGAAGTTCAGAGAGCTTAAGTAATTTGGGTAAGGAACATATAGATAGCAAAGCTGTGCCCTGAACTAAGAAAGTTTTCAGTGTGTATATGCTAAGTTGAGTAGGATAGACTATGTTCCAATTCTTTTTTTTTTTTTTGAGATGGAGTCTTGCTCTGTCGCCCAGGCTGGAGTGCAGTGGCGCAATCTCGGCTCACTGCAAGCTCCGCCTCCCGGGTTCACGCCATTCTCCTGCCTCAGCCTCTCCGAATAGCTGGGACTACAGGTGCCCGCCACCATGCCCGGCTAATTTTTTTTTGTATTTTTAGTAGAGACGGGGTTTCACTGTGGGCTCGATCTCCTGACCTCGTGATCCGCCCGCCTCGGCCTCCCAAAGTGCTGGGATTACAAGCGTGAGCCACCGCACCCGGCGACTATGTTCCAATTCTGAGAGTGGAAAATTTAACTTAAAATTTATTATTTTAGGCCAGCCGCAGTGGCTCATGCCTGTAATCCCAGCACTTTGGGAGGGCAAAGTGGGTGGATCACCTGAGGTCAGGAGTTTGAGATCAGCCTGGCCAACATGGCGAAACCCCATCTCTACTAAAAATATTAAAATTAGCTGGGCGTGGTGGCTCATGCCTGTAACGCAGCTGCCGGGGAGGCTGAGGCAAGAGAATCACTTGAACCCTGGAGGCAGAGGTTGCAGTGAGCCAAGATCGTGACACAGCACTCTAGCCTGGGCAACAGATCGAAATTCCAAAAAAAAAAAAAAAAAAAAAAAAAAGGTGTTGTGAAATATCCACTGAATCCACTAGTGCAATCAACCAAGAACATTTTTGGATAATTCTCACCTCTTGTGCTGCTCTAGTTTCTCTTTTCTATTGTCTGTTCCTCTTCCCGAGAATAGCCACTTTTGTATTATTTCAAAAAGATTTGTAAATTCCCCTTCCAAAATCTAGGATGTCTAAGGGACTTATTCACTTATTTAATTTCATTAAAAAACTATCTGAATGCCTCCTTTGCGCAAGATACTTTGCAAGACAGTGCAAGTGGATTCAGAAGCTAGTAACACATGGCCCTGTTTTTAAGGACCATTTAATCTTTTTCTTTATGTGAAAAGACAGCTCAATATAAGAACTGTGTGTAATAAAATACATGTAATAAAGATACAAGCACCTAACTTTTTTTGGTATGCTTTCATATATAGTATTTTAAATCAAAGATTCCCTTAAATGATTGAATGTGAAATGCCTGACCTGGCCGGGTGCGGTGGCTCACGCTTGTAATCCCAGCACTTTGGGAGGCCGAGGCGGGCGGATCACGAGGTCAGGAGATCGAGACCACAGTGAAACCCTGTCTCTACTAAAAATACAAAAAATTAGCCGGGCGTGGTGGCGGGCGCCTGTAGTCCCAGCTACTCGGAGAGGCTGAGGCAGGAGAATGGCGTGAACCCGGGAGGCGGAGCTTGCAGTGAGCCGAGACTGCGCCACTGCACTCCAGCCTGGGCGACAGAGTGAGACTCCGTCTCAAAAAAAAAAAAAAAAAAAAAAAAGAAATGCCTGACCTTTAAAAGGATGTAACCACTTAGATCAGATTTGTTCTCTGGAAACAGAGAGCTGGGACAATGGAATTACACTTACTAATGCATCCTCAGTTTGGTTTGGTAAAGTGTGATTGGTAAGAAATTTAAGGAAGCTTTTACATTAGCTAGTAGTCAGCTGTTAGGACTTATACACTGAATACTGTGGCTATTCTGTTTTGTCTGTTACTCTCTAAACCCCCCCACCCTTGTCCCTCTCAAAAAAAATGGTTTCTCCCATTTTACTGAGAACGTGAAGCCACTGCCTTAACTTCTTCCTTTTCCCATCACAGTTCAGCTATTTTCATCTCCCCCACTCAACTCAATTTCCTTGTTTTTCTGAAAACGTTCACTCTGATGAGACTAATCCCTTTACTTATTCTCGTGACCCCATTTTGTCTTATCTCCTCAAAGACCTGACACCCTCAGTTATTCTGCTCTGCAGGGCCTTTCTAGTCCCCTTTCCCCAGGCATTCTTTGAATGCCTAGGATATGCAGGGCAGTAGACCATAGCGCTTCCGTCATCCACAAGAGGCAGATGGCAGCCATTAAGATCCACTAGGATGAGGTTGTGATTGAGATGCCAGGCTGTGATTGAGATGCTGGGAAGGGCAGGACAACTCTGCCCATGGATGGGCAAATCTCCTAAAGGAAGGCTTCACGGAAGAGGTTTCTTTGCTGAATGAAGAGTTTGCAGGCTAAAGGAGTACCTTTTTAGGAAATGGGAATAAATAGCAAATGCAGTCACAGAGGCACGAATTATTTTCCAATAGAATGTGTGAGATGGGAATGGGGTAAGGTGGGAGATAAGGCTGCAGAACAGGCAGGGTTTAGATCTAGAAGTGCTGTTATGTGCCAGTTAAAGGAAGTTTTTTTCCATTTGGTCACTTGTTGATTCAACAAAACTTTATTAAAAGCCTACTGTATCCCAGGTACTGTGTTAGAGTCTGAGTATAGAGTAGTGAATAAAGCCGGACACAGCCATTGCTCCAGTGTAGTTTACAGACAAGTGGGGAAAACAGACATTAACAAATACCACATGAATATATTAATGTAATTGCAAAGTGGGATAAAGACTGAGCAAGGGAAAAACGATGCTCTGTGACAGAGGGAAACTATTATGGCAATTTAGGGAAGAGATTTAATAACACCATTTTTACTGCTTTATCAAGATTAAATGAAACTTAAAAAGCCTCAAGGAAAGCTTCTCTAAGGAATTGATGTTAAACTGAGATCTAAAGGGGTTGGAGTTTGCAGGCTAAGAGTGGTGGGAAGGTTCTTTCCAGCTTTTAGGCAAACAGAAGAGCAGAGCAAAAGCCCCATGGCAAGAAAAAGCCTGGCAAACTCCAGATAGAGATGGGGCATGAGGAATAGGAGAGTGATACAGATGGTGACCTGAAGAAATTAGAGGGGTGCTTGGATTAAGATAGAAGCAGTAGATAAGAGGAAAAAGATTAAATACAAACAGAATACATAAAAAGAAATCCACATCAAGATAGATCATAATGGAACTACAGATCATTAAAGACAAAGAGAAGATCTTAAAAGAAGCCACCTACACCTCTGTAGGTGACAATTATGACGACAGCAGACTTCTCAATAAGAATAACGAGCCAAAAACAGCAGAATAATATTTTCTGAACGTTAAAACAACTAGCAACCTGGAATTGTGTACTCAGGAAAAAATAAAATATTTAAACAACAAAGGTGTGAAATAAAGACTTTCAGAGATGAACAAAAACTGAGAATTTACCACTGTGAGATAACCACAGTGAAGGAACTTCTAAAGGGTATATTTCAGGAAAAGGAAAATGAATCCAGAAAGTCTGAGATATAAGGAGGCTAATATGAGATGCAGAAAGCAATGGTGGATAAATAAAATAGTCTGTATAAAATAATGATTTTATATTTAAGGGGGTGTTTAAAAACGATAGAACTAAAATATCAACTAACAGCATGTAAATCAGGACTAAGGGGAATTCTAGAATTGAAGTATTCTAGAGCATTTTTTTTTTTAAATTTCAGGGGAGAGGCAGGATATTAAGATATTAATTAACTTTAGACCTTGAAAAGCTAAATGTACATAGTAAAAATTTAAAAATAAGTCTAAAAATAGTGTAAATTCCAAACAAGTAGAGACAGAAAAAAGGGGACAAACACAAATTCAATCCAAGAAGGGACAAGAAGCATAGGAAAAAGTGGAATGAGAAGAAATTAAGAAGTAAGGTGGTGGGAAGAAATCCAGACATATAATAATTACAATATATGTTAATGGAATAAACTCACTAGTTAAGAAAATGTAAGATTAGATATAGCCAAAATTAAGTTATATGCTTTTAAAAAGTGACGTGTCTACATAAGGTTGAAATAGTACAGAGGAAAAAAATATATGAGGCAAACACCAAAAGAAAGTTGGCATAACAGAATTAGTATCAAACATGACAAACTTAAAGAAAAAATGCTGGCCGGGCGCGGTGGCTCACGCTTGTAATCCCAGCACTTTGGGAGGCCGAGGCGGGCGGATCACGAGGTCAGGAGATCGAGACCACGGTGAAACCCCGTCTCTATTAAAAATACAAAAAATTAGCCGGGCGTGGTGGCGGGTGCCTGTAGTCCCAGCTACTCGGAGAGGCTGAGGCAGGAGAATGGCGTGAACCCGGGAGGCGGAGCTTGCAGTGAGCCGAGATTGTGCCACTGCACTCCAGCCTGGGCGACAGAGCAAGACTCCGTCTCAAAAAAAAAAAAAAAGAAAAAATGCTGCTGGGCGTGGTGGCTCACACCTGTAATCCCAGCACTTTGGGAGGCCGAGGAGGGTGGATCATGAGGTCAGGACTTCAAGACCAGCCTGGCCAAGATGGTGAAACCCCGTCTCTACTAAAAATACAAAAATTAGCTGGGCATGGTGGCGGGTACCCGCAATCCCAGCTACTTGGGAGGGTGAGGCAGGTAGTTGCTTGAACCTAGGAGGTGGAGGTTGCAGTGAGCCAAGATCACGTGTGGGCAACAGAGTGAGACTGTTTAAAAAAAAAAAAAAGAAAAGCTGGGCACGGTGGCTCACGCTTGTAATCTCAGCACTTTGGGAGGCTGAGGCAGCGGATCATGAGGTCAGGAGATCGAGACCATCCTGGCGAACACAGTGAAACCCCATCTCTACTAAAAACATAAAAAATTAGCCGGGCGTGGTGGCGGGCACCTGTAGTCCCAGCTACTCGGGAGGCTGAGGCAGGAGAATGGCGTGAACCCGGAAGGCAGAGCTTGCAGTGAGCCGAGATGGCACCACTGCACTCCAGCCTGGGTGACAGAGTCTGACTCTGTCTCCCAAAAAAAAAAAAAAAAAAAAAAAAAAGAAAAGATGCATTATTCGCAATAGAGAAGGCTATTATATATTATAAAGGGTTCATTTTACCAGGAAGATATAACAGTTCTAAACTTGTGTGAGCCTAATAGAACAGCCTCAAGGTAGATTAAGTGAAATTTGTATAGTTAATTTTTTATTAGGGAAAAACTGAGAAATCCTGCATCATAGGAGGAGATTGCAACCTGTTTCTCAATTATTGGTAGATCAAGCAGATATGAAGTCAGTAAAGATACAGAATATTTTAACCATGAACAAGTTTCATCTAATAGTCATCTCTGGAATTATATGCCCAATAATTAGAGAATTCATATTCTTTTCAGGCACATGGAACAGTAGAAAAAAATTGATTACATACTAGATGATAAAGTAAAGCTTAATACATTTTAATGAGTTGGTATCTTACATATTATACTTTCTCACCAGAGATAAAACCAAGTTACCTACAGTTATGAAGTTACTAGGAAATAATAAGGGAGTTTGAGGCGTGGTGGCATGCATCTGTAATCCTAGCTACTTGAGAGGCTGAGACTGGAGGGTTGCTTGAGCCTAGGGGTTTGAGGCCAGTCTGAGCAACAGCGAGACCCTGTCTCTTAAAAAAAAAAAAAAAAGGAAGAGCGAGTTTAGTAAGGTGATTGACTATAAAATCAGTATAATAAAATCCTTTGGTTTTCTGTATACCAGCAGCAAACAGAAAGCAGCATCATTTAAAGCAAAACACATTTATAGTAGTAACAAAAATTATAAGGAAATTAGGAATAGCTATGACAAAACACATTTAATACCTTTTTTTCTTTTTTCTGAGACGGAGTCTCGCTCTGTCACCCAGGCTAGAGTGCAGTGGTGCCATCTCTGCTCACTGCAAGCTCCACCTCCTGGGTTCACACCATTCTCCTGCCTTGGCCTCTCGAGTAGCTGGGACTACAGGTGCCCACCGACACGCCCGGCTAATTTTTTGTATTTTTAGTAGAGATGGGGTTTCACCATTATTAGCCAGGTTGGTCTCAATCTCCTGACCTCGTGATCCACCTGCCTCAGCCCTCCCAAAGTGCTGAGATTACAGGCGTGAGTTACCGTGCCTGGCCCATTTAATACCTTTTTGCAGGAAATTATAAATAAATTGAGAGACTCTATAAATTGTGTGCAATTGTATACTACATGTGTAATGGAAACGAAGTATCAGGAATGGGAAGGGGAGGTATTTAAAAGCCATTACTGTAGTCCAGCTGAGAAGCAAAGAAGGCCTGAACTAGAGCAGTAGCAACGAGAATTGCATGGATGCAAGAATAATGAAATCTGGCCGGGTGCAGTGCCTTGCACCTGTAATCCCAGCACTTTGGGAGGCCGAGGCGGGCAGATCACCAGAGGTCAGGAGTTCAAGACCAGCCTGGCCAACGTGGTAAAACCCCATCTCTACAAAAAATACAAAAATTAGCCGGGCATGGTGGCATATGCCTGTAATCCCAGCTCCTCCGGAGGCTGTAGCAGGAGAATTGTCTGAGCCTGGGAGGTGGAGGTTGCAGTGAGCTGAGATCTCACCACTGCACTCAAGCCTGGGCAACAGAGGAAGACTCCCGTCTCACCAAAAAAAAAAAAAAAAAAAAGTGAAATCTGCTGGATTTGGTAATTTTCTCAAAGTAGTGGGTAAGAATAAGATGAATATGAACTCTCATGACTAAACTGATTCATCTCAGGAATGCAAAGATGAATTAGGAACAGAAAATCTAATAATATCCTACTAAATGGGTCAAATTAAAAAATAATATCTAAGTGCATGGCTAAAAGACTTGATAAAATTAGATATTTTTAAAAGAAATTTTCAAAAAATAAAAATAGATATTGAGTAATATATCTATTTTAAATCAACAATCATACTGAATAGTAATATACTAGGCTTATTCCCATTACAATCAGAAAACAGGGTTGCCTACTTTTATCATTAATATTAAACACATTATTCTGAAAGTTTTGGCTAATACTCTAGCTACAGAGACAATTGAAAAAAGTACATAGGTGTTGTGTGGGAAATTTTTTTTTTATTATTAATTTTTTTTGCACACAAAACAAACATTTTCTAAAAATACATACAAACAAAAAGATGCGTATCAAACATATTAGGAAGGTTGCACATGGGAAGACAGGGAATAGAAATGGGGAGTGGGCATTAAAGAAAATAAATGAGAGAGGGACTTTATATGGATCAGTGATAATAACTCAATCCTCTATTTGACAAAGAAGAAGGAGAAGGAAGAGGAAGAAAAAGAAAGTGGGATAAAGGATCAGAAAGGGAGGAAAATAGAAAAAGTTAGAATATGACTCCAGGGTAGACCTGTTTTGTTGTCACTGGGTTGGTTGGTTGGTCTGTTGTATTTTTCATATGTTTCGCCATGTTGGCCAGACTGGTCTCGAACTCCTAGCCTGAAGTGATCAACCCGCCTCGGCCTCCCAGAGTGCTGGGACTACAGGCGTGAGCCACCACGTCCAGCCCCCATATTGCTTCTGGCCTCCGTGGTAGACCTCCCAGACGGGGCGGTTGGGCAGAGGCGCTCCCCACATCCCAGACGGGGCGGCCGGACAGAGGCGCTCCTCACTTCCCAGACGGGGCGGCCGGGCAGAGGGGCGGCCGAGCAGAGACGCTCCCCACCTCCCAGACGGGGTGGCGGCCGGGCAGGGGCTGCAATCCCAGCACCCTGGGAGGCCAAGGCAGGCTGCTGGGAGGCAGAGGCTGCAGCGAGCCAAGACCATGCCACCGCACTCCAGCCCGGGCAACACCGAGCACCGAGTGAGCGAGACTCCGTCTGCAGTCCCAGCACCTCGGGAGGCCGAGGCGGGCAGAGCACTCGGGGTCAGGAGCTGGAGACCAGCCTGGCCAACATGGCGAAACCGCGCCTCCAGCCAAAGGAGAAAAAGCAGGCAGCGGTGGTGGCGCGCGACGGCAATCCCAGGCAGGGGGCGGGGCAGCAGCGAGCCGACTAGATTGCAGCCTGGGCCACAGAGGGAAGGAAAGAAAGAAAGAGAGAGAGAGAGAAAGAAGGAAGGATGGAAAATTTTTTTAAAAAGACCAAATGGTCATTATTTGCAAATAAATAGCATTCTACTAAAAACAGTTGTAAAAGCTTTAACATTGATAAGAGATCAGTAAAAGTGCTAACAAGTAGTTAGACAAAAGATAAATATCCAAAAATAAATAGTTTAGTACCTACAAAGTACCAGGCATTGTACCAGATACCATAAGGGAAACAAAAATGGGTACAATGGCCCTTATCTTAGGGAGCTTAAATCTATTCAGTAATTCATCTGTTAAAGGAAGGCTAATTTTAAAAGTAGAAGAAAACTAGGTAGATGTTTGATAAGAGACATGAGAAGGTCATTGCTGGAAAGTATAAATTAATATAAGCTTTCTAGAGAGCATATTGGCCTTTTACTCCCAGAGTTTCATTTTATATTTTTTAGACTTGCTGATTCTCCCTGTAGGAATTTATCCAATGGAATTAATCAGAAATATGAACAAATATCTATATGAAGATCCTGATTACAGTATTGTATATAACAGTAAATACTGGCAGCAGTCTAAATGGTCATCAAAATCAAATTGATGGAAAATAAACTATAGAACATCTGTAGAATAGAGAATACTGTGGGTTGACTAAACATTATATCTTGGGAAAGTATTCACTGTAGATTATTATGTGTTAAAAAGAGATTACAAAGCAATTTGTATACTTATTTCCCCCCATCTCAAAAGTGGGAAGAGAGAGCAATAGAAGAATAAGTCAGTTAGCCTGGATACATAAACAATTTACCAGTCGTTATTTCTGGATAGCAAGTAATTTTTTTCTTTTAGCTTGTCCGATATATATATATATATATATATATATATATATATATATACATACAAACAATTTGATGTTATACTTGGTTTACTTGGTCAGGTCCACGTTAGTAGTAATTAGTATGTGCTTGTAAATGGTAGAATTGTGGTTTGACCCAGCTCTGTTTGACTGTAAAGCCTGTGCTTATGGGACAGAAAGAGGACATTAAAAATAAGTGGATATAGTCTACTCTTTTGAGATGTTTGGTGAAAAGATGAGAGAGGTATATATGTGTGCATTAAATTACAAATGGTGCAGCCCAGCATCACTATACGTAGTTTGCAATCTTCCTTTCACAGCCAAGCTTCTTTTTACATTGTTTTTGCCTGTAAAAATAAAATCTTACAGATGGATGAAGTGAAAATTAAACAGTTCCCTTTCCTCCTCCTCCGACTCTCGAGTTTTCCTCCCCAGAACAAATACCGAGAGTCATTGTCTATGCATATAATTTTACATAAATTGATCACATTACACATATATTTCTGCAGTTCATTCTTGTGAAATATAACCTACACATTACTTTTATGTTAGTGAATATAGATATTATGAAATACTACTATATCAGTCTGAGCAATAGCTTATGTACCATAGGACTTTGCTTAAAAATCTTTCATCATTTCTCATCATCTTTTGAATTCATAATCCTCAGTCTAGCATTCAAGATCTTCCAGTATGACACCATCTTAATACTTCAGCTTTATCTCCCACCATCTAGTCCCTCCCCTGGGCCCCAGCCTGCTTCATTATTGGTTGTTGATCCTTTGTGTCTCTGTTAATATTGTTTATTGTGACTGAAATTTCCCTTATATTACTCCTCTTTTGTCCAAATGCTATTTCTCTTTCCTCTTGCCATCCTTTCTTCTTTTTCTTAAATAGACTGTAAGATTCCTGGGGGCAGGGAGTATGTGTTATTCAGCTGCCTTTCGTAATGCGTGATATAGATGTTCAAAGAACGTTTGTTATTTATTCATTCAACTGATGTACAAAAATGCATTGAGTGTAGTTAGCTTCTTATCCTAAGCCCATCCTCCTTGTAACCTATACTGGTCCTAACCCCACTATAATCTCTTTGACTTTTAAATTATCCAAAACACTCTGTATTGCTTATGTTATTACCAAAATCTGCTTTATAGTCTCATATAAAAATAATAACAAAAATTTTATCTTAGTAGATTGTAGATCTATTAATAACAAGGACCATCTTTGCTTAGTTTTTATTCTTGCAGTCACTGGGATAATGTCTGTACAGAGTGAGCACTCAGGAAGCATTAATTGGATGGAGCCGAATTAAATTGGGAGGAAAAGCCCAAACAAAAGCCTGAAATTTGTACTTTCTAGGCAGTCACTGATCATTCTGCAGCACAAACTCCTTATTTGTAAAGATGGTCCTGGAATGCTTGAGCTTTGTAGCACTTACAGGCCTTTAAACTAAGAGCTTAGATTTAATGCGTTAATAACTGGCATCTGTTTTCAAATCCAAAGTACTATCTAAGTGATAAAGCTGCTTAAGAATAATTCATTCATTTTTTCATAGCAACCCTATGTTATTTTTAATTTGCTTATTAGGAAGCAAAGGCATAGAGAAGCTTTGTGATTTATTCATAAACAGGAAAGGATCAATGAAGTAAGAATTGAAATAATATACTGTTAGAAATGGCTGGGCGGAGTGGCTCATGCCTGTAATCCCAGCACTTTGGGAGGCCAAGGTGGGCGGATCACAAGGCTGAGGTGGGCGGATCAGGAGATCATCTTGGCTAATACTGAAACCCCGTCTCTACTAAAAAATAAAAAAAATTAGCGGGGAGTGGTGGCAGGCGCCTGTAGTCCCAGCTACTGAGGCAGGAGAATTGCTTGAACCGGGGAGGCAGAGGTTGCGGTGAGCTGAGATCGTGCCACTCCACTCCAGCCTGGGCAACACAGTGAGACTCCATTTCAACAAAATAAAAAAAGTGACATATTGTCAACCTGAAATTTAGTGATTATGTCCAAGTACCCTTAAGCTCTCTTAATAGAATTCCAAAATATTTGCTGTCTATGAATTCATTCGTGAATGCATGTGAAAACTGTTGAGCACTGATTATGTGCCAGTTAGGCATTAGTTTAGGTGCAGAGATAAAACGTGAATGAGACAAAGAGCCAGCCTTCATGGAGTGCACAGTGAATTGAAAACAGAACAAGCTGGACGCGGTGGCTCACACCTGTAATCCCAGCACTTCGGGAGGCCGAGGCGGGCGGATCACCTGAGGTCAGGAGTTCAAGATCAGCCTGGCCAACATGGCGAAACCCCATCTCTGCTAAAAACACAAAAATTAGCCGGGTGTGGTGGCGGGTGTCTGTAATCTCAGCTACTTGGGAAGCGGAGGTTGCAGTGAACCAGGATTGCGCCACTGCACTCCAGCTTAGTTGACAGAGTGACTGTGTCTCAAAAAAAAAAAGAAAAGAAAAGAAAAAGCAGCACAGGCTGCCTGTAGACTTGGATTCTGGTTCCTCTGTCACTGACTGAGCAACCCATCGTCTCTGCATCATTTCCCCCTGTGTAAAAATAGCAGGTTACACTAGAACTTTTTAAAGAATATTAGTCCCTTCAAAGTTTTGAGTCTGTAAATTGTCAGAAATCCTAGTTTTCCAGAAAGACAAAGGTGGAAACTGATTTCTTTCATGTAGTCTCTTTAGTTTACTTACTCCAGTATTTCATGCTTCATGTTTCATGTTCAGTTTTATATAGCTGAACTCCCTGTCTACTTTTTTTAAGAGAAGAAGGAGGGGCCAGATGCGGTGGCTCACGCATGTAATTCCAGCACTCTGGGAGGCCGAGGCGGGTGGATCACGAGGTCATGAGATCAAGACCATCCTGGCTAACATGGTGAAATCCTGTCTCTACTAAAAATACAAAAATTAGCTGGGCATGGTGGCGTGTGCCTGTAGTCCCAGCTATTCGGGAGGCTGAGGCAGGAGAATCACCTGAACCCGGGAGGTGGAGGTTGCAGTGAGCCGAGATTGTGCCACTGCACTCCAGCCTGGGCAATAGAGCAAGACTCCGTCTCAAAAAAAGAAGAAGGGGGAAAGTGAGGAATTATTCTGTTGTGATTTGTAACTGAGGTGCAATTTGTGGTGCATGGTTATATTCAGACCTAAGTTATATTTAAAAATATTATGGTTCAGCCAGGCACGGTGGCTCACGCCTGTAATCCCAACACTTTGGGAGGCCGAGGTGGGTGGATCATTTGAGGTCAGGAGTTTGAGACCAGCCTGGGCAATGTGGCAAAACCCTGTCTCTACTAAAAATACAAAAATTAGCCAGTGGTAGTGGTGCACGCCTGTAATCCCAGCTACTCGGGAGACTGAGGCAGGAGAATTGCTTGAGCCTGGGAGGCAAAGGGTTGCGGTGAGCCAAGATCGTGCCACTGCACTCTAGCCTTGGTGAGAGAGTGAGACCCTGTCTCTGAAAAGAAGAAGAAGAAGAAGGAGGAGGAGGAGGAGGAGGAGGAGGAGGAGGAGGAAGAATAATAATTATGGTTCTTAGATGTTGTTAATCAGAAACTTTTAAAAGCAGTTTATCTGAAAATTTTTTCTGATTATGTAACCTCACCATCTATAGATATACACTTAACACAAAAAGGTTAAGTGTTTATCTGTGCATGGTGAGGTTATGTTTTCCTTTTTATGCTTTTCTGTACTTTTTTCATATGTTCTATAATGAGCTTGTATTATTTTTGTAATTGGGGAAAAAGATTAAGATAACTATATAAGGAAGCACAACATTTCTCTTAACTGGTTTCCATACTTTTAGTTATTTTTGGTTTTTCCTTATGTTTCTTGCTTTTTTTTTTTTGAGATGGGGTCTTGCCCTGTCACCCAGGCTCGAGTGCAACGGTGCGATCTTGGCTCACTGCAACCTCTGCCTCACGTGTTCAAGCTATTCTCCTGCTGCCTCAGCCTCCCAAGTAGCTGAGATTACAGGCATGCACCACCACACCCAGCTAATTTTTTGTATCTTTAGTAGAGATGGGTTTCACCATGTTGGCCAGGCTGGTCTTGAACTTCTGACCTCATGATCCGCATGCCTCGGCCTCTCAAAGTGCTGGAATTACAGCCGTGAGCCACCGTGCTTGACCTGTTTCTTGCTTCTTAAAAACTGTCATTGATGGCCTGGCATGGTGGCTCACACCTGTCGTCCCAGCATTTTGGGAGGCCAAGGAGGGAAGATCGCTGGAGGCCAGGAGTTCAAGACCTGCTTGAGCAATATAGTGATACCCTGTCTCTACAAAAAGTTAAAAAAAAAAATTAACTGGGCATGGTGGTGTATCCAGAATTGGTTCCTTCTGGTGAGTTCTTGGTCTTGCTGACTTCAAGAATGAAGATGCAGACCCTCGTGGTGAGTGTTACAGTTCTTAAAGATGGTGTGTCTGGAGTTTGTTCCTTCAGATGTTCAGATATGTCTGGAGTTTCTTCCTGCCAGTGGGTTCATGGTCTTGCTGACTTCAGGAGTGAAGCTGCAGACCTTCGCAGTGAGTGTTACAGCTCTTAAAGGTGGCACATCCAGAGTTGTTTGTTCCTCCTGGTGGGCTCATGGTCTCGCTGACTTCAGGAATGAAGCCGCAGACTCTCGTGGTGAGTGTTAGAGCTATAGAGGTAGTGCGGACACAAACAGTGAGCAGCAGCAAGATTGATTGTGAAGAGCGAAAGAACAAAGCTTCCACAGCGTGGAAGGGGGACCCAAGTGGGTGGCGGCTGCTGGCTTGGGTGGCCAGCTTTTATTCCCTTATTTGGCCCCACTCACATCCTGCTGATTGGTCCGTTTTACAGAGAGCTGGATTGGTCCATTTTACAGAGTGCTGATTGGTCCATTTTACAGAGTGCTGATTGGCCCATTTTACAGAGTGCCGATTGGTGCGTTTATAATCCTTTAGCTAGACACAGAGCGCTGATTGGTGCATTTTTACAGAGTGCTGATTGGTGCGTTTACAATCCTTTAGGTAGACACAGAGCGCTGATTGGTGCGTTTTCACAGAGTGCTGATTGGTGCGTTTACAATCCTTTAGCTAGACACAGAGCGCTGATTGGTGCATTTTTACAGAGTGCTGATTGGTGAGTTTACAATCCTTTAGCTAGACACAGAGCGCTGATTGGTGCGTTTTTACAGAGTGCTGATTGGTGAGTTTACAGTCCTTTAGCTAGACACAGAGCGCTGATTGGTGCGTTTTTACAGAGTGCTGATTGTTGCATTTACAATCCTCTAGCTAGACAGAAAAGTTCTCCAAGTCCCCACTCAACCCAGGAAGTCCAGCTGGCTTCACCTCTCAGTGGCATTCACTTGTAGTCCCAACAACTTGGGAGGCTGAGGCAGGAGGATAGCTTGACCCCAGGATTTCAAGGCTGCAGTTAGCTGTGATTGTGCTACTGCACTCTAGCCTGGGCAGCAGAGTGAGATCACATCTCTTAAAACAACAACAACAAAAAACAACCCTCGGTTTCCTATGGGCCTACCAAATAAGAGTCCAATCCTGCCTGACCCATGTGGCCTTCACAGCTTGGCTTCAGCCTGCCCTTCCCTTTCTACAGATTTTCTCCAGTCCTTGAATGTGTTGTGTTCTTTGACATTCAATCTCTCATATACTCAGGAGAAACATTCTTTTAGAATCACCTTCACTTCTTCGACTCCCTTATACCAGGGACTCTCACTTCTCACCACTTCCAGTGACACTGTCCCAGCCATCTGGGTGATTGCCACAGCCTCCTAACTGCCTTCCTGCTTCTATCCTGCTTCCACTGCTGTCTGTCCTCCACACAGCAGCCAGATCATGTCAGTCTTCTGCCGAACACCCTCCAAAAGCTCCCACCTCACTCTGTAACTACTGAAGTCCTTCCACGGGCCTGAGAGCTTTGGCTAACCTGGTCACACCTCTCCGACCTCGTCAGTTCTCTCTTCCTAATTTCACTGCAGATACTGGCATCCTTTCTGTTCCTCAGTCCTACTGTGCCTATGCCCGTCTCAGATATGTGTATTTGCTGTTTCCTCTCTCCAGAATGCTTTTCTCTCAGGTCTCTGTCAAATGTTACTTTATTAGGGAGACCGTTCCTGATCACTGTACTTAACATAGTGCACCCACCACCATTCACACTCTACTCCCTCTCTGCTGTTTCATCTCCTTCAAGGCGTGTGGCACCCTGAGGTGTGCATGTGTGTTTGTTCATTCCTCCTACCGGAATGTGAGCTGCACAAGGGTGGGGCTTATTTTGTTCACTGCTGTGTTCCTATCACCTATGAACACACCATCCTTTGAGGTCTTGTTCTGTCCATTTCCCCTATTGCCTGGTTTCCTTTTCTTTCTCTGTTGGATGACTTCTTGTCAGTAAGCATTTTCAACTTTTTGTCCTCATGGAAAACACACACAGCCCTCACTCAACTCTGTATCTTCAGATTCCCCAGGTATTCGTTTCTCTCCTTCCTTTCAAGTTTCTTGACAGAGTTATGTTCACTTCCTGCCTTCCCTCCTCTCTAGCTCCTCCCTTGGTCCTCCGTCACAAGATTTCTACCCCCAGTGTGCCAGCAAAACTGCTCTGATAGAGAACTCTGTGAGAAACAAGGAGGCATATTTTTGCTTTTTTTCTTTTCTCGAGTGTTGTACTGTATGGTTATTCCTTTTTTCCTGCTTGTAATTCTCATTTCAGCCTCTCTGAAGTCTTCCTGTTCTTATTCCTCATCCTTAACAGTTGTTTTGCTGGTTCCCAGGTGGCTGGGACAGTGGCACTGGAAGTGGTGAGAAGTGAGATTCCCTGGTATAAGGGAGTCAAAGAAGTGAAGGTGATTCTAAAAGAATGTTTGTCCTAAGTAATTGAGAGATTCAGTATCAAAGAACACAATACATTCAAGGACTGGAGAAAATCTGTAGAAAGGGAAGGGCAGCAATGAAACAGAAAGGCTGGCTGAAGCCAAGCTGTGAAGGCCACATGGGTCAGGCAGGATTGGACTCTTACTTGGAAGGCCATAGGAAAATGAGGGTTGTTTTTTGTTGTTGTTGTTTTTCTTTTTTTAAGACACGTGATCTCACTCTGCTGCCCAGGCTAGAGTGCAGTGGCACAATCACAGCTCACTGCAGCCTTGAACTCCTGGGGTCAAGCTATCCTCCTGCCTCAGCCTCCCAAGTTGCTGGGACTACAAGTGCATACCACCATGCCCAGCTAATTTTTAAAAATTTTTTTGTAGAGTTAGGTATCGCTATATTGCTCAAGTGAGTCTTGAACTTCTGGCCTCAAGTGATCTTCCCTCTTTGTCCTCCCAAAGTGCTGGGATGACAGGTGTGGGCCACCATGCATGCGCCACTACCACCTGGCTAATTTTTGTATTTTTAGTAGAGATGGGGTTTCGCCATGTTAAGAGCATCTATCCCATGCTTTTAACTACTGTTGCTACACTGGCAACTCCCAAATCTGTCATTTGCCCAGATTTTCTCCTGGGCTCCAGGCCTGTATTTCCATCTCTCTTCCTGGACATGTCCTACTTGCATCCTGTGCCACATGTGCAAAATCCTGCACAGTATTAACCTCCTCCCCAAGATGACACAGCAGAACAATAAGCAGTTGCTTCCCCACAGCCTCCCACCTTGGTTAATGAACAACTTGGTCATTTTAGGAGTCATTCTCAACCACTTCCTCTCCCTTAACACAGGCAGATCCGAATGGGCACCAGCTTCTCTCTCACATAGCTCTTGTGAACCCATTCCCTTGTCTCAGTTCTCACTGCCCCACCACAGTTAAGTCAGGGTGTCCAATCTTTTGGTTTCCCTGGGCCACATTGGAAGAAGAAGGAATTGTCTTGGGCCACACATAAAATACACTAACACTAATGATGGCTGATGAGCTAAAAAAAAAAAAATCACACAAAAAATTCTTACAATGTTTTAAGAAAGTTTACGAATTTCTTTTGGGCTGCATTCAAAGCTGTCCTAGGCCATGGGTTGGACAAGCTTGGTTTAGATCTTCATCATCCCCTCCTCACCCCCTTTATTTTTGAGATGGGATCTTGCTCTGTTGCCCAGGCTGGAGTGCAGTGGTGCAATCATGGCTTAATGCAGGCTTAAACTCCTGGACTCAAGCAGTCCTCTTGCTTCAGCCTCCTGGTAGCTAGGACTGTAGGCACATGCCACGACGGGTGGCTAATTTTTAAAAATGTTTTGTAGAGACACAGTCTCACTATATTGTCTAGGCTGGTATCAGACCCTGGCCCAAGCAATCCTTGCGCCTCAGCCTCCTAAAGTTCTGGGATTACAGGTGTGAGCCACCATGCCTGTCCCCATTTCCCCCTGTATAGTGCAGTCCTTAGGAATAGGGACTCTGAAGCCAGACTGCATACATTCTAATTTTGTTTTTCTTTTTCGTTTTGTTTTGAGATGGAGTCTCACTCTGTCACCCAGGCTGAAGTGCAGTGGCACAGTCTCCGCTCACTGCAGTTTCTACCTCCTGGGTTCAAGCAGTCCTCCTGCTTCAGCCTCCCAGGTAACTGGGATTACAAGCATGTGCCACCATGCCCAGCCAATTTTTGTATTTTTAGTAGAGACGGGATTTCACCATGTTGGCCAGGCTGGTCTCGAACTCCTGACCTCAATTGATCCACCTGCCTCAGCCTCCCAAGGTGCTGGGATCACAGGCATGAGCCACTGCACCCGGCCCCTTCTAATTTTGGATTTGCCACTTAGTTTTGTGACCTTGGTCAAGTTTTGTAACTACTCTGTGCCTTGACTTCTGTATTGGTAAATAGGGATAATAATTGGTTATGAGGATTAAATGATTTAACAGATAAAAAGTGCTTAGAACAGTGCCTGACACATCGTGGTGATGTTGACTGTTGAAGTAGCCACCTAGCTGACTGACCTCTGTAGCTGTTCCTTTTCTAAAGCCCTTCCCACTCTGCTATTGAGTCAGCTTTCAAAAATGGACATCAGACCACATTATTCCCTTTTGAAAGTCTTTCTGTGGTTTCCCTAATCTGACCACTACTTATAGACTTAGCTCATCTCCATTGTCCCTTTTCTCTTACTCTCTGTCATAGCTGTATTGTAAATAATTGACAGTTTTTTGAATATGCTGTGATCTTGCGTGCCTTGGCATCTTTGCACATGCTATTTCTTCTTCTACTTGAAGTGCCCCTCCTTCCCTGGCGTTATTTGCAAATCTTTAATGATAGTTCCAGACTATGTCTAAACCTCCTGTGGAAACCTGGCCCTCTCCAGGTAGAGTTGATCACTCCCTTCACACTCACCATAATATATTGCCATCATTTATTTCTACTATCTGTTAAGCAGACAAACAAGACTGAGCTTTAGCTCCATGATGGTGGGAGATGAGTCCTTCTTCTTCCTCTTGTGATGCAGGGCTTTGTATAGTGATTAGCACAGAGCACAGGCTCCATAAACATTGTTGAATTAGTAATCGCATGTTCAGAAGTTTACTAAGATTTCTGCACTACTTTTCTCCAATTTCTCCAGGCTGCAAGAATTAGTTGATCGAGTGCTGGAACGTTTTCAGGCATCTGGACTAATAGTGAAAGAGTGGAATAGTGTGAAACTGCATGCTACAGTTATGAATACACTATTCAGGAAAGACCCCAATGGTAAGTCCCCCAGAGAACTATAGCACAGTTTGTGATCAGCGGCATTGTGGCATCTCTGAGGTTTACTTAGAATGGGCTATCAAAGAATCTCTGATATATCTTCTTTTTTAGACCTTTTAGCTTATTCTGATGAGCATAGTAGAGGTGGGCAAGAACATATATAGCATGGGACTGTGCCTTCCAGATCTTTTATTTCTGTCACACATAGGATTGCCATATTTAGCAAATAAAAATACAGGATGCTCTGGTAAATTTTATATAAACAGTGAATAAATTTTTGGCATAAGTATGTCGCATGCAATACTTGGTGGCTTTTTTTTTTTTTTTTTAAAGAGAAAAAAGGAAGGTGAGCTAGTAAAAGTAAATGTTAAATCAGTGTTTCTCAACTGGGGGTGATTTTGCCCCCAGATGACATTTGGCATTGTCTGGAGACATTTTTGGTTATCGTAGTTAGGGAGCTGGAGATGGGTTGCTGCTGGCATCTAGTGGGTGCTGTCTAACACTCTACAATGCGTGGGGCGGTCCCCCACAACGAAGAATTATTCTTCCCAAAATGTAGCACAGAGGTTGAGAAACCTTGTGTTAAAATAATTTTTTTCTTCATGGACTCTGAGCCTTTTTATAAAAATGCCTTGTTTTAATCCTTGATTTGGGATAGTTGTTTATTTCAAAAAGAAGTTTTCTTTTCTTCCTGTCCCTATCTCCAAAGTGAAAGCTTCTCTAGTACAGTCAGCATCGGATCAGGAGTCACACATTCAAGCCATATGCAACTCTTCCTTCCAAGACTCGTGGTTCAAAATACACTAGCAGCACCAAGATCACATATTCTGGTTTCATTTCCTTTCCTGGGCCCTGACCTTGGTTTTAGAAAATCTAGTTGGGGGCCAGGCGCGGTGGCTAACGCCTGTAATCCTAGCACTTTGGAAGGCTGAGGCAGGTGGATCACTTGTGTTCAGGAGTTCAAGACCAGCCTGGCCAACATGGTGAAACCCCGTCTCTACTAAAAATACAAGAATTAGCCAGGTGTGGTGGCACATGCCTGTAATCCCAGCTACTTGGAAGGTTGAGGCAAGACAATCGCTTGAACCTGGGAGGCGGAGGTTACAGTGAGCTGAGATCGCACTCTAGCCTGGCAACAGAGCAAGACTCCTTTTCAAAAAAAAAAAAAAAAATCTGTGACGATTGAAGTATTCTGTATCTGTGATGTCCAATATGGTAGCCGCTAGACACATGGGGTTATTGAGCACTTGAAAGGTGGCTAGTGAGACTGTGAAAGTGAACTTTTATTTTTAATTTTAATTAAAGTTTATGGGGCCACATCTGGATAGTGGCCACTGTTTTGGGCGTTGCAGGTATAGACAGTATTTTATTAGACATTTGTTAGCTATCAGTACATTTTCCATTTGTCTTAGTCCTTAAATATTTGTTTAGAGCTCTTAAAACCATATCATGGTCCATCATTAACTAATCCCTTCACACAGAAAGAGTTCAGATATGTAGGAATCTGTATATTCTAAGTTGTGTGGATCCAGGTTTATATTCAGTTAGCACTAGAGCTTTATATAAGAGAGTGTTGTGTGTTCACAGTCTAGTTATCCCTCTATTTGCAGATGTTCAAAATATAATCGCTTTATTGAGATATAATTCACATACTATAAAATTTACTCTCTTGATATATATATATAATTTAGTGGTTTTTAGTCTGGTTAAAGTTGTATAGCCATCACCACAATCAGTTCTAGAACATTTTCATCACCCTAAAATGAAACCCCATACCCATTGGCAGTCACTTTCCATTTCTTCCTACCCCTCTCACTCTGCCCTCCCCCGACCTCCTCCAAGCCCTAGGCACCACTTGCCTACTTTATGTCTCTATAGAGCTGCCTGTTCTGGACATTTCATATAAGCAGAATCATGCAGTATGTGATCTTTTGTGGCTGGCTGCTTTCACTTAGCATAGTATTTTCAAGGCTTATCCATGTTACAACATATCAATACTTCATTCCTTTTTTGTTTTGTTTTCTGTGTGTGTTTTTTTTTTTTTTTTTTGAGACAAGGTCTCTGTTGCCCAGGCTGGAGTGTAGTAGAGTGATCTTGGCTCTCTGCAACCTCCACCTCCCACACTCAAGTGATTCTCCCACCTCAGCCTCCTGAGTAGTTGGGACTACAGGCACATGCCACTACACCCAGCTAATTTTTAAACTTTTTTTTTTTTTCCCCCAAGATGGAGTTTTGCTCTTGTTGCCCAGGCTGGAGTACAGTGGTGCAATCTTGGCTCACTGTAACCTCTGCCTCCCAGGTTCAGGCAATTCTCTTGCCTCAGCCTCCTGAGTAACTGGGATTACAGGCATGCACCACCATGCCCGGCTAATTTTTGCATTTTTAGTAGAGACGAGGTTTCACCGTGTTGGTCAGGCTGGTCTCCAACTCCTGATCTAAGGTGATCCACCTGTCCCGGGCTCCCAAAGTGCTGGGATTACAGGCGTGAGCCACCACACCCGGCTTAAACTTTTTTTTATAGTGACAAGGTCTCACTATATTGCCCAGGTTGGTTTCAAACTCCTGGGATCAAGTGATCCTTCTGCCTCAGCCTCCCAAAGTGTTGGGATTACGGACGTGAGTCACCATGCCTGGCACTTCATTTTTTTATGGCTGAATAATATTCCATTGTATGGATATGCCACATTTTATATATCCATTCATCAATTGGTGGACATTTGTGTTGTTTCCACTTTTTGATATTTATTTGGTATTCATTTATTTGTTGTTCTTTTGCAACTTCACACATTCTCTTTCTCTTAATTTTAGTTGTGAAATATGCATGGGGTTGGGATCTTTGATTAAGAGCATTCTTCTCATTAGAGAAATAGTTCCATAGTTACCCATGTGCAACTCTAACGGGCTAGCTGAAATGTATTATGTTCATGGAGTTTTTAAAACTCTAGATGTATTTCATCAATTCTGGCCTAGTACTCTCCTTACTTATATAAGTAAAATAACGTACTTAAAGGTGGAAATGAGTATTTTTGAAGGTCTGTCAGTGTGTAGGAAATGATTAATATTTCAGAAAATATTCTGAGTTAATTCTTGAGGATGCTTTGAATTTTTTGTACTCTGGACTCTCCTGTATTGAATTTTTACTTGAGAAGGACATGAAATGATGTTACATTTTTTTTCTTTCCTGTTTCCCTCTCCTTTGATATTCTTTTTCTTGCCAACCTTTAAGGACGTCTTTTGAGATATGCAACCCAAATTAACTCAAGAAGCTAGAGCACAGCTTGGTTTAGGCTAAGGTCATAGATTTGCTGCATTCCTGTGTAGAATGTCTGTAAGGATACTTTTGATTGCAACTAAAGGGCTCTTTTTCCTTTGGAGGAAGTCCTTAAATCAACCCAGAGCATGAGTGCCAGCAGTTTTGACTAGCTAATGTGTGAACTCTTATGTATTTTTACATATTTAAAATTATATGCCACTTTTCTTGGATCTATAGAATGTAAGGAACCTTTGAAGATCACTTAGTCCTACCTCTCACTTTGTCAATGAGGAACTAAGGTCCGCAATGGAGACATAATTTGCCTAATAATATAGCTAGTTGCATAGTTAGGAATATATAGTGAGTGCCTGGAGAATGTCAAATGAATAGATGAATGAATAAATGTATATTGAATGAATTGTTGACAGAACTGAGACTAGAAGCCAGGTCTCTTGATTCATAGCCTGACGTTTTTCCTCTGCATTATGCCACTTTCCAGGTAGTACATGAAAATTTTGCTAGTTGTACCTATAGAAATCCAAGAGAAAACAACCAATCAGTCTAAGCTTCTAACATTATCTTTGGAATATTTTCAGCTGAAGGCAGGTACAATCTCTACACAGTGGATGGCAAGTATATCTTCAAGGAAAGAGAATCATTTGATGGCCGAAATATTTTAAAGGTCAGTATGAAGCAGAGTGAATTGGAAATCCTTTGGCACATGTCCTAAATAAGGGAAGAAAACAAGTAGTTCTCCTTTTAACAATAGAGTATATTTTTTCATACTTCTTCATACTTTTTCTCATACTTGTTTTTTTTAATTATCTAAAGGGAAAGAGAGGAAAAGTAGGCGGTCCTCTTAAGGCTTTGACACTTCTAGAGTATTTGAAATTGCTGGTTTGTTTGTTTATTTGTTTATCTGAGACAGTGTCTTGCTCTGTTGCTCAGGCTGGAGTGCAGTGGTACAAACACTGCTCACTGGAGCCTTGACCTCCTGGGCTCAAGTGATCCTGCCATCTCTGTCTCCCAAAGTGCTGGAATTACAGGTGTGAGCCTCTGCACCCTGCCTGAAATTGGTGATATAAGAAACACTTAGGAAAAGAAAAAAAAAAAGAAACCCTTAGGTATTCCAACGACTTGGGATTCATAGAAATAAGTTGATTTCAACCTAAATTTTACTCTGTACTTACCTCTAGAGGTTTGAGCTTGCATTTTTTTGAGTGGAAAATAGTTATTTGTCTTGTTTTAGTAGACTTTTCTCTTTACCCACAAAGTCAATCTCTGTAGTGGCTTTATAATCCATTTTTACTCAGGAACAGCCTATGTCCTAAAAAGTAGATGGTCCATTTTTGACCGTTGAAGCTTTGCCTTTCTGAGTGTTGAATTAATCTATGAAATGTAAGTAAAGGGATTCTTCAGGATTACATTTGTCTTTCTCTAACAGACTACCCTTCTGTAGTATTCATGATTTATGCATTCTCTATCAGGTTAACATACCATTGTTCCTCCGGACAAAGAGAAACATAAGTTGATACTAATGGAGAGGTTTTCAATTCTTTTCACTTGCTCTGTAAGGGTTTAGGTCATTTTCAAGGCTGTGGGTGTTTTGCTGAGGTGGAGGAGGGAGTATATAATAATGTCAGAATAAGCTTTAGCTTTAGAAATGATTTTACTTTTTCTTCCCTATCCCACCCTCCATTCCCTTATCTTGTCGCTTTACAGTTTTTTTGCCAAATGCCTAATGTGACCCCATTGCCTTAATTAATGACATCACTCTTCAGCAGCTGTGACTGCTTACCATGGAGCCCAATAGGGTAGTGCCAGCCATCAACTCAGACAGGCATTCCCGCACCCGCATTGCAGAGCTATGCCAAGTCCTTCCTTTCCTTAATATGTTTTCTTTTTGAGTAGTTTTCTTGTTTTTGAGGTAGCTTTGGGTTTGAGTGGCAGGCTGCTAATGAATTCAGTTGTAGTTAACTTTACTGTTTTTTCCAGGCTACAGCTTCAGTGTGATATGAATCTTTCTCCTCCTTTATCGCCCTTCTTTGGGGATTTTCCAGTATCACAATGAATTTCTTTGCTTTTTGTTGTTGTTAATTTGGTTAAGAAAGAAAATAGACTGAATGGGAAAAGAAATCTTTAGGAATGGCTCAGAGCCAGCTGGGTTTTCATGGAATTAAAACAAGCCTTGTGTGTTGGTACAAGTCAGGTGTGAGGTGCTTTGACATCTGTAAGAGTGGGGTGATGGCAGAGAGCCTGTTGGATGGCCGTATGAGTAGTGTGGAGCTCTTACTTGCTATAGAATTTCTCTCATTCTGGAAAGTAAGTTTTCAATTTAACTGCTTTTTCCTGAAATCTTCTGAACCACCCCAGTGATGACATGAATGTAGCTCCCTCTAGTGTTGACAAGGACTTGCTATATCAGTAATACCCTTATTAATTCAAGCCCAGTCACTTTTAGAGCTGGACCTAGCTAGGTTCTTGGAGACCATTTAGTCCAATTCTCCACTTTAATCTCTGACACGAAATCTACTAAGGTAAAGTAACTTGCCAGAGGTACTGCTAGTTAGTAGCAGAATCTGAATCAGAACAGAAAGACTCAAAACTCACAAATTGAGCATTATTTTCTGCTGCCTCCCGTAAAGATGCCCAGTGTTTAGGTAGAGACCATTAGATATATGAAGTTGGGCATATCTGCCTGATCTGGGATAATGGCCAATTAAAGCTTGTTTTATAAATGGTGGGGCAGTGAGTGTGTCAATTAGTCTAAAACTATAGCTAGTTAATAATTAGATTGTTGTATCGAATATAATGTCAACACTAACAGAAATACTTATTGACTGTATACCATCTGCCAGACTATGTGCCTTAAAGATGAAACAGTCATTATGATACAATCCCTGCCTTCTAGGAGCTTCCAGTCCATGAGGGGTATAGATAGTTAATAGACAATTAGAATATAAAAACCTGAGTTATGGACAAGTGCCTTTGACCACAGATAGTTATGGCGACGTATCCTTTAGTATAGTATTTAATATTTTATTCTTTAATCACTAGTTCCAGAAAAATAATCTTTCACCTATGTTCAATCAAGAGAATTAACTTCTTTTTTAAAATAAAAGTAAATGTGGGCTCCAACAGTTACCTCCCACCCCCAACACAGAGGCAATTAAATATGTTTGTGAAGTAGCCATAGTCCACCCACCTTTTGGCATTACCATGAATGGACACGTCTTTCTCAATTAAAACATGAGAATCCATGGCCCCTGAAGCCCTTAAAATAAAAACAGGATTTAGAAAACCAGTGGACTTCATATATATAGTGTTTGTACGATATGAAATTATTATGTTTAGAAAGAAAAAAATCAATTTCACTAACAAGATAGGAACTGACTTGGAGTAAACAGAAAGGTTAACTGTATTGGTTGTTAAGGAGCCCAGGCATACGTGTGCAGCATATTAACAGCTACATAGGCCAAGGATCAGGAATGCTGGTGATGGGAGGCAGCTTCAGAAAAAAAATCAACTTCATCTACTATTCAAAGAGAAACAAAACAAGAAAGAAAGTCATTGCTCATTGCTGTAAGAATTTAATGAGTAACAGCCAATTGCTATTCTACTCCATGAAGAAAATTGGTTCTTTTGGCTTGGTATAATATGTGTTCTGGGTGCCTTAAGAAGAAAAAAAGAAATCTTTAATGACTATTGCAGATGGAAGCCACATTTTTCTTTTGTACGGCTTTTTTTGAGAGTTGTTGCAGCTGTAATATACTAGTGTCCGGTTATTCCTAGTTAAAATAAGAAAGTCTTTCCCTAAGAAAGACTTTGAATTAAGAATTGACAACTAGAATCATTCTCCTGTGTTATTCAAACCTGAAAAAGAACAAATATATTTGGTTATGGTGGTTTTTTATGGAAAAGTGCCAGATAGCTCCAAAAGGAGGATGCATGAGTGAAGAAGACCTAGACCAAATTAATAGGATGGTGCCCCCTCAGAGAATATCCATTTCTAATCTAAGAGATAGCAAAAAAAAAAAAAAAAAAAAAAAAAAAAAAGAAAAAAAAAAAAAAAAAAAAAAAAAAAAAAAAAAAAAAAAAGATGTTGTTTGTATAGCCATAGGCAGTGATAAATTTATAATTGGAGAAATCATACTGATCTAAAGACACACTGCCTGGAAGTAAATGCTCCCTCACTAGCTAGAAGTAAAATGGTCATTAATTGCCAGCTTCTGGGGAGAGAGGTAATGCCAGTCTGTTTGGGGTCTTAAGCAATAGAATCAGTATTCCAAGATTGGACTCTCAGCAGATTGAACCAGGGGTACAATGTTAACTGTTCAAAAGCATAGCTTCTGACTGCAGAGTGAAGAGGAGGCATTAGAGCCCTAGGTTGTACTCATCAGAGAAGGTGATATGGTACAAATAAAGGCACAGTGATATACTTGGGAAAGAATGGAAAGTACCATAGGTCTAAAGTCAGAGGATAATGTAAAAGTGCCATTTCTTTAGATGCTTAAAAATCCTGGAAAATATAAGCGATGTAAAAGGGAGATGAATTTGTACCTTTTCTATTTTATATATAAGAATCTTTTAATTTAGAGAAAGAAGAGACTGGCAGTATTAAACTAACTGTATTAATTTTAAATACTTTCCCCTGAAAATATGTTTTACATTTCTAGCCACATTGAGACTTTTCTTGAAAGATGTGGATGAGCCACCCAAGTATTTCATTCAGTTTTGGTTTTGTCCCATCTCTGTTCTTTAGAGCCTTTAAAAGGACAATTATAATGAATAAATTTAAATGAGATCTTTATTTAGTTTGCTTTACTTAGAGACATTTTTATGAAGGAAGCTTTTAAAAATACTGTTTATTATTTTTTGCTGAAATATATATATGTATATATTTATATATGTACATGAGACATACATTTACTGCTTAACAAATAGTCATAAAATGAACAATGTGACTACTACCAAGGTCAAAGAGTAGAGCCTGCCTCCCATGCCCCTCCTGGGAGACTCTTTAGTCAGTCTGTCCTAAGGGAACGAAAGCACAATTAACTTCTTAAACACTCTCAGGGGAGAGGCTTGTTTTGAATGAATATTTTGTTTTGAAGTATTAGAAGAATGTTGAAAAGATAAATTCATTTTTTTTTCTAGAGGACAGAGAAGAGAGGTGAGATTTAGAACTATGCGGTCACTTTTTAAAAAATTTAATAAACTTTATTTTTTAGAGCAGTTTCAGGTTCACAGCAAAATTAAGCAGAAAGTACAGTGTTCCCAAATGCCCCCATCCCTGCACACGCACAGCCTCCCCCACTATTGGCATCTGATACCACATCGGTACATCTTTAAAATCGATAGGCCACATTGACACATCATCACCCACGGTCCGCCGTTTACATTAGGATTCACTCCTGATTTTCTCTATTGAGTTCCTCTTTTCAGTTATTTTCATTTCTGCTCTCATTTTTTTTTTTTTTTTGAGACGGAGTCTTGCTCTGTCACCCAGTCTGGAGCACAGTGGCATGATCCCGGCTCACTGCAAGCGCCGCCTCCCGGGTTCATGCCATTCTCCTGCCTCAGCCTCCCCAGCAGCTGGGACTACAGGCGCACGCTGCCACGCCTGGCTAATTTTTTTGTATTTTTAGTAGAGTTGGGGTTTCACCATGTTGGCCAGGATGATCTCGATCTCCTTACCTTGTGATCTGCCCGCCTTGGCCTCCCAAAGTGCTGGGATTACAGGCATTAGCCACCGCGCCCGGCCTCTGCTCTGATTTTTAAATTATTTCTTTTATTCTGCTTAATTTGGATTTAATTTGCTCTTACTTTTCTAGTTTCCGAAGGTAGAAGCTTAGATTATTGATTTAATATCATTTTTCTTTTCTAACATATGCACTAAATACTATAAATTTCCCTCTAAGCACTGCTTTTGATGTATCCTACAAATTTTGATAAGTTGTATCTTCATTTTCATTTAGCTTAAAATATTTTAAATCTCTCTTGAAATTTCTTTTTTAAAAGTTAATTTTAAATTTCTTTAGGTATAGGGCCTCATCGCTCTGTCACCTAGGCTGGAGTGCAGTGGCACAATCATAGCTCATTGCAGCCTCGAACTCATGGACTCAAGTAATCCTTTCACCTGAGCCTCCCAAGTAGCTGAGACTACAGGCATGCACTGTCATGCCTGGCTAATTTTTCTTTTAAATTGTTTTGTAAAGATGGGGTTTCACTATGTTATCCAGGCTGTTCTCTAACTCCTGGGCTCAAGCAATCACCCCACCTCAGCCTCACAAAATGTTGGGATTATAGGAGTGAGCTGCCACACCTAGCTAAGGGTGTGGTAGCTAAGGTCTTTTTGTTGGTTAGAAGTGTGTGTGTGTTTTTTTTGTTTTGTTTTGTTTTGTTTTTGAGACTGAGTCTGGTTCTGTTGTCCAGGCTGGAGTGCAGTGGCATGATTTTGGCTCACTGCAACCTCCGCCCCTGCAGGTTCAAGCAATTCTCATGCCTCAGCCTCCCACGTAGCTGGGATTACAAGCATGTGCCACCACACCCAGCTAATTTTTGTATTTTCAGTAGAGATGGGGTTTCACCATGTTGGCCAGGATGGTCTCGAACTCCTGACCTTGTGATCCGCCCACCTTGGCTTCCCAAAGTGCTGGGATTACAGGCGTGAGCCACTGCACCTGGCTGAAGTGTGTGGTTTAATTTCCACCTATTTTGGGATTTTCCTGCTATCTTTGTTACCACTTTCAAGTTTAATTTCATTGTGGCCTGAGAGCAGACACTGTATGATTCTATTCTTTTAAATTTATTCCAGTGTATTTTATGGCCCAGAATGTGATCTGTCTTACTGTTTCCTGTGAGCCTGAGAAGAACATGTAATCTGCTGTTGTTGGATAAAATATTCTATAGATGTTAATTATATCCAGTCAGTTGGTAGTGCTGTTGAGTTCCACTATATCCTCACTGATTTTATGCCTTCTGGATCTGTCCATTTCTGATATATGGGGGTTAAAGTCTCCAACTATAGTGAGTTCATTGTTTCTTCTTGCTTCTGTCAACTTTTGCCTCATGTATTTTGACAGTTTTTAGGCAGATATGCATTAAGGATTGTTAGGTCTTCTTGGACAGTTGATCTTTTTATCATTATGTATTGCTCCTCTTTATTCAAAATAACTTTCCTTGCTCTGAAGTTTGCTCCATTTGAAATTAATATAGCTACTCAACGTTCTTTCAGTTAGTGTTAGAATGGTATATCTTTCTTCATCCCTTTATTTATTTACTTTTTCTTTTCTTTTTTTTTTTTTAAGAACCCATCTATGCTGGGACATCCCTTTATTTTTAATGTCTGTGTGTCTTTATATTTAAAGTGAGTCTCTTGGCTGGGTACAATGGCTCATGCCTGTAGTCCCAGCACTTTGGGAGGCCCACATGGGAGGATCACTTGAGCCCAGGAGTTCAAGACCAGCATAAGCAACACAGTGGGACCTATCTCTACAAAAAATTTAAAAAATTACCTGGGCATGGTGGTGCACTCCTGTAGTCCCAGCTACTTTGGAAGCTGAGGTGGGAGGATCGCTTGTGCCTGGGAGGTTGAGGCTATAGTGAGCTATGATTGCACCATTGCACTCCAGCCTGTGTGACAGAGCGAGACCTGTCTCAAAATAAGTGAATAAATAAAAAGTCGGTCTGTTGTAGACAATATATTGTTTGGGTGCTTTATTATTTTTTTTTAATCTAACACTCTCTGTCTCTTAATTGGTGTATTTAGACCATTGATGTTTAAAGTGATTATTGATTGATATAGTTGGATTAATGTTTATTATATATGTTACTGTTTTGTATTTGTTGCCCTTGTTCTTTGTTTCTATTTTTGCCTCCCACACTTTTTCTGCCTTTTTTTGGTTTATTTGAGCATTATATATAATTTCTTTTTCTCTCTTTTCTTAGCATATCGCTTATACTTGTTTCTCCCTCATTTTTTGAAGGATAATTTCACAGGGTTCAGAATTCTAGGTTGATGGAGTTTCTTTCTCTCAACAGTATTTCACTCCAATCTCTTTTTGATTGCATGGTTTCTGAGGAAAAGTCAAATGTAATTCTTATCTTGGCTTCTATATAGGAAAAGTATTTGTTTTTTCCCTTTGGCTTCTTTCACAATTTTTTCTTTATCTTTGGTTTTCAGAAGTGTGACTATGATATGCCTAGCTACAATTTTTTTTTTTTTTTTTTTGGCCTTTATTCTGCTTGGTACTCTCTGAGCTTCCTAGATCTGTGGTTTGGAATCTGACATTAATTTAGGAAAATTCTCAGTCTTTATTCCTTCAAATATTGTTTCCATTCCTTTTTTTCTTCTCCTTCTGGTATTTGCATTGTGTGTACCTTATATCTTTTGTAGTTGTACCACAGTTCTTGGATATTCTGTTGTGTTTTTTCAGTCTTTGTTCTCTGCTTTTCAGTTTGGGAAGTTTCTATTGTCATATCCTCAAGCTCAGAGATTCTTTCTCAGCCATGTCCAGTCTGCTGATGAGCCCATCAAAGGCATTCTTTATTTTTGTTACAGTATTTTTATTACTTATTTATTTACTTATTTATTTATTTGAGATGGAGTCTCACTCTGTTGCCCAGGCTGGAGTGCAGTGGTGCAATCTCGGCTCACTGCAGCTTCCGCCTCCTGGGTTCAAGCGATTCTCTCACCTCAGCCTCCCGAGTATCTGGGATTACAGGTACCCGCCATCATATCTGGCTAATTTTTGTATTTTTGTAGAGATGGGATTTCACCATGTTGGCCAGGCCAGTCTTAAACTCCTGACCTCAGGTGATCTGCCTGCCTCGGCCTCCAAAAGTGCTGGGATTACAGGCGTGAGCCACTGCACCCAGCCTGTTACAGTGCTTTTAATCACTAGCATTGCTCTTTGATTCTTTCTTAGAATTTCCATCTCTCTGCCTGCATTATCCATCTGTCCTTGCATGTTGTCTCCTTTATCCATTGGAGTCCTTAGCATATTAATCATAGTTGTTCCCGGTCTGATAATTCCAGCGTCCCTGCCATTTCTGACTCTGGTTCTGATGTTTGCCCTGTCTCTTCAAATTGTGTTTTTTTTTTTTTTTTTTTTTTTTTTTGCCTTTTACTATGTCTTGTAGTAATTTTTTGTTGAATCTGGACATGATGTACTGGGTGAAAGGGACATGATGTACTGTGGTGTGATGGTAAGGTTGGAGGGAGGGGAAGTGTTCTGTAATTCTGTGATTAGGTCTCAGTCTTGTGGTGAGCTTGTGCCACTGGACTGTGAATGTCACCTATGCTTCTCATCACCCCCGTTAGGTGGGACAGGATGGTTAGAGGGGCCCCTATGTGGAAGGCTGGAGGGAGCTGAGGTGGGGTTCCTACACATGGAAGGTTAGTGTCCACTAGGGCTGCATATTTCTCTTGCCCACTGTGGATGGCTAGAGGGGGCTGGAGTTGGATATCATCCTTCCCCTAGGTATGTTAAGCTTTCATAAAGCCCCAGCAGGTTAGGCTCTGGTAAAATAGTTTCTCCTGAGGGCAGGCCTTGTTAAGAACAAAGTGATCTGGCATATTTCAGAATGGTTCTTTTATTCCTCCCCCTGCTGGAAGCAGGAGGCCAAGTAGAGCTCCTGGAGGTAAAACTACAAAAACCTTTGGTGAGGTGGTTCCCTGGAGTTTCTAACTCTTAGACTTGTCCACACAGCCTCTAGCAGTTCGTTAATTACAGTTAGGTTACTCCACTCTCTGGAGGTTTCTCCTGTGGGTTTCTGCTCCCTTGTGATTCTCTGTATCCACCTGTGTGTGTCTCCAGTTTTGGAGGCAGCAATTTGTCCCCGACCTCACTTTTCTGACAGTCCTACGAAGAGTTGTCAAGGTTTCAGTTTGTTCAGCTTTTCACTTGTTAGGATGGAGTGGTGACTTCCAAAGTCCTTAATGCTAGACTGGAAACTAGAAGTCTTGTAGCTTTTAAAAAAAGATATTAATGCTTGCAAAGGGAGACTAGCATTTAGAAAGTATATTATTTCTTTCTTTTTCTTTTTTTTTTTTTTGAGACGGTGTTTCATTCAGGTTCAAGCAATTCTCCTGCCTCAGCATCCTGAGTAGCTGGGACTACAGGCGTGCACCACCATGACCGGCTAATTTTGTATTTTTAGTAGAGACGGGGTTTCACCATGTTGGTTAGGCTGGTCTCGAACTCCTGACCTCAGGTAATCCACCCACCTTGGCCTCCCAAAGTGTTGGGATTACAGGCATGAGCCACCATGCCCAGCCACAAAGTATATTATTTCATTTGAGGAAGAAAACATTGTGTCTTTTTATTATCCAATTTTATTATTCAATTAAATATTCAGCCATATTATATACTGTTTTCGAAAATTAATTCTTTTTTTCTTTTTTTTTTTTTTTTTTTGAGACGGAGTCTCGCTCTGTTGCCCAGGCTGGAGTGCAGTGGCGCAATCTCGGCTCACTGCAAGCTCCGCCTCCCGGATTCACGCCATTCTCCTGCCTCAGCCTCTCCGAGTAGCTGGGACTACAGGCGCCCGCCACCACGCCTGGCTAATTTTTTGTATTTTTAGTAGAGACGGGGTTTCACCGTGGTCTCGATCTCCTGACCTCGTGATCCGCCCGCCTCGGCCTCCCAAAGTGCTGGGATTACAAGCATGAGCCACCGATGGTGCATGCCTATAGCCCCAGCTACTTGAGAGGCTAAGGAAGGAGGATAGCTTGAGCCCAGAAGGTCAAGGCTACAGTGAGCTGTGATCATGCCATTGCACTCCAACCTGGGCAACAGAGAGAGAGAGACCCTGTCTCAAAACAAAACAAAATGAAAAAACCCCACAAAACTCTATACCCGACAAACCACTCTGCATCCTCTCCTCCCGTAGCCCTTGGGAACTCTCCATTCTTTCTGTCTCCCTGAGTTTGACTATTTTGGAACCTCATGTAAGTGGAATCCCATAGTATTTGTCTTTTTGTGTGTGACTTATTTCACTCAGCATGATGTCTTCAAGGTTTGTCTGTGTTGCAGCATGTGTCAGAAATTCCTTTTTTTTTTTTTTTTTTTTGTTTGAGATGGAGTCTCGCTCTGTTGCCCGGGCTGGAGTGCAGTGGCACGATCTTGGCTCACTGCGAGCTCCGCCTCCCGGGTTCACACCATTCTCCTGCCTCAGCCTCCCAAGTAGCTGGGACTATAGGTGTGTGCCACCACGCCCGACTAGTTTTTTGTATTTTCAGTAGAGATGGGGTTTCACCATGTTAGCCAGGATGGTCTCAATCTCCTGACCTTGTGATCTTCCCGCCTCGGCCTCCCAAAGTGCTGGGATTACAGGCATGAGCCACCATGCCTGGCCGAAAATTATTTTCTTAGTCACTTGGCTCTTCTTTAGATTTTTTTCTCAAAACTCAAATTTCTCAGAAAGTCTTTCCTTGATTGTCTGTTGCTAAATGTCCCATTGCACTATTAGAGCAGGATATATAACAG
The DNA here is from genome assembly GCF_009828535.3 of Hylobates moloch. Lineage (NCBI taxonomy): Eukaryota > Metazoa > Chordata > Mammalia > Primates > Hylobatidae > Hylobates > Hylobates moloch. The sequence continues at coordinate 67,406,897 of NW_026652278.1, read as the reverse complement.
CAAATGGAATTTAGGATAAAGTTATTGTCCCTTGATTTTTACCATGGCTCTTGTGCCTTTTTTACTATGTTATATTTCTATGACTGGGTATTTTAATATTGTTTAAGTAAAATCACTAGCAGATGTCACTTCTTCTCCAGGCTTTTAATGCTAATACACAAACTGCAGTTCAGTTGGCCATACTAATATTTTGTAATAGCTTTTATATATAGCATTGAAAGCAATTACATTATTCTTGACAATCATGTGAAGTAGACAATTGTTAGTGAAACAGATACACAACTTTCTGAAGAATCATTTGGAAAGTAAAAATGTTATTTAAAAGGATCAATTAGAGAATGAGAGAGTCCTTGGAGATTACATGTATGCACTCACATATATATATATTCAATCAAAGATTGGAAGAGTCAAGGAAATCTCTGGCAAATGGCAAAGAGAAAATATGAGGGGAAAATATGACAAACAGCGTTCTCAATCAGTGCAAAAATTAACATTAGTGTTTTAAAAGGAGGAAATAGACCCTAAGGTCTTGATCTTGGATAAAAGAGGCTCTGAACTGGTAGTACTTCCAGGCATATGGCAGTAGCAAACAGAAATCTCTGGAAGAAGGTACCATCACCCTCTGCCTAAAAATATTCCTCCAGGGAACTTTCTCCAAAAGTGGCCAATACACAGTCAAAGATGATTAGACATAAGAGGAAACCAGTCACAATAAGCAAACAGACTTATAAAACTCATAAATGTATGACATACTAGAGTTATCAGACTTGGACTAAAAACAACAATGCTTACTGTGTTCGAAGAAATCAAAGCCAAGCTTAAATTTGTTTTTTAATTCTTAAAATTTAAAAAGCCAGGCATGGTGGCTCATGCCTGTAATCCCAGCATTTTGGGAGGCTGAGACAGGAGAATCGCTTGAACCTGGGAGATAGAGGTTGCAGTGACCTGAGATTACGCCACTGCACTCCAGCCTGGGCAACAGAGTGAGACTCCATCTCAGAAAATAAAAAATTTAAAATATAGAGATGGGGTCTTACTCTGTTGCCCAGACTGGTGTCGAACTTCTGGGCTTAAGTGATCCTCCTGTCTTGGCCTCCCAAGTGCTAGGATTATAGGCATGAGCCACTGTGCCTGGCTGGCAAGCTTAAAATTTTTATCAGAGAATTGGGAACTATTAAAAAGAAAAACCAATATAACAGTTCTGAAAAAGAACCAAATAGAAATGCCAGAACTATAAAAGGCAATAACTGAAATAAAGAACTCAGTGTATGGGTTTAGCAGCAAATTAGACATAGCTGAAGAGGGAAATAGTGAACTGGAAGTTAGATCAGAAGAAATTATCTAGAATGATGCATAGACAGAGATAAAAATTACAGAAAGAGAACAAAACATTCAGGATAGTAAGTGAGAAGATCTAACATATATTTAATTGGAACCTCAGAAGGAGAGAATGGGGCATAGTTGGTGAAAAACATCAATCTAAAGATTAAAGAAGCCCAATGAATTTTAAACAGGAACTCTGTTAAGTGAGCTTATATTGTACTTTGCTTTCTTACAGCTTGTGACTGAATCATGGACAACGTTAACTAAACTACTTGAGTCCTAACAGTTTTTAAACTGATGGCCAAAATTAATGGCAATATCTACATTACAAAGAACAAAAAGCAGGAAGTTCAGCCAAAGAATGCTTTTCTTGAAGTAGGTTTTTAAAAAAGAAGGAAGGATAAAACTATTCAGGATTCCTTTTACTATTCTTATTACATTTTTATAAGTCTAAAACTATGTTGAAATAAAAAATTTTATAAAGAAAGAAGGACAGACAGACATACACTTAGGAGCTTAGTAGGACACTTAAACATTTGGGGTGTGCCTGTGTTTATATAGCACCTTCCAGAAGAGTTTGTCGATTCTTGGCAGTGTCTTTTTGCAATGTTTACGATAGATGTACCTTTTATTAACTGTTGATCTTACCACATAAATTGGGCCATTTGATTTCAAAGAGTGTAAGAATTTAATTGGTATAAAGAACAACTTTCTTATTACAGTGTTTCTTATTAGAGCAATTTACTAAGAAGGTAGCTGCATCTTTCATGAGAGTGTTTTTTGTTTTAAGGAAGGAGAACCCATTTCTCTAGTCTGAATAAGCACTATAAAGCCATTCTTCCTATCACTGTCCCTTTCAGTCTAGTCCCTATTTATTCTCTCCAACCTGTCTGCCACCTCTACCATTATACCAAAACAACACTGTAAAAAGTCATTGATAGCCCGTTTGTTTAATGCCTTGACCTACTTTTACTTTTTCCCCAGTATCCGCACTGAGAGTGTTAAGTCCTTTTCTCCTTAAAATGCTTTCTTCTCTTGGCTTCAGTGGCAATTGGCTCTCCTGGTTTTCTTCCTGACTCTGGAGGTACTTTTTAAAAACTTCACTCCATAATATGTCTGTTCCCTAAGGTTTTGTCCTTATCTATGTGTTTTTCTTTTACTACAGTCTTCGTATGTTCAAATGATACTTGTTCTTCAAAGTCCAATACAGATACTACCTCTTCCTTAATGGTAGGAGCCATCCAAATCAATAGAGCTCTCTCCATCTCTCAGCTACCCACCTCTCCCTACTTTGATTGTTCAGAGACCTCTTAGGTGCCTCTCAGTGCTTAGCAATGTGTCTTGCACCTGGCAGGCACTCAGGAAACTTTTTTGGAACTGTTTTCTACAGACATCAGATTTTGGAAGGAGAGAAGAAAAAGATTTTTTCTTGTGCATCAATAGAACACTAGATTTGCCAGAGGGGATATTTTTTGCCTTGTACTTCATATAATAAACTCTTAAAGCAGGACTTGGCAAACTACTCTTTGAAGGCCAAACGTGGCCCACCACCTGTATTTTTTATGGCCCTCTAACCAAGAATAGTTTTTACATTTTTTAATGATTGAAAAAACATCAAAAGAAGAATACTATACTATTTCATGATACGAAAATTATGTGAAATCCAAATAAGTAAAACTTTGTTGAAACACAGCTCAGCTCATTTACTTACACACCATTTGGCACAGTTGAGTACTTGTGGTGGAATCCGTGTGGCCTCCTGGCCTTTTTTTTTTTTTTTTTTTTTTTTTTGAGACAGAGTCTTGCTCTGTCACCCAGGCTGGAGTGCAGTGGCGCAATCTCGGCTCACTGCAAGCTCCGCCTCCCGGGTTCACGCCATTCTCCTGCCTCAGCCTCTCCGAGTAGCTGGGACTACAGGCGCCCGCCACCACGCCTGGCTAATTTTTTGTATTTTTAGTAGAGACGGGGTTTCACCGTGGTCTCGATCTCCTGACCTCGTGATCCGCCCGCCTCGGCCTCCCAAAGTGCTGGGATTACAAGCGTGAGCCACCGCGCCCGGCCGGCCTTTTAAAGAAAAAGTTTGCTGACTCCTGTCTTAGAGGTTAGAGTTTAGTTTTTCTTTTATTTCACCCAACACAATTTTGCTTTATGATTACATATGATGCACTTATTTAATAGGCCCTCAAGATAAACTAATTATGTCATAAAGATTTAGTTAACAAGAGTCAATCCTATTGAATTTCTGTTTAATTAATTATTTTCATTTCTAGCAAATGTTTCTTTTTTTTTTTTTTTGAGATGGAGTCTCACTCTGTTGCCCAGGCTGGAGTGCAGTGGTGCAATCCAGTTCACTGCAAGCTCTGCCTCCCGGGTTCACACCATTCTCCTGCCTCAGCCTCCCGAGTAGCTGGGACTACAGGCGCCCGCCACCACGCCCGGCTAATTTTTTGTATTTTTAGTAGAGATGGGGTTTCACCATGTTAGCCAGGATGGTCTTGATGTCCTGACCTCGTGATCTGCCTGCCTCGGCCTCCCAAAATGCTGGGATTATAGGCGTGAGCCACCACGCCTAGGCGTTTCTTTCTTTTTAAAAATTAGGTTACTCAACTCAAGAAAAGAGAGCCGCAAACTGAATATACCTATAGCTCATACTCAAAATTTTCAAGTTCATTTCTCAATTAAATTTGATTGCAACCTTATTACTACACATAGCAAGACTCAGCTGACAAAGATAATAATGAGCTTAAATGTACGTTTAACTTTCTTTTATTTCAAAATACATCCAAAATTAATTGTGTGCGTCTCTGTGATATGCACTGATTAACTTGAAACATGGACAGTGATTTTGTTTGCAGCTTCATTTATGCCTTATTACAGAAGGTATTAATAAAAAATATTGAATGAAAAATAAAGTGCACTGAACTTGCAAGTAAATGGTGCTAATTTTACAATTAGCATGAATGTCAGAAAAATGTGAAAGTTTAGGAAGGAGATTGTGACAAGACATCTTGCTAGAATATGGTGCTTTGTTAGTGATAAGATATGGCTCTGCCTCCCTTCTTTGATGATGAAAAGCTATAAAAATAGGAGATTGCAGAAGATTATTAGGGGCTTTTCATATTTTGTCAGCAATAGAAAAACAATATACTATGTTTTAAAGGATCTGAAAGACTTCTGACACGTGATTGGGCAGTTCCTTAGAGCATCAGATATATAAGGAAAAAGTACAGTTTGAAATGCTTCAGTTTGGTGTTGTAGCTTCTTATTTCAGTCTATTTAGGGGGTGAGGGAAAGGAAGATTCAAATCTAAGCTGTGTTTCACCAAACTTTTCCTTGGAATTTTTAAATGTGTCTTATGTGTTACTTTGCCTGGACAGTGAAGTCTTAAAACACTAATGAGAGCATCCGAAGATAGGCTGTCAGTGAGGTGAAACCATTGTTAACATGGAACTGAAAAACAAGAAATTGGCTGATTTTTGGCAGAAGCCAACATCCATTCTGGGAAGATGCACCTTCCCTGGTCTGTAAAATACCTTTGCTCTCTTTTGAATTCATGTTCACAGGTTATTCCTCTTTGCAGTGGGACTGGAATACTTCCATGTGTTGTCCTGGGTCAGGCAGGGAATGATGCAGGGTTTTTGAAAGGGCCCAGCCAGCACAATAACAAGAAATGGAAAAAAAAATTAAGAGGTTATCATTACCTTTCTTAAAATCATTTCTGGTTCTTATCAGAATGAAAATAAATATTTGGTAAAGTTTATTGAATACCTACTAAATATAAAACACTAAGCTACATGCTTGTTTGGTTTATTTGAGGGAGGGGGAATAAATATTCAATTGTATTTGGTTCCTGTGATGTCATTCTTATGAACGCTTTGAATGGAATGTCTGTTCTTATTGTAGAAAATACTTATCTATTTTATATGTTCATTTCTAGGACTGTTCATATTATTTTGGATGTAGTTCACTGATGAAATAAGTGGGTCACTTTGGGTCCATTGTATATTGGGGTTTTTTTTTTTTTTTTTTGGAGACAGAGTCTAGTTCTGTTGCCCAGGCTGGAGTGCAGTGGAGGATCTCGGCTCACTGCAACCTCCACCACTTGGGTTCAAGTGATTGTCGTGCTTCAGCCTCCTGAGTAGTTGGGATTACAGGCGTGTGCCACCATGCCCGGCAAATTTTTGTATTTTTAGTAGAGATGGGGTTTCATGTTGGCCAGGCTGGTCTTGAACTACTGACCTCAAGTGATCCACCCACCTCAGCCTCCCAAAGTGATGTGCTTACAGGTGTGAGTCACTGTGCCCGGCCGTTGTTTTTTTAAATTGTGGTAAAATATACATAAGATTGGCTATTTAAACCATTTTTAAGTGTACAATTCAGTGGCATTAAGTACATTCATGTTGTTATGCAACCATCATCACTATCCATCTCCAGAACTTTTTCATCATTCCAAATTAAAACTCATTTTAATGAACAACTCCCCATTTCCCCTTCCCCTTGGTAACCACCACTCCAGTTTCTGTCTCTATGAATTTGACTACTCTAGCTGCCTCATGTAAGTGGAATTGTACATTTGTCGTTTTGTGTCCAGTTTATTTCACTCAGCATAATGTTTTCAAGGTTCACCTATGTTGTAGCATGTGTCAGAATTTCATTCCTTATTAAGGCTGAATATTATTCCATTGTACGTATATTCTGCATTGTGTGTTTTTAGCTACAGTATAAACAAACCAGTAGCAGAATATAAATCTGGACCCAGAGATGGTGACAGGGCACTGTCCTCTTTGAAGCAGCTCTTTGTTACAGACCAGACCAAATGAAACTGTTTTAGCTTCGGGGGCTTTGTACCAACAATGGCTAAGTGTTATTCCAAATGTTAGAGGACACTGGTGGAAAGAGGTAAAAGAAACGAGTGAAGCTCACTACGCTACGAAGCTCTGATGTCTTCTTAAAAAATGATGCTTGGCCTGGCGTGGTGGCTCACGCCTGTAATCTCAGCACTTTGGGAGGCTGAGGCGGGCGGATCACGATGTCAGGAGATCGAGACCATCCTGGCTAACACGGTGAAACCCCGTCTCTACTAAAAATACAAAAAAATGCCAGGCGTGGTGGCTCACGCTTGTAATCCCAGCACTCTGGGAGGCCGAGGCAGGCGGATCACAAGGTCAGGAGATCGAGACCACGGTGAAACCCCGTCTCTACTAAAAATACAAAAAATTAGCCGGGCGTGGTGGCAGACACCTGTAGTCCCAGCTACCCGGAGAGGCTGAGGCAGGAGAATGGCGTGAACCCGGGAGGCGGAGCTTGCAGTGAGCCGAGATTGCGCCACTACACTCCAGCCTGGGCGACAGAGCGAGACTCCATCTCAAAAAAAAAAAAAAAAAAAATACAAAAAATTAGCCGGGCGTGGTGGCGGGCACCTGTAGTCCCAGGTACTCGGGAGGCTGAGGCAGGAGAATGGCATGAACCTGGGAGGTGGAGCTTGCAGTGAGCCAAGATCGCACCACTGCACTCCAGCCTGGGCTACAGTGAGAGACTCCGTTTCAAAAAAAAAAAAAAAAGATGCTCTCTTCCCCATATCCCAGGGAGGAAACAATTTTAGAATTAATACTCAAATGTGAACATTATTATTACAAATTAAAAGCGAGAAAACGGTATAAATCAACCAGAAATTCAATTCAGAGTTTATTCTCTCAGTTGTAGGTTAAAACTTTAATCACCCAAGGGAGTGCAGTGGCATCATCTTGGCTAGATGCAACTCCAGTCTCCCACGCTCAATGATTTTCCATTTACGTCCTGAACTCCTGGGCTCAAATGATCCACCCACCTTGGCCCCCCAAAGTGCTGGGATTACAGGCATGAGCCACCACGCCTGGCCTGATACCAATTTCTTAAATTATAGTGGCCTTATGACTGTGACATTCGTGGAGATGATAACCCTCTCTCTCTCTTCCAAAGCATTTTGCTTATTTGACATCTAGCCCACACCTTTGCAGAGGGGAAGGAGGGCCATCTGAATTAGATTATAGAAAAGTTTGTTGTAGTCTATAAAGTTACAGTGATGCTACTCAAGGCATGTTTCCTTTGGTTCTGACAGAGGATGCAGTATTTCATGTCTTCCCATCTAATGAGGTAACTTAGTTGAAAATAACTTAGTGATAACATATGACAGCCTCTCTCCCCTCTTCCAGGGAGCCATTCCAAGGCCAGCCATTATTTGGGGCAGCTGTTATTTATATGTATGTGTACTCTTCGCATTGTGTGATGTTGCCTAGGGACATCTGATTTGCTTTTTTTGAGACGGAGTCTTGCTCTATCGCCCAGACTGGAGTGCAATGGCGCGATCTCAGCTCACTGCAACCTCTGCCTCCCGGGTTCAAGCGATTCTCCTGCCTCAGCCTCCTGAGTAGCTGGGATTACAGACACGTGCCACGACGCCCAGCTGATTTTTGTATTTTTAGTAGAGACGGGATTTCACCATGTTGGTTAGGCTGGTCTCGAACTCCTTACCTCATGAACCACCTACCTCGGCCTCCCAAAGTGCTAGGATTATAGGTGTGAGCCACTGCGCCCGGCCTGATTTGCTCTTTAACTTCTGGATGCTGCCTTGTTGGTGGAGAAGTTGGAGTGGAGATGGGCTGAGGCTGGTGACTGGTTTCCTCCATGCTGCTCCGGAATCTGTTGCCTTGGCACAATAGTCAGCCCCTTTGTGCCGAGCCTCCCAAAAGCCAGGGGCCAGGAAGAGATGTCCCTGTTGCTGTCCCCTGTGTACTCCCCTCTAAGGATTCATTTCTGCTGACTTGCTTTTCCTTTCTACTGTGTAATACGGAGACCAAATATTAATCTTCTGTTGCATTTGTTTGAGGGACCATTATGAATAATACCTGAGGGAAGGTGACCACACCAGAAATAAGAGCATTAAGAAGAGGTTGTTTTCTAAGGGAGAGAATTTATCTGCAGAAACATCGTCTAGATTAGTTCTGAAAGGGCACCTGCCCTTAGGGTTGCTAGTCACAGGCTTGAAGAGTCTCTGCTAGCCATCAGCCCCAGGGGCAGTTTTGTCAGTTAAAGCAGTAATACCCATGCCCTGTGGCAAGGCTTCCTTGGAAAGAAATTATGCAGCAAATTGAACTTTCACCTCTCATCTCTGAGGCTAATTCTGCAACGTGATATGGAAACGGGCCGAGTGTGCCTAGCCTGTGCCGAGATTAGGCGGAGATTAGGTGTGAGTTCGCCAGCCGGGTCAGCGTAGCCTCTTTTCTCCTCTACCTTCTACCACCACTCATATTATTTTCTTGCTATTTTTCAAAATTGAAAGACTGCAGAGAGGGGAAATCCCTTGGCATTTTGAATATTGAGGTGCTCAGCAGAACTGCCTGGCATCCTGTTTGTGTATAGCAGTTTTAATTCACCCTCTAATAGGTCATTTGGCCTTACCAGCAGTCTTAAACTTGCTAATCCTTACATCAGCAGTGAGCCTCAGGCCAAATTCCCAAAGTGCATCCCTGAGTGATTATTTGAAGGAAGTTTTCAAGCCTTCCCTCCTTGGCTCTGTTTGTCTGCCTTCTTCCAGCACATCCTTAGGTCAGGCTAATGCTCATTTGAGCATTCATCTTGCTCACTGCAGCAAGACAGGCAGGTGATTTGAGAGCAGGATGAGTGAGGGAGGTTCCTGTTCCCATTCTGTGCAAGGAATGCCATCTCAGTCAGTGGAGAGGGGACTTGGGCTTTGGGGACACACAAGCCTTTTGGTACTATTTTAATGGAGACAAAAACAGGAGTGGCCTGCTGATGGGTTGAAAAATCACAGCTGTTCTACTGACTTAACAGCCTTTTTGCTGCTCCCCTCACAGAGGCCATGATGTTGATAAGAATTGCTCCTCCCACAGACTGCCCTTGACCTTGCTTCTTGGATCTGAGGTGCCCCAGGCCTTCTGGAAGTACATTATGTCCTCTCTTTTATTGGCTATTATTAGCTACTATAATATTACTGGCTCTCACACCACTGATCACTGCAGTCTGATGTTTCAGATTAAAAGTGGCATCTTGGGCAGAGTTAAGCTGTATTTGGAGATGACTCTAGGATAGTCACTACCTGCCACCCTCATTGTCTTTTATTCTGAAGTAGATGTTCCTATTTTGGTCTTTAAAAATATTACAGCCCTATGAGACCAGATAATGACTGTAGAGCCTGTAAGCTGTCAGAGTACCTGATAAACCTTCTTTTTTCTTTTAAGGATACTTTGCATTTTGGTTCCTGCAGTGATGCATTAGAGATTATAGTCAGTGAGTGACAATAATAATCAGAGCTCAAAATTTCATCTTATAATTTATCTTTAACTGCAGAACATCTTTGTAAAGGATCATCCCTGTTTAAAGATGGAGAAATTGGGGGAGGGAGTGGGTGTGTAGTCATTGATAATGTCGACCAGCAATAATGGAAAGGATCAGAACTCAGTTTTTAAAAGTTTATTCAAGTGAAAAGCTGAGAATGGCCATTTGGGAAACAGGGACTTCAGAGAAATGAGGTCAGTGCTTAAAGTTAAAAGTTAAGGTCCTGCTTATATAGGCAGAAAACAAATTTAGTAGGATTATAACATTTTCTGTAGAAGGTTGGTTTATGAACTATAATTTAGTTAATTACAGTTTGTTTTCTTTTCTGTACAGCTTGTTTTCACTTCCTTTCCAACTTACGAGTATAGGACCTGGCGTGGTGGCTCATGCCTGTAATCCCAGCACTTTGGGAGGCGGAGTTAGGAGGATCACTTGAGCCCAGGAGTTTGAGACCAGCCTGGGCAACATGGAAAAACCCTGTCTCTACAAAAAATGCAAAAATTAGCGAGGCATGGTGGCATGCACCTGTATTCTCAGCTACTCAGGAGACTGAGGAGGGAGGATCGTTTGCACCTGGGAGGTGGAGGCTGAAGTGAGCTGTGATCACGCCACTGCATTCCAGCTTGGCTGACAGAGTAAGACCTTGTTTCAAAAAAAAAAAAAAAGAAAGAAAGAAAGAAAGAAAGTCTTTAACATACCATCCTAGATGATGTGATAGTCTTTTAAGTCTTTGTATGAGAAATGTAAGAGGGAAGTTTAATCAAAATGAAGACAACAGTTAAAAGGGAAGGGATCTTCTCTGGCACTATTTATTCATTTACAACAATTTACAAAACAGTGTAGGTGAGGAAAAAGGCTAATCTATAATCAGAAAAACAACAGTTACAGCTGCCCAGGTTACAGATACAAGTTTAAGTGACTCACATAATCACATTCCCTTAAGCCTTACAATATGTTACGATTCCAACAGCTTAGATTTTGAATTACTTATTTTCACAATCGGAAAGCATTAAAGTCTAGTCTGCCCCAAGAAACTTTTTGTCCCCTTTCTTCAGTAGAAAAGAAATTTCTATTTTTTGTACCTAGGTGAAGGTATGTGTGTCTGTGTGTAGAGGAGCATGACTTACCTTAGGGTAAACAGACTCAATTCCATTCTTTTGTGATGATGTTTAGAAAGAATCCACTTGGGCACAGCCCATATGAGTATTTTTAAAGTAGATGGAAGGTTTTTTTTGACCCCGGATGTGGTGGATCTCCATTTCCTTCTTGCTTCTTCATACCTCCCACATTTGGTCTCCTCAGAAGTAATCTCACAGGTGGCCCAGAAGACAAATGCATGGTATTTGGCAGAAACTCAGAATTTTTTTTTAGGTTTGAGGAATTTTAATAAACATAACTTTGAAACAAAATTTATTTTTTTGGGAGGGGGAAACTTATTTGTGGACTTAACTCTTTTTGATGACTTAACTCCCAATAAAGTGATCTTAATTCTGAGTGAGATTAGTAACATGACATACGAAGAACCTTGATTTTTTTTTTTCAAAATCAATTATATTTTTCGTCTGGTATTTGTATCTTTCTGTTTGCTCCCTGAAGTCATACTAGTCCTGTACCTAGATGCCTCTTTTATGAGGAATGCATCTGAAATATACCATTATTTGTTTTGATGTTTTGCAATTGAGATCTTCCAAGGGCTGTGATGATAGCTTTTCACATCATTTGCTTCTCATTCTTCGCTATCTGATTGTATATGCACAGCCTAAGGATGGACCTGCTTCCCCACTTGGCACTCTTTGGTACATATTTGTTATTGGAATTGAGAGGCCCATACACACTGCCTTGTGAACATGGCCTTCTACTGGCCTGTATCCTAGGCCTCATCCCAGGAACTCTTAAATTTCTCTCACAGTATTAGTGGTCCTAGCTTGTCCCTGTTTCTTATATAAATGGGGATAATAATGCTCAGCTCTGGTTTATATCATAGCAATTTTTTGGAGTTAATGAGCTGGGCTTTGTAAGACACTTTTAGATCCTTAGATGAAAGGTGTTATTTAACCACAGCAAGGCTTCATACTGGGAGTGCCTTCCCCAAGAGCTCAAAGTACTTGTCAGCCTGTCTTCTGTTCATCCTCATACCATCCCTCGTAGAGAGGTAGGTGGTTAAGCATTATTATTAAGTACAAAATAGTGTTATTACTGTTACTTTTATCTATAAACGGGATAATTGTGAGAAATAGAAGTTGGCAAAACAGACAATGGAAGAAAAACACTGGGAAAACCTCAAAGTAACATGCATTTGCTATTCCTGTTCACTCTGCTTTGAGTTTCAAAAGTCTGATTGCCATACATGAGAACAATAACATCCTTTCTTAGAGAGGAATATGACCTAGTACATCCTTCTAAATACTTGAATTAATTGAACCCCCTGTAGTTACTTTCAGTTGCACCAGATTATATTCTAAGGGTTGGTTTATCTCATGTGTGTCAAGAATGATTATAAATAGCATAAGATTTGAATATTTTGAATTTTCATTTTTAACTTCAAAACTGAATTTCTTCTTATTCAAGTAGTATTGAGACAGCAAATAGTTCACGGAGGCCACCAGCACAAGAAGTAGATTTTCTTAAAAGAGGGATCTTGGAAGAGAGTAACCACAGCTTTGTCTAAGATTGAAGAAAAGAGCGAGCCTCATTTGGGGAAGCCAAGTGAGCAGGGATCCCCAGCAGATTGTCACTGTGCTGTTGCGGACTGGCCATTCATTCGGTTCTGTAGCCCGAGGTCACAGATATAAGAAGAGAAGGCCCCTTTCCACCCTCTTCCCCACCTCTGTTTGAGATTGCCGGTTTCATTTTGGCAGGCTTGTTGCATTTGGAGTTATTTCTGGTCTTTGATGGCTGTGTCATAGGGCAATGGGGAAGGAGTAGAAGGTTTGAAATGAATGCAAGGAAAAATAACCACAATGAGCCCTTAAATCTTGCTATTTGTTTTCTTTCAGTGTATACCACAGCATTACCAGAAATCAACAATTCCCTTTGTGTTCTCCCTAGGAAAGAAACATGTACAAACTGAAAATGGTAGGCTTCACAGATCATGTGAGCAGGGGACAGTAGGATGGTTGGATTTTATCTTGCCATTCTTTGTCACGGAAAACCTTGATTTTGACCAAAAACCTTTCATCAAAGGTCTACATTTCTCTCTTTACTTGGTGATAGGAAAAGTTTGTTTAATTTTCTAAAGATATTATTGATGCAGGATTTTTCTTGACCCCTTCGTCAGACTTGTGACAGGGGGTGCCCCATTTATTTGGCTCTCCGTGCTCAACCCCTTGTGGGAGGGAGCACGTGAGCAAGTGAGTATGGGATCTGGCTGGCCATTTTGGGTGCTGGCAGAAGCAGGCTCCGTGTGGGCCCCTTGGCAGTGTCTAGGTGAGGGTGCCAGCGATCCCCAAAGCCCCAGAGGGCATGTTAGAATGTTCTCTTAGTCCCGCTGTCTGTGGACAGCAGCGTGTGATCAGCTCAGTGGTACCCTTGCCTCATCATGTGGGGTGGCTGCCCTCTGCCAGTGAGGGCAAAGGGCCAGTGTGACAGCCTTTTCTGGGTACCTGCACCCAGTGGGTCCTGAACTCTTGTCCGGCATACAAGAAGAATGAGGTTGCCCAGACACTTGAAGGATGTTGAAGGCAGAGAATTTTATTAAGTGATGGAAATGGCTCTCAGCAGACATGGGAGCTGGAGAAGGGACGGGATGGGCGGGTAATCTTACCCCAAAGTCTGCCTGTTTCTGGCCGGCTCTTCCCGGAAGTCAAGCCGTCTCTCCTCCGGAGTCCAGCCATCCCTCTGAAGTCAAGTCATAAGTCACTGTGCCCGGTGTGGTTTTAAATTTTCTTAAATCGTCCAAGTCAGTACTTATTATTTACTAATTATATCACAGCAATTGGCAGTTTTAATCCTATTTCCATTTCCTCATTAAATATTTGTAGTTTTGTGTACTGTTCGTTGTTATGTTCCTTTATATAGCAGGTTTTAAAAAATACTGACTTCCATAACAACAGGGCTGTACGTGTGTGCATGTCAGGGAAAAATGCTTTCAGAAAAAAAATGGTTTAGGTTTCAAAATCCCCAAGGGAATTGTTATAAAACAACAGTGAAGAGAAAAAATTCAACATGATTCAGACACCTTAACTAGATTCTTTTTTAATTTAAATTTTTCCTGTTAGGTCTGTTATTTTCTAAACAATATAACACTTTGTTCTTCATGTTTAGTTCAGGTTCAAAAGAGCAACCAAGTTTCTTTTTTTTAAACTTGTAGTTTAAGCTTTTTCTTCTTTCCCCATTCAAATACCAAATTAAATATAGCCTTTTAGTTGACTCGTGCTTATTTTCATCCAGAATTCAATTAAAATGCTTCCAGCTGAGCTAGAGCCATCCGATTCTTAAACCAGGTCCAGGAAAAGCAGTGGCAGTGAATATAGGAACAGCAAGTGAAAGAACATGTTCATTTCAGTCTTTGGGAGTTGTTTGGGTCAGCGTTCCTCACCGTGGCTATCTAATAGGGCTGTGTTTCAAGGGGAGCCACTCACATTAAGGGGCAATAGAGTACAGGAATCAACGGGCTCAGACTCTAGAGTGAGGCTGTCTGGGTTTGAATCTCAGTTTTTTACCTTTATTTTGCAGGAGAGGAAAGATTTCTTCTCTCACCCATCACTAGGTTCATGGCTGAGGCCCCTGTAACAAAAGTCAGATTAATAAGAGAAAAACATACAAATTTATTTAATACAAGCTTTACATGACACGGGAGCCTTCAGAAATAAAGATCCAAAGGAAGAGATAACTTGTGTATTTTTATAAGTAGGTTTGATAAAGGTTTTATAAGTAGGTTTGATTTTTATAAGTAAGTTTGACTGTCATGGAGAAGTATGGTTAGAGGACAAAGGGTGTGGTCTAATGGTAATAAACTGAGGGGAGGCTTAGCAAGGCCTGTTTGTTCGGATTCTTCTCTATGCCCTATGTCTTCACAGATAAGGATATTCCTTTTCTTTGCGTAAAGGGAGGGTACCTGTCGAATGAGGGTCTTATGACCTGCTTCAGGGGAGAAGAGCAGGAGGTCACAGGACGGCCTTCGTAGGTTTTATCATCTGCTTCAGGGAAGAAGGGCTGTGGAAGGTGAGAGAGACTTTCCTGCTTCTGCTGTTTGCTCAAATGCCAAGGTGCCATATTTTGAGAAGTCCTGAACACCATCAACTTCGTGTGTGTCTTTGGGCAAATTACTTAAGCCATCTAAGCCTAAGGCTCAACTGTAAATGGGCATTAATCATAGGATCTATTGGCCGGGCGTGGTGGCTCACGCCTGTAATCCCAGCACTTTGAGAGGCCGAGACGGGCGGATCACTAGGTCAGGAGATCGAGACCATCCTGGCTAACACGGTGAAACCCTGTCTCTACTAAAAATACAAAAAATTAGCCGGGTGTGGTGGCAGGCGCCTGTAGTCCCAGCTACTCAGGAGGCTGAGGCAGGAGAATGGCATGAACCCAGGAGGTGGAGCTTGCAGTGAGCCGAGATCGCGCCACTGCACTCCAGCCTGGGCGACAAAGCAAGACTCTGTCTCAAAAAAAAAAAAAAAAAAAATCATAGGCTCTATTTCCTGGGGTTGTGAGGATGCAATGAGATAATTCCTGGCACGTGTGTTTACTTAATAAATGTTGGCTGTTGTCATCTTTATTAGTGTTGTTGTCAATACCTACATATTTCTGGTTCACTTTGATCTTTTTTTTGTTTTGTTTTGAGAAAGAGCTTTGCCTTGTTGCCCAGGCTGGAGTGCAGTGATGCAATCTCCGCTCACTGCAACCTCTGCCTCCTGGGTTCAAGTGATTCTCTTGCCTCAGCCTCCCAAGTAGCTGGGATTACAGGTGACTGCCACCATGCCCGGCTAATTTTTGTATTTTTAGTAGAGATGGGGTTTCATCATGTTGGCCAGGCTAGTCTTGAGCTCCTGACCTCAGATGATCTGCCTGCCTTGGCCTCCCAAAGTGTTGGGATTACAGGTGTGAGCCACCACACCCGGCCAATCTTTTAATATATAATTATTGGCATTAGGTAACTTTGTTTTTAAAATCTCCTGTTATGATAATTGTGAGTTCATAAAAATTAAAGTTGACATGGTAAATACCATTATAAGCAGAATCAAAAGACAAGTGACAAACTAGAGGAAATATATGTATTTGCAACTTGTTACATAGACAAAAAGGGTTCATTTCCCTAATATAAAAAGCACTACAACTCAATAAAAGGAGGGACGCTCATAAAGCCTTTCATGGTGATTTATTTCCACTTAACTGTGCTACAGGTGTCTCTGATGGATATTCTCAGAGCCTGTCAGGAAAATCCTAGAATCGAGAAGGGCTTGGGACATAGAGAGCTAGTGGGTGTGATACAGATGTGAGTGTGTAAACACACCTGAACTTGTTGTTTTCCCCATGAAGTAGCTCCCTCTCAAAAATGTTCTATTACTGTCAATGGCAGCCTCATATATGCCCATTGGACCCATCATCACTGATTTTTCCATCTCCTTCTCATCCAGAAAGTCACCAAGGCGTTTCTGTGTTTCTTCTGTAATTTTTATTTTAGGTTTGGGGGTACACGTGAAGGTTTGTTACACAGGTAAACATGTGTCACGGGGGTTTGTTGTACAGATTATTACATCACTCAGGTATTAAGCTCAGTACCCAGTAGTTACCTTTTCTGCTCCTCTCCCTCCTCCCACCCTCCACCCTCAAGGAGGCCCCAGTGTCTGTTGTTTCCTTCTTTGTGTTCGTAAGTTCTCATCATTTAGCTCTGGTCTGTGTTTCATTCATAGTTTCATTCATGGCTTCATTCATTCATTCACATCTGCTCCAGTCTTTCCAAGCCCACTGCCTGTTTGTAGTTGAGACACTCAACATCACCCTCATGACTGAACTACTACCATGGTCTCCTTTTTTTTCTTTCTCTTGTTCTCTTCTCCAGTCAGCACAACACATCATACCCAGGTTAATCTCCCTAAAACATGGTTTTCATCTTGGGCCACCAACCTACCCTAAAGCCATCAGTGGTTCCTCACTGTGTAGGATGAAGTATAACTTGTGAACTTGAGCCTCAGGTCCCCTGGACACCCTTAATCTGATTCTCCTTCCTTCTGTCTTTCTCACTACTTCACTCTAGGAACCTTCCAAACATCTAAACTGTTTGCCTGGCCCAGCCCACCATGCCCATTTCTGCCTTCATGCTGCCCTCCCTCCTCTGTGTTACGCCCTATACCTGCCACAAGGCCCAGCTCAGGTCTGGTCTCCTCCAGATGGCTTTCCTAGGTCCGCAGCCCTCAGCATCCCTTGTTTCCTTACCTCCTGCTGCGTTTATTGATGGCCTGTACCTCTCATCTCACACGCTTAAGCTTTACTGCCTATATTATTTTAGGTAAGCTTTTTTCATTAAAGTAGAACATACATACAGAAAGCTACACAGATCACAGAGTAAAGGACTCAGTGACTTTTCATAAGATGGACACACCCAGGTCGTCAGCATTTCCCTCTTCTGATATGCACTCTCCCTAATGAGATGGTAAGCACTTGGGAGACAGAACTACTTTCATGTGCCTCTTTGCATGAAAATGCATAACATCAGGTGCTCAGCAATATTCCAGATCAGAAACTGAAGCTAAGAAAGAGATCCAGGTTTTCACAAATAAGAAACATGTAGAAATGTCCCCCGCCCCCTTGATTTGAAGTAATATTATTTGGCAAGTCCTGTTCAGAAATTCCTTGGTGGGAACCTATGCATTAGACCTTTAATCCAGTCTACTGGATGTCATAGTTTTCTCTTTCCAGACTTGGGGATGTACATGGACATCTACAGCATTAGTTTTCATTGTCATTTTGTCCAGCAGATATTTATCGATCAGATGCAGTCTACTAGATAATGTTACACTACAGTAGGATTCAGCTTCTTCCTCTGTAGGGCTTATATTTTAGTGAGTCATTAGAAATAATTGATAGAACTAAAAGACTTAAGAATAAAGATACGTTGGCGGGACACGGTGTCTCATGCCTATAATCCCAGCACTTTTGGCGGCCGAGGCAGAAGGATCATTTGAGCCTAGGAGTTCAAGACCAGCTTGGGCAACCTAGCAAGACCCTGTCTCTATTAAGAAAATAAATAAAAAGGAAAAAAAACAAAGAATAAAGATATAACAGGCTGGGCATGGTGGCTCATGCCTGTAATCCCAGCACTTTGGGAGGCCAAGGCAGGTGGATCACCTGAGGTCAGGAGTTCAAGACCAGCCTGGCCAACATGGAGAAACCCCGTCTCTACTGAAAAATACAGAAATTATCTGGGTGTGGTGGTGTATGCCTGTAATCCCAGCTACTCGGGAGGCTGAGGGAGGAGAATAGCTTGAACCCGGGAGGCAGAGGTTGTGGTGAGCTGAGATCGCGCCACTGCACTCCAGCCTGGGTGACAGAGAGAGAGTCCGTCTAAAAAAAAAAAAAAAGATATAACATTAACTAAGTAGTAAGATAACTGAAAAATTGCTAGTAAATTATCTGTTACTAAATCATAAACACAGAGAGAGGACAAGAACAGAGGCAGGAAGGGTGACATGAAGATTGGCACTGGCACTAGGGATGTCTGGATGAGAAATCTGTTTGTTGTGATATTATCAAAAGGTATGAAAGAACATGGTGACTTACAAAGGTAAAATAAATACAAGGGTAATGATGGCAGAGAGATATTTAAAAACATCATAAGAAATACCATATTGCTACGGAAATACTAATTTTCCATAGCAATTTACAGTTTACAAGGTATTTTTTATTTTTTTTAAACCCTGCTCAGTGAGCACACAAGGTATTTGTACTTGCCTTTTTTTTTGGTTTATTTATTTGTTTGAGACAGAGTTTCTCTTGTTGCCCAGGTTGAAATGCAGTGGTGCAATCTCGGCTCACCACAACCTCCGCCTCCCAGGTTCAAGCGATTCTCCTCCCTCAGTCTCCCGGGTAGCTGCGATTACAGGCATGCACTACCACGCCTGGCTAATTTTGTATTTTTAGTAGAGACGGGGTTTCTCCATGTAGGTCAGGCTAGTCTCGAACCCCCAACCTCAGGTGATCTGGCTGCCTCAGCCTCTCAAAGTGCTGGGATTACAGGCATGAGCCACTGCGCCTGGCCTTGTACTTGCTCTTATGAGGTCTTTGCCCATTATGATCTTTTGCCCCTGTTGTGGTTGGTACAGTGGATGGTGTCTTCTGTCCACAGTCACACAGCTTACATGTCCGGGCATATGTTTAGAATCCAGCATTCTTTCCACAGCCTGCTCTTGCCTTAGTGGACGTGAGAATTTATGTTTAGTTATCTCTCTCAATTTTTCTGTTACTGCATTGCAGTCACATCCCAGCTAACTTCATGATTGCTACATTTGCTGTTTCCTTAAACCTGGAGTAGGAGAATATCCCTGGCAGATTCATGCTGTCTATAGGCCATCTGCATAAGGTGAAGTGAAGTCATGGGTCGGTCACTTGCAGCTCCTCACTGTGGCCTCCCCACTACTTGAAAACATGGGCACAAAGAGAAGAAGGTAGAGAACTCATAGGCTGCCAATCCTTAAAAAGTAACTTGTTGAAAGTATTACGAGTTTCCTTTTAATTTTCTTTTGTTTTGTCTTTTATTGCCTCTTTGGTTATAGCTTTTCCGTACCTAGAAGGCTTCAGTTTGCAGAGCTATAAATCTGTCAGTCTTAGTGACGTGTCTTTCACTTCAAATTAATGTTCAGCAAAGGGATTAGCAGATAACCATTTCAGGCTGAATTTCTTTACATAAAAGGGTGGATATGGTTTAAGCAGGCTGCCAAAGCCAGGAAGAGAAGTTAATTGTGTAAATTAATGCAGGCAGGAGCCGATCACCTTTCTGAAACACAGGACAATGCAGCACACAACCTCTAAATAGATCTTTGGGGTCAAGTTGATGTCATGTTGAAGAATCAATATTTACTGGGCTTTATAAAGTTAGCCTTTAATGAACCCTCAGGCATTTTGCTAGGCCATTAATTGCAGGAAGAGGAAAAGCATTGGTGGCCAAGGTCCATGTGTGTGGAGGTTGTATAAAAATAAGTGAAAAGACAGTCACTTGTCCATGTGCAAAGGTCCCCTCAAGCATCGTTGGGGACATGTGTCACAAGCCTTTCTTGGGGCCAAGGTATGGTGGCTAATGCCTGTAATCTCTGTGCTTTGGGAGGCTGAGATGGGAGGATTGCCCGAGTTTAGGAGTTGAGGCCATGATGGCACTACTGCAATCCAAGGCACTCCAGCCTGGGCAACAAAGCGAGAGACTCTATCTCTAAAAAACAACCAAGGCTTTCTTGGGATTGTACTGACATTTTAAGAAAGAGCAATTCTTACATCCTAACAGAGGAAGGTACGTTCTTTACTCTTTTGAGACGGAGTCTTTCTCTGTCTCCCAGGCTGGGGTGCAGTGGCGCGATCTCTGCTCACTGCAAGCTCCGCCTCCCAGGTTCACACCATTCTCCTGCCTCAGCCTCCTGAGCAGCTGGGACTACAGGCACCCGCCAACACGCCCGGCTAATTTTTTGTATTTTTAGTAGAGACGGGGTTTCACCGTGTTAGCCAGGATGGTCTCGATCTCCTGACCTCGTGATCCGCCCGCCTCGGCCTCCCAAAGTGCTGGGATTACAGGCTTGAGCCACCGCGCCCGGCATCTTTGCCGCTTCTTATTCATGCAGTATGGCTGCGTTTTCCTGGGATGAATTCTGATGTCATTTTGGGTCCTGCCTTATAAATGTGGTAATCACAAAGTCCAGTCCCTCTTGGAGTATGTATGGTTCATCCCTCACCCTGACACACTTGAAAGCTTTTATAAAGTACAGGATCATAGTAAAAAGTATTTATTTTAGGTCGCTGGCTTGAATCCAAGTCTAATAAAGGTATTTGATATGTAATCACTTGTACTTGTTCTGTTGGCAAGTAGAAGTGTCCCTTGGGTTGTTCTGTGTGTGTGTGCATGCTCTGTGTCCCTCAGTGGTTTGTCTGAATCACTTGTGAGTCAGGAGCCTTATCTTCTATTTATTTTAGTCAGCGCTCCTAACAAATGGCATTGATTAGACATCTGTTATGTCACATTTAACCCTGGTGCAACAAAGCAGAGATCCCTGCATGGTCAGTCACTGGAAGTCAGAAGCAGCCTGGTCAGACTCTGTGAGTCAGGGTGTGGCCACGGGGCATTTGCTGTAAGTTCTTGGTCATATCTGGTCAGTAGATGAATTTCGGATTTGACTTTTCAGAACCTCTTTCTCTGGTGCATTTGTCAGGGGAGACTTTAGAATTAATCAGAGAGAATAGCTGGCTGTTCTTTTCTCACTTCCACCCCCATCCCTCCTCTCCTGGATCATTATTCAGAGTAAACACTGAAAAGAAAAAGCATGAGAGGTTTGTTGGGATTGTTGTGGTTTGGTCTTTTTACAAGAGAATCTGATGTTTAATATTTTCATCTATACTTTAAATATTCATTCTGGGTTTTTATTCTTCCTTTTCAGTTGTTTGAGAACTTCTACTTTGGCTCTCTAAAGCTGAATTCAATTCACATCTCTCAGAGGTTCACTGTAGACAGCTTTGGAAACTACGCTTCCTGTGGACAAATTGACTTCTCTTGAGGTGGATCTTGGAAAGCACTAGAAACTAAACATCTTCACCAGGTGCTGAAGAAAAGTGTCTTCGTTTTAATTGCCAAGCAGGGATGTGGACATTTGGATGGTGACTTTCCTGGGTGGTTCCCCATAGATTCACCGTTGCCTCTAATGGTGTCTACAGCCATCAGACTACCAGCTGAGATAGTGGTGGGCATAAGGAGAATTTGTGCCCATAACCCTTAGTGTGTTCTGGTTTTTTTTCTTTTAATTTTTAAATTGTCGTAAAATACTCATAAAACATACTGTCTTCACCATTTTTAAGGGCACAGTTCAGTAACGTTAACTGTTAATACATTCATAATGCTGTGTGGCCGTCACCGCCGTCCATCTCCATAGGCTTCTCAGCTTGTAAAACAGAAACTGTACCCATTAAACAGTAATTCCCACTCCTCCCAGCCCCCACAGCCACCATTCTGCTTTCTGTCTCTCTGGTTTTGACTATTCTCACTATCTCATATAAGTGGAATCATACAGTGACTTGTGTTTTGTGACTGGTTTATTTCACTTAGCATAATGTCCTCAAGGTTCATCCATGTTGTGTCAGGTGACAGGATTTCCTTCCTGTATTATACATATAATGGAATGTTCCATTACATGTGTATACCACACTCTGTTCCTCCATCAGTGAACACTTGGCTTGCTTCCTCTTGACTATTGGGAGTAGTGCTAATACAGACACGGGTGTGCAAATATCTCTTTGAGACTCTGCCTTTAATTCCTTTATCACCCAGAGTTTTATCTTTAGCAAAGTAACTATTAAAGTTTCTTGCCTTTTACTTTGCTTGGTCTGTCACTTTCCTACCAAAGTTTGTCCTCTTAATATTTGTTGGATTCCTGTTCCTTCACCCCATCCCCACCCTCATCTTCCCATGCCCCTGATGGAGTTGCAGTGTTGTAGCCCTTTTTTGTTTACTTTTCAAGGCAGCAGCAAAAGAAACTGATGATATCAGCAGGACTGTGCAGAGTTCCCTGAAAGAATGTCAGCCACAGGAGGCCCTCACTCCTCCCTCACCACGGACCAGCAGAGGGAGGCGGGAATGCTGGGGAGCCCCAGCCTCCCACCCCTGCCTCCTCACATTCTTCCTCCCTCCATGTCCTCTCCTTCTTCTCCTTCCTTATTCTTGCCTTGATTCTTTCTCTCTTTATATTCTCTAAGTGTGCTTCTGAACTCTGTGTTAAGTTGCTACATTGTGAGGACTGTGTCTAACACTGAGATTTATTATTGGGACTGCACAAATCACTTGTGAATAAAATGTTTAATGGTGTTTCTGTTAGTATGATCACATAGTTCACATAGTTTGAATTTGACCCCTTCCTATGTTGGGATACAATGTTGCCCTCACTTACCAGCATAGCTGGATCATTCATGGAGGACTTACATATTAGTACCTGCAAGGTTGATTTTTTTTTTTTTTTTTTTTTTGAGACAGAGTCTCGCTCTGTCGCCCAGGCTGGAGTGCGGTGGCACGATCTCTGCTCACTGCAAGCTCCGCCTCCCGGGTTCACACCATTCCCCTGCCTCAGCCTCCCGAGTAGCTGGGACTACAGGCGCCCGCCACCGCACCTGGCTAATTTTTTTTTTTTTTTTTTGTATTTTTAGTAGAGACAGGGTTTCACCTTGTTAGTCAGGATGGTCTCGATCTCCTGACCTCGTGATCCGCCCATCTCGGCCTCCCAAAGTGCTGGGATTGCAGGCATGAGCCACCGCGCCCGGCCGCAAGGTTGAATTTTTTCCCAGAAGGCCTCCTCTTTCTACGGATATTCATTTTTCTATACAAATTGAGATTTTACCTCACCTCAGATTGTTCTTAGATGGCACTTGGGAATAAGTGCTCCAGGGACAGTGCTGAATTCTGAAGCTGACTGTGGAGTTAATGCCCCATCTCATCTTGATGTGCCTCTCTCTCGTTGGTTTCTTTCTGACAAGCCACTGGGCAACCTCAGCCAGGAAGTAAATGTCACTTCTTTTGAGCATCTGACTTATGACTTAACGTTTATAGGAAACTTTTTTTTTTAAGTTTTTTGTCTTTGGAAAATTTAGCTTTATTGAATACCAAAATTCTTTTTTTTTTTTTTTTTTTTGAGACAGGGTCTCACTCTGTCATCCAGTCTGGAGTGCAGTGGCGCAATCACGGCTCACTGCAGCCTTGACCTCTTGGGCTCAAGCTATCCTCCCACCTCAGCCTACCGAGCAGCTGGGACTACAGGCGTGCACCACCATGCCTGGCTACTTTTTTTAAAAAAAATTTTTGTAGAGATGGGGTCTCACTGTGTTGCCCAGGCTGATCTCGAACTCCTGGGCTCAAGATATCTGCCTGCCTTGGCCTCTCAAAGTGTTAGGATTACTGCTGTGAGCTACCACACTGGGCCCAAATACCAAATTCTAAATAGAATTGGAAATTGTGTTATTGAGGATTTAGTGATTACTCTTCCCTATGTCTTGTTAAGTAATTCTTCTCAAGTTGTTTGCCTTTTTCTCTCTCTTTCTCTCACCAGTTATACAGTGGAGTTTTCCAGAGGCTCTATATTGCGACAGCATCATCACTCTGGTGGTTAATGGAATGTGTGTTTGTGTATTTCTGTGTTCTCTAGAGTTTTGTAAGTTGGAAGGTATTGGTAGAATTGGAAAATTTTTAAAATTTAAATTTTAAAAAATTCCTTTTTTTTTGCATGCTGTGGTAGGCAGAGATAAAATGTTCTTTCATGAAGTCTGTATTCCAATTTTGGGGACAGTGTAGCTCTAAGGAAATACAGATTTCAGTGCTGTTGTGCAAGAGGGAGTAACAGTTTTGATGTAGAACTTCTATGAAAAAGCAAAATGGTGGAGAGCAACAACAGTAAAAGGGTTAGAGTTAGGGTTCCCTCTCACCAAGTGATAATGGAGTAAATGTTGGAGGATTTGCTGCTGCTGTGCTTACAATCAAAGCTTCCTTCATATTACCGTTTTGTAATTCATTCTACACTGACATAGTTCATTGTACCTAACACTGCTCCAGCCAGCTTTTGAGGCACTGACTTCACCCTCAATTCCTCTAAGAGGAAGAGGGAAAAAAATCTCTCACTTGCTACTTCACAGAATCTGTGATGTTATACATGGAACTTTGTTATGGAGAGTAATTTTTATTTTAGACACATTGTAAATGTTTCTTATAATGATTATTTTTAAAGCAAGCTCTAGAGTTTCCAAAACTGGGCATTGAGTAGAATCCCGCATCGTAATAATTCAGATTTGGTTCCTATTTGCCCTTGTGCTGTGCTGGAGCTCACTGTCCTGGAGCTCAAGGGAACCCAGTGGCACTAGAGGTGTATTGAGTTGAGTCAATGGAACACCTGTCAGCTTCCATCTTGATACCATAGGGAGCATGAATGTTCGAGCTCTTGCTGCTGGAAGTGAGGAAGGTGGCTGCCGTTATGGTTTTTATTAATAGCTTTTTTTTTTTTTTTTTGTAAAATGTCCTTTTAAACGAAGACAAGTTTACTTTATGAAAAATAATCAAGTTTATGCTTTGTGCTTTTGTCAGTGTGTGTTATACTTCAATTTAAATTGGAGGCTGAAACCAGAGGTTCGCTTGAGGCCAGGAGTCCAAGACCAGCATCGGCAAACTAGCAAGACCCCGTCTCTACAAAAAAAAAAAAAATAATAATAAATGAAAATAAATTTTAGCTTCCAGAGGTAACTACTCCCTATACATTTAGACATATATAAAATATGAGAAGTTAAGAAAATTTTCACAAATAATAGCTAACATTAGTGGAGTGTTCACATTTGTTATTTTTTTGTACATTAATTCAATCTTTACAATAGCCCACTTAAGTAGGTAATATTGTCCCCATTTTACAAACTGAGGCTTAACAAGGTTAAGAAATTTTCCTTAAAGTTGGGGGCAGTGGCTCACACCTGTAATCCTAGCACTTTGGGAGGCAAGAGGATTGCTTAAGCCCAGGAGTTCAAGACCAGGCTGGGCAACATGGTGAGACACTGTCTCTACCAAAATAAAAGTACAAAAGAAAATTAGCCAGGCATAGTGGCATGTGACTGTAGTCCCAGCTACTTCAGAGGCTGAAGTGGGATCAATTGAGCCCAGGAGGGCAAGGCTGTAGTGAGCCATGATTACATCACTGCACTCCAGCCTGGGTGACAGTGAGTGAAACACTGTCTCAAAAAAAAAAGGAAAAGAAAATTGCCTTAAGTCATATAGATTGTACCAGCAGCTCTCAAAGTGTGGACTTGGGACTTCTAGGAGTCCCCAGGAACCTTTTAGGGGATGTCTATGAGGAGGTCCAAACTGTTTTCATAAGAATACTAAGGTGCTATGTGCCTTTTTAACTCATTCTCTCACGAGTGTTCAGTGGAGTTTTCCAGAGGCTCTGTGACATGGTGACATCACTCTGATGATTAGTAGAATGTGTGCGTGTGTACTTTTGTTTTCTAGAATATTGTAAATTGATAGATTTAGGGTATAAATATATGTGTTTTCAGAGATTAGCTCAGTTTGCTGCCAGTGCTTCTACTGTGCTCTTACTAGCTATTTTCATTTATACCTGCTGCTGAGTCATGACCACCCAAAATCTACATGTTGAAGCTCTAACTCCCAGTAACTCAGAATGTGACTGTTTATTTGGGGATTGGGCTTTTAGTGGGTTGATTAGGTTAAAGTGAGGCTGTTAGGGTTGGCCCTAATGCAATCTGTCTGGTGTCTTTATAAGAAGAGGGAATTTGGACATACAGAGACACCAGACTAGCGTGTGCACAGAGGAAACGAGGACACAGCAAGAAGGCGGCCATCCTGCAGGCCAAGAAGAGAGGGCTCAGGAGAAACCACACCCACCAACAGTTTGATCTTGAACTCTGAGCCTCCAGAACTGTGAGAAAATAATTGTCTGTTGTTGAAGCCACCCAGTCTGTGGTACTTTGTTACGGCAGCCCCAGCAACGGATACACTTGCTATAATGCAGAAGCTTTTGCGAGACTCTGTCTTCTGGCCAGACACTAAAGAGATTTGTAAAACTGTAAAACAGTGCCACTCTCTTACTAATTTGGGGGAGGGGTAGAGATGGTTGTTTTTCATAAAATATTCTGTTAATATGAAATGGGTACATTTATTATTTTAAAATAAAAAATTTTAATTCCTAATTTGATTTTCAAATACAGTAAATATCACTATATATATAACTCACATAAACAAAAGTTCTTTGGGGTCCTCAATAATTTTTTAGTGTTAAGGGCTCCTGACACCAGAAAGTTTGAGAATTGCTATACTGTACTATACTTCCAAATGGGATCCTATTATATATGATCTTATATAACGAGCTTTTCTCACCCGGCAATACATAGTGGATCACATTGGTCTTTAATAGATAAAGATCTACATCATTATTTTTAATATCTGCACAATAGTCTGTTATAGGTATGTTTTATCCTTTAATTAGGTCATTCCTGGCTAATGGACATTGAATTGGTTTGTAGGATGGGCTATTATGAACAATTTTGGATCTTTGTGTGTTTATCTTTTTGTGCTTGTGGGGTCATCTAAAAATGGAATTAAATGGGTTTTAGGATATATTCAGGCCAGGCACGGTGGCTCATGCTGGTAATTCCAGCACTTTGAGAGGCCAAGGCGGATGGATCACATGAGATCAGTTTGAGACCAGCCAGACCAACATGGAGAAACCCCATCTCTACTAAAAATACAAAATTAGCCGGGTGTGGTGGTGTGTGCCTGTAATCCCAGCTACTCGGGAGGCTGAGGCAGGAGATTTGCTTTTGAACCTGGGAGGCAGAGGTTGCAGTGAGCTGAGATCGTGCCATTGCACTCCAGCCTAGGCAACAAGAGCGAAACTCGATGTATTCAATTTGGGTTTCTTATTAGGAAACTAAGGTTTCTCTTCTCCATTTTAGAATTGCTAAATATTAAGTGCAAACAGAAAAATGTATAAAATATATATACCACTTAATACATACACCTAGCAGCTCCTCATGTTTGGGACCATTGTCTTGAAAAGGCTAACCTGCCAGTAATTCTTTCAAACATTAGGAAAACCAAGCCGGGTGCAGTGGCTCATGCTTGTAATCCCAGCACTTTGGGAGGCTGAGGAGGGAGGATCACCTGAAGCTAGGAGTTCAAGACCAGCTTGGCCAACATGGTGAAACCCCATTTCTACTAAAAATACAAAAATTAGCTGAGCATGGGGGCAGTCACCTGTAATGCCAGGTACTCGGGAGGCTGAGGCAGGAGAATCGCTTAAACTTGGGAGGCGGAGGTTGCAATGAGCTGAGATTGCACCACTGCACTCCAGCCTGGGCGACAGAGTGAAACTCCGTCTCAAAAAAAAAAAAAAAAAAAAAAAAAAAAATTGGAAAACTTTTCTTTTTCTTCTTTTCTGTTTTCTTTTGAGAAATAGTCTCACTCTGTTTCTCCAGCTTGAGTGCAGTGGCACGATGCTAGCCCATCCCAGTGCAGCCTTAACTCCCAGGCTCAAGCAATCCTCTCGCCTCAGCCTCTGAGTAGCTGGGACTACAGGCATGTGCAACCTGGCTCATTTTTTAAATTTTGTATAGAGATAGGGTCTCGCTATGTTGCCCACACTGGTCTAGAACTCCTAGGCTCAAGCCATCCTCCTGCCTCTTGGCCTCCTAAAGTGCTGGGATTACAGGTGTGAGTCAGCACACCTGGCCCTTGTTTTCTTCTTTGTAAACTAAAACTATTGGCCATTTCCTACAAGTTTTACACGTCATCTGGAAATTTGGGTTCTTCTTCCTAAATAGCATTACTATTGGCTTCACTAATGGGACTGGAATGTTGTTGATTAGCTTTCGACACAGGACTAGTATTGACCCAGCTTGAAGGTGCTACAGAAGGCAAGTCCCACTGGAGAAGCTACCTGGGACTGTGGGAGCCATTTTGACCCTCAGAGTCTGGAGACAGCTATTGTCATATTGATGGGCATCTTGACAGCACCTTTCCAAACTGTTTATTCAGCAACTTGGGTAACTCTGGAAGCCCCTAAGAAGCACAGGAATGGGAGAGCCATGGGATCTGGTACCTATTTCCTAAGTGCCTTAGAGATAAATAGCTAGCTTTGCTAAAAAACAAAAAACAAAACAAAACAAAAAACTAGGATTGTAGGATTGAGATGGTGGAAAAGATGGCAAATTTTGATAAATCTTCAGAACTATGGGACACCGTAGCCTTCTCTTTCCCAACCAGGGGGAAGACTAACTTTTTAAAAAATGCCCATTATGCCCAGACACTTAGTATGTAATTTTGCTTGCACTTTACAGCAATTTTAATGGTGGTATTACCATTAATTTTAGATAGAAAATAGGTAATTGCTCAAGAATCCAGCCAGTAAGTGGGATTCTGTCCCCTAGTCTCCACGACAGCAAGCCGTGCTCTCCCACTGTACAGCGCCAGGACACACCCAGGAAGAATGCTTTATTACTGTGAGATGAAGACGTCAATGGCCAGGGCCTCACTGCAGCACCACCACTAAATCCAACAGCAAAGGAAATAAGAAAACACGGAAAGGGAGCTATTGTTTTCTGTTTTCCCAACGAGACTCCAGCCTGAGCCACTGAGGCATTCAGAGTTCCCAGACAGGCCAGATTCAGGGTGACAAGGAACCTCGTAAGCTATGTTTTTTCCTACTGATTAAGATCATGTTTTTCGTTGCCTTTTAAAATTTTATTTTATTTTATTTTTAGATCACAGCAGCTAAGTCTTTTTATAAAAACACAATCTAAGGCTTGGGTCTCAAAAGTTCACTAGGTTTTGTCCCATCAGATGATGTTTCCTCTTTAATGTATTTGTAATGTAAACCTCTCCCCATTTCTGCTGTGATCTTGGGACCGTGGCCAGCCTCCAGCCTTCTGGTATGTCAACATTTAAATCTACAGCTAATAAGGAGGGTCACAGTTTCAACAAAACCCGAAACACCTCAAAACCAGCACCTCACCCCAGCCCCCCACTCCCCGGCTTCCCCAGTGGCTTATTCAAACTAACTTGAAGTCAAAAAACCATAAGCAAATATGCCTTTTCCAAATTTGCAGCCTCCAAGGCAGATGAAATGGTCAGACATTTGCCTTTTAGGGTTGTCCTGGGAAGAGCTAACAAAAAGGGTGACAGCCCCTAAACAGCTGCCTGGGGAGGAGGACATCTGCCTCTGTTTCACCAGCCACTCAGTGCTCAGGCCTTGCCTTGCGCAACGCGGTGCCGCTGGGGAGCAATGGTTCTGAGCAGCCAGTTGTTATACGGCTTTTGTCTTAACGAAGCCACCCATTACGGTAGAGCCATAACTCGCAGGAAGCCAGCTGTCAGGGCTGTGGCGCAGGCCCCTCTGGGTGGGAGGCAAGGGGAGAAAAACAGTGTCTGGCCAAATTCCCTTTCCGACACCTGAGCCTGGCTGGCTTTGTAACCGGAGAGTTTTGCGCCCTCTCCCCCATCCCATCTTCCCCGGGGAGATCCTGGGGCCCTTCTTGCTCTCCATCCTTGGAGGGAGCTCAGGGACATTTCGGGATTCTGATTTCTTGGTCTGCAACTCCCCGTGTGCCAGGCGGGGCTGGGCCCCGCTGCGGCTGGCTGGCGTTTGGCGCTCTCATCCAGAGAGCGCTTCGCTTTGAAATCTACCCACTCCTTTTTTTTTTTTTTTAAACCAGGTATGATGATGTCAAACGTGATGCTGATGCTACAGTTACAGCCCCTGCTGGCGCAGCCTCTCTGATTCTCTCTCCCTCTCCGCGTCCAGTGCTGGGCTTTTTCAGACAAGTGCATCTCCTAACCAGGTCACATTTCAGCCGCGACCCACTCTCCGCCAGTCACCGGAGGCAGACCGAGGGAGGAGAGCTGAGGATAGCCGCGTGCGCTTCGCCAGCAGCGGGGTGGGAGGAAGGACATTAAAATACTGCAGAAATCAAGACCCCCCAGGTCGAACCCGGACCACGATGCGCGCCCCGGGCTGCGGGCGGCTGGTGCTGCCGCTGCTGCTCCTGGCCGCGGCAGCCCTGGCCGAAGGCGACGCCAAGGGGCTCAAGGAGGGCGAGACCCCCGGCAATTTCATGGAGGACGAGCAATGGCTGTCGTCCATCTCGCAGTACAGCGGCAAGATCAAGCACTGGAACCGCTTCCGAGACGTGAGTTCGCAGGGCCGCCAAGGCAGAGACCCGGGGTTGCGGGTTCGGGGATTGAGCTCCGGGGTCTGCGGGAGCGGCCGCCGCACGTCGCAGCCCGAGGCTCCGCAGCCCGGCCGGCTAATTACACGGAGAGTAAACAGTACTGGGGGTCACGGCCCGGCGCCCCTCCCCTGTCCCTGCGGCCCGGGCCGGCGGCCCTGGGACCCCCCCAGCCCCGGGACCCCTAGCCCCACACCCGCCCGACGCTCCGGGGGCGCGCGCTCCGGGGTCTCCCCTGCGGGCCGGGAGTGGGAAGGGGTGCGGGACTGGGGGGACCCAGACTCTGGCTGCGGCTGGACCCCGACCCGCTCCCCAGCTGCGTTGTGTGAGCCGCCCCCGGGCCTGCCCCAGCCGCTGGGATGCTGCAGGCTGCACATACGGGGCACTGCAGCACCGGCAGGTCTGGGTGGGGCCGGCAGTGAGGGTGGCATCGGCTCGTGCGGTGCCCTCTGTTCCCACCGTGGGCTTTGCGGGAGGGGGACAGCATGGGACGGGAGTGTGGCCGGGGCTCTGGGTCTGGGGTCCCAGCAGCCTTCCTAGGCGAGATGGTGGAAGGCGTGTCCGTACGGGGAGGGAGGGTGGGCTGGGGTCCCCGTGCAGAACGGCGCGCGAGGACCCAGGCTGGTTCTCCCGTACCAACCTTTCAGCGGGGAACCCAGCCTGGAGCAAGGGGAGCAGCTCGGAGCCGGAGGAAGGCTCCTAGCCCGGTGGGCTTGAGAAGCCGGGGAGAGCCCAGAGGCTGGGTCTGGGGCCCCCGGCGGGCGCCGCCCGAACCCCGACGTAACCTTGGGCCGAACTCCGCGGGGTGGGGGCGGGGGGGCGGCTGCGGCACTTTTGTTTACCGGCACCTGTGGATCAGAGGGGAAGTCGCAGGCGGCGGCCCGGCGGGGCCGGCTCCTTCCTCCCGGCCGGGCCGGCCGGGTTGGGGGTTGGGGAAGCAGGGGTGAGGCAGGGCGGGCAGAGGGTGTGGCTGGACCCCGAGATCGTTGGGGGTGCTGTGGGGGATGGGCCCGGATGCGCCAGAGGCGACGCCGGCTGCTCCTGGCGACCTGGTGCTCACCGCTGCCCTGACCCCAGAAAACCTCTTCTAGGCCCCCGGTCCTTACTCCTCCTTCCCCAGATTCCCTCGTCCGACCCACCCAGTACAACGCAGGCCACACCATGACCTCTCCCGTTTTCTCTTAAACTGCGTGCATCCACAAGTTCCTTGGAAATTTGTTTAAAACACACATGCTTCATAGGCTATCCAGCCAAGTGATGGGAAGAGGCAGAGATTTGGATCTTTTTGTTACCGTCAGACAAGTGACTGTTTCTCCCCAAAGTCAAACTGGCAGGTTGTAATTCACAGAGGACAGCAGGAACCACGGGCAGCCAGGTCTCCAGGCTGAGTGGCCAGGTCCCCGATGGGCTGCTGATCTCCGCCTTCGCCCCATACGCGACCTGCCCAGCCGCAGGAGCCTGGAGCCCCGCGAGGCCTTCCCGAGGCACCTGCAGGCCCGGCGCAGATGAGCCGCAGTCTCCTGCCGCCTCCTGGGCAGCAGCCCGGCCACAGCAGCGAGGGGGCGGCAGCGGGCCGGCCCATCCGGAATCCATGTGTCACTGGCCTAGGCCTCCCTCCGACTCGCTGGCTGTTTGATCTGCCAAAATGGGACCAGTGAAGGTCAGAGGGAAAAGAAATGCTTAATCAGAACAGGAAAGGTTTAAAATAAAAGATTCCTCCCCACCTCCCTTCTTCCACCTGCTTCCAATAGCCAGCTCGGTGGGTGAGAATAAATGACTTACTGCTTGACCCCATGGCACTGGGCTGCCCACCTGTCTCCCTGTATTGGTGCCAGCCACTTCCCCCTTCCTCTCATGCTCATCAGAAGAAAGGCACTAGATTTGAAAGTCTTCAGGACTTGCACATATAAGATTCATGGGAAAGCTTTAGGCGTGTGTTGATTTTGGTAGCCCCAGGCTTTTGTAGGGCAGATGTCCTCTAAAACCCCATTTAAGGTAGTCCTGGCTGCAGGAGGACAGGGTCAGGGAGAGAAGTAGGACAAAGAAGGCTGGGCAAGAGGGCCTGGCCCTGGGGATCTGTTGACAGCCTCTGCAGAAAGGCAGGAAGGAGGCTGATAGCTCAGAGCCACTGCATTGCATAACTCTAGGGGTGCCACAATAGAAATGGCGCCCCCTGAAGTTGTGCAGTGCCCAGACAGTACACAGGGTCCCCACCAGCACTACCAACATATCCCTCTTCTGCCAGAAGAAGCCCTATTTCCTGCCTAAGGGCTGAAGGCACTCTAACTGGGCCCAGTAGCAATGGGTTTTATATTTCCATTAGGCCAGCTCTTTGGAAAATATGCTCCTTGGTTCCTCAAAGGAGAGATGGGAATTTCGTTTGAATCCCTTAAGGGGTTGCAAGGTTGAACTGGGACCTTGTTCACAACCCCAAAATGGTACAGGGCCTCCCATTTGACCTAGTAGGGTGGAGGCAAGCAGGAGGAGTGGGATACTCTTGGGGAACAGGATTGGGAGGGAAATGCCTCATTAAGTGGTGTGGACAGAACTGAAGGGGGAACTTGAGGGAATCATGTTGAAAGGGTCAGGAGAATGAAGAAGAGCAAGAAAACTTGGGGAGTTGCTCCACTTTGGAATTGGCCAGAGCTGGTTGAGAGGGAGCGCAGCTTAGCATCTTTCTCTGATCACCAGGATTATAGGGAAGGCAGGATTTACCAGTTGAGTAATCCTCCCCTCCAGTGGGCTCAGGGCTCTTACAGCCTGTGCCTGGGTAGATCTCTTCTAATGCTGGGTGCCCGGCTGCCAGGGAGGAGGGGATTCTGGCAGAAGAGGGGGGAGGTTGTGGACCTTGCCTGGCTCCCTGGCCCACAGATCTAGCTGTGCCCTGCCCTGGGCAGTCCTGGGCTTTTGCAAGTCCTGCTCCCCGATGCTCCTACCTCCCAATTCACTCCCTGCACAACTGGGTGGAATTTAATGCAGGTCTTTGGAACAAAGCATCTAGGGCCTAGAGGGATGGACACTTGGAGGAGACAGGTCCATTACACAGCATTCTTCAGGGCAGGCTCCACAGAGCTTGGCTACGAAGAACTGTTCTCTTTCTTCTTGGCTCTTCTCTACTTTGTACTCCACTTCTATGAAGTTTTCGTTATATTTATGAGTGTCTTGCACAGTGCTTGGCACCACAGTTCATATAAGTTGAATCCCTGGTGCAGTGAGCACTCACATCTGCCATTAAATTAAATTAAATCAAATTAAAGCACTTTAATTTGAGTGGTCTCTTGTACCTCTCAAGGACCTGGGAGATAGTTGTTGTTACTTTACAGCCTACCATTTTATGGTTGTAGAAACTGAGGCACAGAGAAGTAACTTACCCAAAGGTCAAATAGCTAGTAAGTAGCAGAGCTGAGATTTGAATCCAACTCATCTCACGTAATTTTGCTTTTCAGGGAATTCTAGGCCTCACCCTTAGCGAAAGTGAGAAGGAAGGGTCTACCCTGAAGAGCAAAGTCTACTCTGGCTTGTGTCCTCTGAGTCTTCAAGGATGCCCTGAGTAGGCGTGTCACCTCCTAGGAAGGTGGGCCAAAGCCCCCAGTGTCTCCAGCAGCCTGCCTATAGCCTACTCCCCACCCAGGCATAGCAACACTCCAGAGGCAGCTCTCCACCCAGGAGGGGCCGGGGTGCAGTGTGCTGGGACAGCTCTGGCCTGGGTGCAGTTCGGGCTCTGCCGCTGACTGGCCCCA
This sequence comes from Hylobates moloch, assembly GCF_009828535.3. Lineage (NCBI taxonomy): Eukaryota > Metazoa > Chordata > Mammalia > Primates > Hylobatidae > Hylobates > Hylobates moloch. Next base: position 67,372,602 of record NW_026652278.1, on the reverse strand, counting down.
GGATGCCAGGCACATCACATAACCCCTCTGAGCTTTGGTTTCAGACTAGGAAACTGAAAGGGACGCATATGTGTGAAGGCACCTTGTCAGGGGGCTGGAGGGCTTCCAGGGCAGGTACTACGCTCCTCCCCCACGGAAAAACCACCAGATGGGTCCTCATTTCTGGGGCTGGCCCACACCATGCCTGTACCTGTGAGAAAGACGTTACTGTACGTTCACTGTCACTCATTCACTGCAGATCTGAGCCCTTCCTGTATGCCAGGGACTTCATCATGATCCTGGGGTCTGGTCCAGGGATATTATTACCTGCTGGCTAACAATATCATGTGTTTAGGAACACCAAGAAGGCAAGTAGCAAGTAGCCATAAAGGGGCTCCCTCCTGACCACCCCTCCCTGCTCCCCACCCCACACACCTAAACCAGCGGGAGTGTGGGGATGCGCTGCGCCAATGTCTGTGGGTAAGTGTGGGTGTGTGAGAAGAACCCGAAAGTGGGTCAGGATGGATTTCATAATTGGGGTTTGGGTCCTCTGCCAGATAAAGTGACTAAAAACAAAACAAAACATATAACAACAACAACAACAATTGGGGTTTGAGAATGGGAGGGTGGGCCTTTCCCTGACCTCCCCTCCACCCCAGCTTCTAACTGGAGCTGGAACAGTGTCAGCAGAGTGATGGGCTCTTGAACACCCAGCGAGACTCCAAGCCTGGGAAGAGCGGGAGAGAAGAGCCCTCTTTGCCTGGAGAGGCTGTCGTATGCTACTCCAGTCTTGCAGCAGCCTGAGAGGATGGGAAGCCAGCACATTTCCCTCCCTTTCTCAAAGAGGTCAGAAGGCTACCTGGAGCACAGAAGAGCTCTGTCTGACCCTAAGCCCCAAGGGCCAGAGAGAGCGCTCTGCTCATCTTCCCAGTGAGGGGACAGAACTAGCTGTGTGACCTTGGGGCAGCCACTTCACCTTTCTGGGCCTTGATTTTCCTGGTGGTTTAGTGGGGAGGTGAAACCAAATCATCTGCAGAGGCTTTAGTATGCTGTGACTCCAGGAAGAGCCTGGCAATGGCCTGGCCACCGACAGGTATACCCTGCTTATCCTACCACACCACTGCCACAGGCTGGGCAGCAGGTTTTTGGGTTTAAGGAAGAGATTCTCTTTTTTCTCCAGAGAAAGTACCTGTGACCAGATTAGGGGAGGGTGTATATTAGCTGGAGACCAAGAAACCTGAGAAATGTGGCCTAATGGCATCGTGGGGCAAGCACCAGGCTGAGGACACACGTATCATCTCTCCTAGCGTGGGCTGCTGTAACAAGATACCAGAGATGGGGTGGCTTAAACAACAGAGATTTATTTTATCCTCACAGTTCTGGAGGCCAGGAAGTCTAAGATCAGGATGCTGGCAGACTTGATGTTTGATGAGGGCCCTCTTCCTGGCTTACACTTTTCTCATTATAGCCTCACATGGCTGAGAGAGAGAGCATGAGCTTTATGTAGCCTCTTCTTTTTTTTTTTTTTTTTTTTTTTTGAGACAGGGTCTCACTCTGTCACCCAGGTTGGAGTGCAGTGATGCAATCCTGGCTCACTGCAACCTCCACCTCCTGGACTCAAGCGATCCTCCCACCTCAGCCTCCCAAGTAGCTGGGATCACAGGCACACACCACCACGCCTGGCTAATTTTTGTATTTTTTGTAGACTGGGGGTTTCACCATGTTGCCCTTGCTGGTCTTGAACTCCTGGACTCAAGCAATCCACCCCCCTCTGCCTCCCAAAGTGTTAGGATTACAGACATGAGCCACCGTGCCAGCCTCTAGCCTCTTACACAGACCCCAATCTCATCATGAGGGCCCTACCCTGATGGCTTATCTAAACTGAATCCCTCCCCCACGGCCCCGCCTCCTAATTGACTCCCATTGGAGGTCAGGATTTCAGCATATGGGTTTGGGGGGACACAAACATGCAGTCCACAACCCCGTCTCTGCTTGTCTCCTTGCGGGAGCAATGTGGGTCTTCTAAGATTTGTGGATGGGAAAAATGTATGTTCAGGCCTATGCCTGGATACACAGTTTAGATACCACTGTGCCCAGCCTCAGTATGCAGACCTGGCCCAGCTGTGGCTCTTGAAGTGTGCCAGCTTCTGACCGCCCAAGGGCTTGGCCAGCATCCAGTTGCAGGTGTGGCTCCTTCCTTGGGGTTCCTGCAGCATTTATTGGCCATAACTCATTCGGCACAGGTTGGATGCTGCCTCATAGCATCACTTACACTGCGGGCTGTATCTTGAGTCCTTCTGCTGGTATTTGTAATGTGTGTTTGTCACATTCCTCCCATCGTGATCCCCTGAAGAGAGGATCTGGGAACAGTCGGCCTTGTGTACCTTACCACCCCATCCCCAGAGCATTGCATGGGGTGTTTGGCACACAGTAGGTGCTCAATATAAACCTGTGCACTGTGGCATGTTAGAGCCAGACAGGATCTCATCCAGCCCGTTCTCTGCACCCCTCCCTCTCCTCTCCAAGTAGCAGTGCTGTGGGTTCAAGTAAAGAGGGGCTGGGGTGCTGGTCTGACTGTGCTGGTGATTTGGGGAGATCTCTTCCTCTTCCAGAACCCCAAAAGGTTGGTACAAACACAGCAACAAGCCCAGCTCCCTGAATTTCAATGATTCATTTGTGGGATAAAGGAGTGAATGATAAAATGAAGGACGACTGTCCCCGGGTCTCCCTGTCCTTCAGCCCTCCGTGCCTGTCTCTGGCTCCAGCCAGTCTCCTACTTTATCCTGTGGAGAGGGTGCTCTGAGCCTCTTCCCCACTCCCACACCTTATTATGCCCACAGAGTGGGCCAGCCACCTATCAGACATGTGGATGGTGGGACAGGGCTCCCTCGGGTAGAGAACAGATTCTGTAGGGTGGAACGTCCAGCCCCCTCCTGCTCTCTTCCCCAACACCTGCCAGTCGGTCAAGCCTGCCCTGTATAGAAGGACAAGCCAGGCCCGGCTAGTGTCTTACCTCTGCCTGGATGCAAACAGCTCGCTCCTTCCCTGACCCCTTGTCCCCTGGCACAGGGCAGAGGACGTGAAGGGTCTGAAATCATTCGGGCTCCTATTCTGCTCATCTCCAAGTTCTCAGTTTGGAAGAACTGGGGGAGCAGAATCCTGGAGACTCAGAAGCACTGAGCCCCACATTTCACAGGTGAAGAAACAGGGCCAGAGAAAGGGCAGGCACCCGCAACCCCACTCCTCTTGTGGCCCAGGGCTCTTACCCTGCACCACAGCCTGTGGCTCAGCTCCAGCCCTGGGGTCTCCCTCAGACCTCCCTGGGCTTGAATTCTGACCCCCACCCCCATGTTCCAGAAGGGAAGCCAGGGTCCTGAGGCAGCTCAGAACACAGCCCCGGCCCCTCACACCTCCCACTGTTCTCTGCCCTTTATGGACTATTGGGGCCACCGCCTGGAGCAGGGACCAAGGACTAGGGCAGCCACCAAGATGCCACTGGACCAGCAGGGAGGTCAGGCCCCGGGCATCAGGTGGGTGTTGGCGCAGGCATACCTGAGCCCAGGCCCAGCCCGGCTCCTGGCACGCAGGGAGTGATGATAAGCACATTTTTGCCCTCCAAGGAAATTCCTCTGAGGGCAGAGGAGGTGGGAGGCCAGAGTCTTCTAGATGCCTGTCTCCTTCTGTTTATCCAGGCCTAACACAGCCTCTGCCGCCCTCTCCAAGAGAGGCACAAGTATTTAATGACTGGACCCTCTGCCCCCCCAACCCTCTTCCCAGCCACCCCCACCCCCTCGCAGGGACACTGCCTCTCCAGGTGCCCTCTCCCAGGTGTGTGATGGGGTGTTAATCCTCAGCAGAGGAGGATCCCAGGTGTCCCCACTGGGCCCCACCTTGCTCTTTTCTGGGTCCCTCTGTCTGTGCCCTGTGGCTATTTCCAGGGAGGGCAGGAGGAGGCCACAGAGGCAAGCTTCTTTCCAGTCCTGGGTCTTCTTCGGTGGACTGGCCTCCATCACAGGCTCCGTTGCCTGAGGAATGAGGCCAAAATAATGGCAGGTACAGGGCCTCTCAGAAGCTGAGCCAGGCCTGGCCCACTTCCATTTTTAGAGATTCTTGATCTATTAAAAAATGAAGAAATGCTGTAACAGGGTTAGGGAAATTGTGGTATATTCAGTCTTATGATGACTGTCTTCTTTCTGTCCTGTCGCTGTGCCTCTGGCTGTGTGTCCTCAAGTGGAGACAATGTCAGACGTCCATATTGAGGCCCCTTGTAACACTGAGACCCTACAGAGCCTCTGCCCAGCCCTGCCCCTAGGCTCCCCGGGTGTGTGCCAGAGAACCCGGGGTTCAGGCGTCCTGTCTTGTGTCTTTTGAAAGTACGGAGCTTCAGTTCACAAAGTGCCCTTGCAGACATGATTGCCTGGGTTCTTCTGCATCTCAGGGGGGAAGCGACTCACTTACTGGCAGTCAGTGGCAAGGCCAAGCAGCAGCCCAGGCCCCCGAGTCCTTGGTGGTGAGGGGTGTAGGGGGTGAGGTCTCCCTGTCAAAATGTGCTGCAAAGAAGCAGGTGGATCTTGACCCCATAAGCCAGGGTCTGGAGGGCTGCTCTTCTTTGCTGATTCGCTGCTGGGTCCCAAGCTTCACACCAGATGGAGAAGCTGGGAGAGATTGGGTTAATTCAAGCTGTGAAGTGAGCGGGTGATTTGGGTGCTAATTAAAATGACAGGAAGTAAACAGCACTTGGAAACACCCAGCATGTGCCCCCTAAGCCCGACTAGGCCTGCGCACTCACTGCTGTCTCCCCCAGCTTGGCTCAGTGGGCACCATCTCCATGGCAACTGAGCTGAGCTGCAGAGATCAAAGCTGAAGATGGGTTAGCTCCAAACCAGCCGAACCAGGGGTCGTGTGAAGGGGTTTCTGAAAAATGCCTGGAGAACGGGGGCCCCCAGGTGTCTTCCCCTTCCACCACTAGACCCTCCTCTCCTGGCTGCAAAACTCCCTGCCTAGGACTTGAAGTAGAGTTGGTGTGGTAGGAGAAACCACCTGTGGGCTGGGATTGGGCCTCCTGGGACCCACCCCTGGCCTAGGACTTTTTTCATCAGCTAACATTTATGGAGTGCTGGTTAGGGGCACGGATTCTGGAATCACAGTTCTGGGTGCAGCACTCTTCTCCTGTGCAATTGCTGTGTGACCCTGCCTAAGTCACTTAACCTCTCTGAGCCTCAATTTTATCATCTGAGACATGGGGATAATAATAGTAATGTTTCTTAGAGCTGTTGTGAAGAGGAAACAAGCCAATGAATGTAAAGTGTTTAGCATAATGCTTGCCACATGGTAATTGCTATAAAGATGTCAGCTATTGTTAGGAGTGTGTATTACTAGGTACTAGATGTTGGGCATAGAGAGAAGGAATTTACATGGTCTCTGCTCTCAAGGAACTGGCTATCTAACTAGGGCGCAGTGAGGCAGAGGCGACATTGCCTGGTGTCACTGGAGCAATGGTAGACGTCTATGAGGCACAGCTGGCCTGAAGGATAAGGAGTGGGGCTTGGGAAGATGATGGCTGAGCTGGGTTTTGGGAGATGAGTAGAAATTCTGGGGCTGATGTGAACTTGCATTCTGGATGGAGAAGGCTGTGCCGAGGTTTGGCCATGCTGGAACCTTACAGGAAGGACCTGGGGCTGGGGTAGCCAGGGAGAGATCAAGAGAAGATGGAATTTCTTCTGTAGGTGACTGGGAACCTGTGAAAGGCTTTCAAAATATAATACTTATTGTATTTTTTATTATTTTTAAAATTTATTTTATTTTTATTATTTATTTATTTATTTTTTTTGAGACGGAGTCTCACTCTGTCGCCCAGGCTGGAGTGCAGTGGCGCGACCTTGGCTCACTACAAGCTCTGCCTACCGGGTTCACACCATTCTCCTGCCTCAGCCTCCCGAGTAGCTGGGACTACAGGCGCCCGCCACCACCCCCGGCTATTTTTGTATTTTTAGTAGAGACGGGGTTTTACCATGTTAGCCAGGATGCTTGATTTCCTGACCTCGTGATCCGCCCACCTTGGCCTCCCAAAGTGCTGGGATTACAGGTGTGAGCCACCGCGCCCGGCTTATTATTTATATTTATTATGATTATGATTATGTTTTTTCCCTTTATTACAAAGTAATATATGTTCATTGCAGAAATTTTGGGGAAAGTTAGAGAAAAGCAGAAAGATGTCAGAATTCTCTGTATTCCTACCCAGCAGAGGAAATGACTGTTACCATTTTGGTATAAATCCTTTTCACCTACTCACTTTCTTTTTCCCCAAAATGAGATCAAACTGTATATTCAGTTTCAAAGAGAGAGAGACTGGGTCAGAATTGCATTGTGGAAGGATCCGGGTGGCCGCAGCCATGTGGAAGATAGTGGGAGGAGGGAGAGCCTCAGGAGGCGCTGCAGTTTTTCGGGTTGGGATGGTCTGGGCCAGTGGGTGTAGGGCAGGGAGGGCAAGCGAGAGGGATTTGGGAGTGGAAGGGGCAGGACAGTCTTTGGGTTGGCGAGGGTGGCACAGTGAGTGTGCTCCAGGAACGGGCCTGGAATTGGAAGCAGGAGCCTGGGTTCTCCCAGGGCCGGCCTGCTCCTCAGCACACCTTGTATCGCTTTGTGTGAGGCACCCTCGGAGGGAGGAAGAATGGCTATTCTTTTTCATCCCAGAGGCCCTGTGTTTGGGGTGAAGACACCCAAGAACATAAGCAAAGTATTAGACATAAGCACAGAGCGGGAGGGACCTGAGGCCTGATGGCTGGCCCAGTGGTCTCTAAGCTGCCTGCCTACAGCCAGCGCAGAAGCCTGGCCCGAGCTGGGTACCACCCATGGGATTTTAGGGGTCTCGGGTAGCATGTGCGTGCTGGAAGGTTTAAAAAGCTCCTCAGGGAAGGGCACGGTGGCTTATGCCTGTAACCCCAGTGCTTTGGGGGGGCTGAGGCAGGAGGATCACTTGAGCCCAGGAGTTCGAGATCAGCCTGGGCAGCATATCAAGACCCTATCTCTATGAAAAAAACCACCACAACAAAAATTAGACGGGCACAGTGGCACATGTGTCCCAGGTACTTGGAAGGCTGAGGTGGGAGGATCGCTTGAGCCTGGGAGTTCGAGGCTGCAGTGAGCTATGATTGCACCACTGCACTCCTGCCTGGGTGACTCAATAAATAAATAAAAATAAAGAGCTCCTCGGCTGATTCGAAGGTGCGGTCCCTACTGAGGTCCTCAACAGTGAGGAAGTGACTTCTTTGAGGACACGCCGTGGGCCAGGCTGAAAGTGGACTCCTGGTCCAATGCCCCTTCTATGTCCTCTCTCTGCCTCCTCCTCCTCGGTGCAGACACTGGTCCTCTCTTAAGGAGAGAGACTCTAACTTGTGGGGTGGGAAGGGGCGATGGGGAACCCTGGCTCAGCTCCTCTTTTGTCTTGTCATCTCTGGCCAGTTGCTCTGCCTCTCTGAGCCTTCGTTTTCTCCTTTCTTCTGGTGTTGATCCTATTGGCTCTGACTGCTTCACAGGACTGTGAGGTTAAAAGGCAGACCCATCCAAATGCCTGGAGAGAACTTACTCTAAAAGCACCATGCAGGCTGGGTGCAGTGGTTCACGCCTATAATCTCAGCACTGTAGCAGTCTAAGGCAGGAGGATTGCCTGAGCCCAGGAGTTCAAGACCAGCCTGGGCAACATGGCAAGACCCCATCTCTATTAAAACATTTTTTTAAAATTAAAAGCTTTACTCATATAGATAGGTAGATAGATAAGCATATATAAGCACCATGCAATACAAGCCATGGTTTCTTCCAAATCCCCATTTTCCAGGTGAGGTCGGCAGCAGAGCCACCTGCCACCACTCTCAGGTGTAGAACTGGGCCTCTGTTTCCTGAGAAGCCCCAGGTGCCCTGATCAGACTATTTCTCACAACTGCTAATGAGCCCACTGGGGTGCCATAAATAGACACCCAACACTGCACTGAAAAGCATTATTCGCACTTGCCAACAAACACCTTTTTTTCAGCTTAAAGGTGGCGCCAGCCCACACCTGGCCTCAGGGACCCCTCAGTGTGTCCCTGGGTTTTACCCTCAGAGTGGCCACTCCCAAGCTGCCCACAGGACTTCCTCGTCATTCCTCCCCACAAGACCCCCTAGGGGACTCTCCTCACACCCTCTCTCGTCTCTGCTGTCCCCATGGTGGCTTCTTCCTCTCCACTTTTTTGGGGTTCCTCATGTGGCATCTCTGTCCCCCATTTTCCCCACTCGCAGTCCGGGGTCTCTTCTCCATCATAGCAGCTTTGATTTGTTTAGTGCTTCCTGGACCCCAGGCACCCTGCAGGTGCCATCTGCTTTAATCTCTGAGTAGTCCTGGGAGATACGCACTGAGCCCCTCGAGGTCGGGTGCTTGCCTAAGGTGCGCTGGTCAGGGGAAGCCTGGAGATCTGCAGGACCCCAGGGCCCTGCTCTCCTTGTCCCTCTCTGGCTGGCTGCCTTTGCTCTCCGGGGAGTGAGGGCCCTGGAATCCAGATCCACCGGGGCCCCTCCATCCTGCCCGCCCAGCCTGGCCACAGCAAAGGCAAAAAGCCGAGGCTGGAACCTGGGGCAGTGCTTTGCACAGAAGGGGCTCCCTCCCTGCCAGCTGAGTCAGGAGGGGAGTGGGGGATGGTGGAGCAGCTGGGGAAAGCCCCTTTCTTAGAACTGCCACGCCATCCCCGCTTTCCCCCAAATTTCTAATCATAAATTCTTGGTCTTGACCTTTGAGAATCCACTGTGTACTGAGTCCCAAAAATTCCACTCACAGTCTGGTTGGAGGTTAAGGCAGCAGGGTTGGGCCAGGGGGTGGGAGTGAGCCAGTGCCAGGGGCCTCAGATGACACCCAAGGGCTGGAGGCGCCTTCCCTACTCCCACTCTGGGGCAGGTGCGTTATGGGCACACAGATCTTGTTGGTTGAGGGCAGGTATGGTTGAGGGCTCATACCTCCCTCCCAGAACCCAGCCATTTCCCGTCACCTGCACAGCCTTGTCCCCACCCCTGCCCCAGGGGATGATGGGTACAGATGGGAAGACCCCAGCTGATGGAGACCAGTTGCCACTTTTGCCCCAACCCTTGTCATCGTGGCCTCAGCAGCTGCACCTCTCTTGGCCTCCCTCCATTTCCTGTGGGGTGGACCCCCAGCAGAGGACCCCTGCACCCCGAGGAGCTCCTGGAGAAGGCTTCGTTGGTTTTAGCAAACGAGGGAAGTGGTGCCTGCAGCCTCTGCAGAGGCTTGCCTGGGGGCTCAGGAGTGCTCAGGTCAAACCTGAGGGATGGGGTGAGTGCTGGGCCAGGTGCCCCACAGGCTCCCAGGAAGCACCCCTGCAGCCTTCCTCTGTCTGCTCCTGGGACCAGGGGCTGCGGGACTCTTGGCTGCTAGGACAGGTACGTGTGGGCCAGGTGTGGGCTGAGCAGAGGGGTGGGGAAGAGGCTCAATGAGAGAGACAGAGGAGAGAGGGACACAGGAACACACAGGGAGGCACATGAAAGCAAGAGGAAGAAGGAGGAGAGGGAGAGAGCCGCCCTGGGCTCTCACGGGAGCAGTCTGCGGTCCTCCCGTCCTCCCCCTCCTTCCCATCTCCTGCTGCCTCCTTCTCTCACTGCGGAAGAGGCAGGAAGGCTAGCCTGAGGGAAAGCCTCGAGTGTGAAACTGGAGGCTGCTCACAGAGTGGGTTTTGTTACCTCGTTTCTGGATAAAAACCATCTGGCACTGGGTGAACAATGTCCTTGTTGGTGTCCTTGTTTTCCTACTGTCACTACACACGTGTGTGCATATGACCACCTGTGCATAAATGAGGATGTGCATACACACAAACACGCCTGCACACACATGCTACATAATACAGACCTGTGAGTGTGCATGGGTGCACCTGGGTCTGCATAAATGCACACACACTCGCAGAAGCATGCACTCGGGTCTGTGCCTGTGCACACCGCGTCTTTCTCGGTGGTGATGCCATCCGCTTGCTCGGGTCTGGCCCCTTCTGGCCTTTGTCCAGGAGGCCTCACCCTGCCTGCTCTGACGCTTGCCAGCTTCCAGGGGAGGCTTCAGAAGCCTGAAGGCCTTGGGATTTCAAAGCCTTTCAAAGCCCTTCTGTGTGCCCACTGCTGCATGCTTGTGGGTGCCCTTTGGTGCCATGGCCCCACGCCCTTTTCCCCCAGACCTGACAGCTCTGCTCACCCCTGCACATCTCTGCTTCTTTGGGCTAGGGCAGAACTCAGGATGAAGGGGGCAGCTGCATGTAGCTTCTCATGCCCCTCTCCCCCCAGTGCCCAGAGCCCCTCCTGGAGCCCCACGCAGAGGAAGCGGGCAGCTGGTCCTTGTCACTGCCAGCCTGCAGGCCTGGGAAGCCCCCTCCTTGCCTGCCTGGCAGAGTTTCCACCAGGAGTACCCTGGGACTGTTTGGTGTTTTTTAGCAACTGTCTCTGCCCCATAGGGGAAAGGGAGGAAGCCAGAGAAGTTGAGTGTTCTTGCCAGGGAGCTGGGTCGGGTGGGAGGCGCTCTGCCTCTGGCCACTCTGCAGTCCACAGGCCTGAGAGGCTCCTGCAGCTGGAGCAGGGTGAGAAGGTCTCCCTTGTGCCTTAGGCCTCAGAGAGTGTGTTGTAGCAAGAAAAGTGGTCTGTGCTGGGTGTCGGGAGACCTGGGTTGTGTGACGGGAGGACCTGGGTCAGGTCATCTCCTGTCTCTGGGCTTTCTCCTGCACAAAGAGGGGGCTGGACCAGGTGATCTCATAGGACCCTTTCTGGGTCCTCTGCCTCTGAGGGTTTGAAGCTGAATCGTGATAACTGGGGAAGCCTCATCACAGGCATGGCCTCCTCCCTCACTCTGTGCACCAGCTGAGCTCTGCAGAGATGTCAGACCTTGAGCAAAAAGTGTCCCTTTGCAGACCGGATGAGGGGGCCCTCCTCCCACCTCACTCACATGGTGGGCAGAGGTCAGGAGAGCGGACTGACAAGGAAGGGGCCTTGGCAGGAGACAGACAGTGCACCGTTTCTCAGGCAGTTTCTGAGACATCCAGGGCACAGGCATGAGAAGCTCTGTTCCCGCACAGTGTGGGCACCTCGGACATCTGTCCTGGTGGTGGGGCTGGGGCTGGGCTGGGAACGGAGTGGAGGTGCCCCACCCTCTCAAAGCCACGGGCCCCTGCTACTCCTAAGGCCAGTCTTAAGCTCTGTGGTGAAGACATAAGAATACTGGCCTCTTATTGGGGTTCCTGGGGGTCAAAGGAACACAGCCATCGAAGGCCATTGCTCGGCCACATGATGAGGCGGGGGACCCTAGGAACGCCAGAGGGCCTCACACTGATATCCCCATCTTTCTCCCTTTCTCCTCCTCCTCCGTTTTCCATGGCCTGCTGCTGTTCCCTGATCTCCAGGAAGTGGAGGTGAGTACTGCCCGGGGCCCCACTCTGTGTGGTCTCTGCAGAGCACACCCCCTCCTCTCCTGTCCCTCCACACCCTCACTCTGACTTGCCTTCCCTGCCAGCATCCAGTGTGGCATGGGGGCAATCAGGAGCTCACGGGAGAGGCTGGAAAGGATTCTGGACATGGGTTTACAGGGATAGAGGTGTGGGGGAGGCAGCTGGCAGGGCCTGGATGGACAGGGGTCAGCCACCAGGATGACAGCCATTGGCACATGACATCGCTGGCCCAGGCCTCTCCTCGGCCCCGCAGTTGAACCTCTCGGATATGGATCTTAGCCTTTCCCTTCTCCCTTGTCCCTCTCTGTCCTCTAGGATGACTATATCAAGAGCTGGGAGGACAATCAGCAAGGAGATGAAGGTAACATGACTCTCCCGGCAGGGGGAGGTGACTGACACGTGTGAAGACTTGAGACCAGAGGGCAAGCCCTGAGCCCGCTTGGGGGCTCCTTGAACAGCCAGGCCCCGGTGGGGATGGGACTTCTGAGCTCAGGAGCTCTGGTTATCAAGGGCTGCTGGAGGGAGAGGCCTCCCAGCTCAGAAGTGGGGCTGGAGGTTCCTGGGTTCTCCCAGGTGACCTGTGTCCTGACTCTGTGCCCCTGCAGCCCTGGATACCACCAAGGACCCCTGCCAGAAGGTGAAATGCAGCCGCCACAAGGTGTGCATAGCCCAGGGCTACCAGCGGGCCATGTGCATCAGTCGCAAGAAGCTGGAGCACAGGTGAGAGGTTTGGGGAGGTGGGAGCCCTGGAAGGGGTGTGTTCAAAGAGCAAGGGCTCAACTGACCCTCTCCTTATGAATTAGCCATCTACTGCTGTTAAATAAATTTAAAACTTAGTGCTTAAAACAGCAAATATGTATTATCTCACATCGTTTCTGAGGGTTGGAATCCAGAAGTGGTTCTCTTAGATGGTTCTGGCTCTGGGTCTGTCTTGAGGTTATAATCAAGGTGCTGGCTGGGGCTGTTTCATCTGAAAGCTTGTCGGGCTGGAGGATCCACTTCTAAGCTCACTCTTATGCTCTTGGTGGGAGGCCTCAGTTCCTGGTCATGTGGACCCCTCCATAGGGATGCTTGAGTGTCCTCACAACATGGCGGCTGCCCTCACCTAAAGTAAGTCATTCAAGAGATGAGCGAGGAGAAAGCCACACCATATGAGAACAATTACCAAACACTGTGGGATCCAGGGAAAGTCACATCTCCTTTTTGGGCCTTGATGTAGTATCTCTAAGACAAATAGGTTAGACCATATAATTTGAGGAGGAGAAAGGAGTGAGGGACATTTAAGGAAGCCTTAGCTCCAGCTGGGTGCAGTGGCTCCTGCCTGTAATCCCATCACTTTGGGAAGCTGAGGCAGGTGGATCACCTAAGGTTAGGAGTTTGAGACCAGCCTGACCAATATGGTGAAACCCCATCTCTACTAAAAATACAAAATTAGCTGGGCATGGTCGCTTGTGCCTGTAGTCCCAGATACTCATGTGGCTGAGACAGGAGAATTGCTTGAACCTGGGAGGCAGAGGTTGCAGTGAGCCGAGATCACGCCGCCACCGCATTCCAGCCTGGGTGACAGAGTGAGACTCCGTCTCAAAAAAAAAAAAAAAAAAAAAAGGAAGTCTTAGCTCCAGCCCAAGGACAAGGCTCCGCCTTGGCTCCAAGACCCTGGAAAAGGTTCCAGTTCCCTCCCTTCTTTCCTGAATCATAGAAGATGAAAGAGGGGGTTGCAGTCTTCGAAGGCTGCAGGGGCGTGGCCGGTAATGTAATGCATGAAGAGTGCTTGGTCACGGGCCGCTCTGTGGAGCACAGGCATGGTGGAAAGCAGGCAGCTGCTTCTTGGTCCTGGTCTATTACAGCTATGTAGGAATGCAGGTCCAGGACTCCTATGCTTCCATTTTTCAAAGAAAGGCCAAGAATCCAGGTATTTATGTGATCTCTCCCATTTGGTAAACGTTAGTGCATAAATAACTCAATTAAAAAAAAAAAAACACTTGGTGGCCAAGTATGGCCCAGAGGTCATCAGTTTGCAACCTCAGATTTGGTCTGACCCCCTAAGTGAAGTGTGACTCCCTTTTACCTCTGGCCGTCAGACCTGGAGTTGCTACCTGAAGGCCCCATGGGACTCAGTGACTCCTGGAAGAAGGGAAGCTGGGGGAATTTATGCCCTGCTCAGTTGGTTCCACCCTTCTGAGCTGGAGGAGGGTCTGGTAGCAGTGTGGGGAGGGTGGGCAGGGGCAGGAAGAGGCTGATCTGCTGGAGATTGCTGCTGCCTTCCTGTTGGAACAGGTCTCCTCAGCCCTCCCTTCCCCTGCTCCTTCCTCACTGTCACCTCCGCCCTGGTGTGCTCCCCACCTTCTCCTGTAGGATCAAGCAGCCGACCGTGAAACTCCATGGAAACAAAGACTCCATCTGCAAGCCCTGCCACATGGCCCAGCTTGCCTCTGTCTGCGGCTCAGATGGCCACACTTACAGCTCTGTGGTGAGGAGCCCGGGCCCCAGGTAGGGTGGGGATGGAGTCACCTGAGGCCACAGGAAGCAGAAAGGATGACTCAGCTGGGGCCTCCGGAGGGGTTTCTAGGACTGAGGTGGGGCCAGATGGCAAGGTCAGTGCGTTCAATGCAGCCAGCCGTACTGGGGCCACCTGCAGCCCTGGCTGGGACTATCTGAGAGTTGGAGCCAGACTCTGTCTGTCCCTGACCTCAGACAGGTGCAGGTGGGGAGTGGGGCCTGGAAGAGACACTATGGTCAGGTAACTGCAAGTCAAAGGAACTGAGAGAAGACCTCAGCCAAGTGTGGAGGGCTGTGGAAGAAGCAGCTCTGGCATCCAATTGTTAGGGAGGGACGAAAGGAGGATTTCCACAGGGAGGCGCCAGTGTTCACCAGTGAGCAGGGGCCTTCTGGGGCAGCAGGAAATAATCCTCCATAAGAAGGCGATGGAAGAAGGAACTGATTGAGAGAATGAATTTGCACCTTATGTGGATTTTTGTGAGGATTTCAGGAGACAATATTTGAGAAAGCATTTTAAAAATTTTAGGCTGGTCACGGTGGCTCACTCCGGCAACCCCCAGCACTTTGAGAGGCTGAGACGGGTGGATTGCTTGAATCCAGGAGTTTGAGACCAGCCTGGGGAACATAGTGAGACCCTGTCTCTACAAAAAATACAAAAATTAGCTGGGTGTGGTGGTGTGTGCCTGTGATTCCAGCTATCTGAGAGGCTGAGGGGGAGGCCAGGAGTTCGAGGCTGTAGTGAGCCATGATTGCACCACTGCACTCCAGCCTGGGTGACAGAGTGAGACCTTGTCTCAAAAAAAAAAAAAAAAAAGTAACATGGAAATGCAGGTGCTGATAATGAATGTTTTTACTGGCAACAAGGAGTCGGGAATTGCTTGGTTTGGGAGGGCACTGACAGGAGGCTTGGGGTGGGTGTCAGAGCTGAGGGGCCTTCTTGGAGTGAGATGCAGATTTCAGTCACCCGCTGTGGGTGATGATTGACATTGCTGTGGGGATGAGGTCATCCAGGGAGAAGAAAGGGAGGAGAGAGAGAGAGAATGAGCAAGAGGCCAGGGCAGAGGCTGCATTTAGGAGGTGAGAGGGGTGCAGGGGAGCTGGCAGAGCTGGCAGAGGGGAGGAGGAGAAGAAGAGGAGCTAGTGTCCCACAACCCAAGGCCAGGTCTGGGCAGGACGCTGCAGTGTGGTCCAGTCCAGGGGTCACGCTGTCCTTTAGGGAGGTGGAGGTCGGCAGGAAGTCTGGCTTTCATCCCGGCTCATGGCCTTGGGCAAGTCACTGGGCCTCTGTGCGCCTTGCTGTTCTCTGCTGAGCAGGAGAAACCCAAGCCTCCCAAGTGAGATAATGTTGTCGAGCGCTGTGATGACCCGCTTCCCATTAGCAGCCGCCCCATGAGAAGAAGGAGATATGACCAGGAGAAAGGGCCCTGGTCAGAACCTGGCTTTCGCAGGCAGCCGTGGCAGAAGCAGTTCTTAGCGAAGGCCGAGGAATTGTTAGATGCTCCATAGGCGGTGCTATGTCCTATCAGGAGAACTGAGAAAAGTCCACTGGGGTGACTGTGGGGAGATCATTGAGGGAAGGGCTGATGACTGATTACAGAGGGACCAAGGAACAGGCCATGAGAGCCACGGGGGCAACAGACAGCTAACACAGGGGAGGGGCGACAGAGGCAGGGGAGGGGAGACAGGTGTCTGGGAGGGACAAATCCTCAGAGAGGGCCGAGCAGGTTCATGGGAGCCTGCGTGGCTAGGACCAGCTCTGGGCCCTGCTTCCCGGGCCCTGCTTCTCTCCACCGTGCACCTCAGTCTGCAGAGGGACCAAGAGGACCCTTCAGGCTATTCATGGGCACTCCATGGGGGGAGGCAGATGTGGCTGCCATGGGAGGCTTGAGGGTGTCCCCAGCTGTGGGGACCCCTGGGGCAAGCCCTCAGTCCCCTGTTCCACCTTTCCCCGTGTGCAGTGTAAGCTGGAGCAACAGGCGTGCCTGAGCAGCAAGCAGCTGGCAGTGCGATGCGAGGGCCCCTGCCCCTGCCCCACGGAGCAGGCTGCCACCTCCACCGCTGATGGCAAACCAGGTGAGGAGAGTGCTGGGCTACCAGGCTGAGGGTGCTGAAGGGCCACCTGGCACCTCCTTCAGGGCTCTAGGGTGGTAGAAGAGGTGTGCAGAGCAAGAGGGAAGTGGCAAAAATGCAGAAAGCTTGAGGGAGCTGTGAGGTCAGAGGCCCAGATTAACACAGAGCAGGAGGCTTGGGCTCAGCCCCCGTTTCTCCCCTGGGTGCCTGGAAGGTGGGCAGGGGAGGGACTCAGCCACAAGGAACCTGGGCTGTGTGTTTTTCATGCCAGGAAGGAGTGGGTGGTGGGAAATGGGAGAGGACTCGAGAGGAAGCCCCTGATTTCCACCTTCCCTTCTGCTGCTGCCTCCCTGACCCCTGCCCAGCCTCCTGGCCTGTAGGGCAGGATCCCAGCCTGAGATTGACCTGCTGCTCCACCGCACATTCACCCTCCATGCCTTCTCTCTGTTCTGCAGAGACTTGCACCGGTCAGGACCTGGCTGACCTGGGAGATCGGCTGCGGGACTGGTTCCAGCTCCTTCATGAGAACTCCAAGCAGAATGGCTCAGCCAGCAGTGTAGCCAGCCCAGCCAGCGGTAGGAAGCTTGCTGCTCTGCCTGGAGGAGGGAGGGAGATAGGGAAGGGGCCGAGGACACAGGTGTATGCTGGGCCAGCCCGCCCTTGTTCCTTCCTGCCGGACTCTGGGCCCTACAATTTGGGCCCCAAAAGAACCTTCACCCCGAAGAAGTCGGCTTCCACCAGAGCAGGAGGGATACCGGTTAGCTAGTAGGAAGAACTTAACATGGGTGGAGGGAGCTTAAACCCTGACATGGGTAGCCCAGGGAAAGCAGGAATTCTTTTCCCTGAAGGGCTTTTAGAACAGGGTTTTGAATGGTTCAGGCATAGTCCTGTGTGGAGGTGGAAGGAAGGACCTTTGGCCATTCTCAAGTTTCTCAATCCCATGGTTAGATTGCAAGCTGCCCAGACCCAGAAGAGAGGGCTGGGGCTGATGGCGAGGTAGAGGGCTGGAGGGCTGGAGAAACGGTTGAATAGCCAGATGAAGCGTGCCTGAATCTGATCTTTTCCCAGGGCTGGACAAGAGCCTGGGGGCCAGCTGCAAGGACTCCATTGGCTGGATGTTCTCCAAGCTGGACACCAGTGCTGACCTCTTCCTGGACCAGACAGAGCTGGCCGCCATCAACCTGGACAAGTACGAGGTCTGCATCCGTCCCTTCTTCAACTCCTGTGACACCTACAAGGATGGCCGGGTCTCTACTGCTGAGTGGTGCTTCTGCTTCTGGAGGGAGAGTGAGTGCAGCCCCTCTACCAGGCCCCTGCCTCACCTGTGTGGGCTCTACCTGAAGTTCCAGGCTCTCTTGGGAAGTCAGAGTGGCTCTTTCTTGGCTACATCCCCAGGCCCGGCACTTTCCCAGCTTGCCCACTTCCTGCACTCCCTCAGGGCTTCATCCCTTAAGGCCCAGGGAAGCCAACACTTTCAGCTCCCTTCCTTGGCAGGCTCCCAGGCGGATCCAGATTTTGTGGGTCCTGAAGCTTATATACTTTTTAAGGTCTTCTTTAAGAAAGAGTTAAGAAAAAAATCCCAGCACTTTGGGAGGCCAAGGTGGGAGGATCATGTGACCCAGGAGTTGGAGACCAGCCCAAACAATACAGGGAGACCTCATCTGTATGAAAAAAAAAAAAAGCCAGGCATGGTGGCATGCATTTGTGGTCTCTGCCACTTGAGAGGCTGAGGTGGGAGGATCGCTTGAGCCTAGGAGGTCAAGGCTACAGCGAGCTGAGATTGTGCCAGTGCACTCCAGCCTGAGCAACAGAGCAAGAACCTATTAAAAAAAAAAAAAAAAAAAAAAGAAGGAAAGAAAGAGTATGAAAAACAACAAATGTAAACGTTCTGGGGCCCCTCAGAGGGCTTGGGAAGGGGCTGTACAAGTGAGGGTCTTAGAGCTGAAGATGCATTTGCTTCTCGGTGATTCTTCTTTTGGGCACATCTTAAATTTTGTGCCACCAATAAGTGATTACATACGTTGTCATCAGCCTTAGAGATGTGATGAAATTTCTCAGCTGAATATACCTGAAACTAGAGCTTTCGAACCAGAGTCATCTCGGGAAATTGAGGTCCCCAGGGCTCACCTGACCTGTGCGGCCGGAGCTGGGGAAGCCCTGGTGTTCCTCACTGGATGGTTCTCCCCATCTTGGTGGGGGATCGGCAGTCAGGGCCCAAAGCTTCAGCCCAGGCCCCACCATACGCTAGTCAGGGACCCCCGGCAAGTAACCAAATCTTTCTGAGTTCTGCTTCTTCATCCGCGTCAGGAAATAACAGTACCTATCTTGGAGCCTGTTGTGAGGATGAGCCAAGAAAATCTGTGCAGAGCACCGTGTAATTCACAAATCCCTCTGCAAATGTGTGGTATTGTGATCTGTTTCACCACTCTGACTGCCCAGCTCCTGCGACCTGCATCACTCCAGCACTTTGACTTTCTGGGCCTTTGAAGGCCACTCCATCCATTCTGTACAGCAGCTTTCTTGGGCAGGAGGCTGGGAACTGTCCTCATTTTACAACCAGGCAGGCTTCCAGCTTGGAGAGGTGGGGACTTCTCAAGGTCGCAGACAAGTTAGAGGCTGGCTGCCAGTTACAGTCATGCGTCACTTAATGAGGGGGATACATTCTGAGAAATGCATCATTAGGTGATTTCGTCACTGTGCAAGCATCATAGGAGTACTTACACAGACCTTGGTGGTTCAGCCTCCTGTGCACCTGGCCCATTGCCCCCAGGCTACAACCTGTGCAGCATGTTATGTGCTGAATACTGCAGGCAGTTGTAACACAATGGTAAGCATTTGTGCATCTAAACAGCTAAACGTAGACCGGGCATGGTGGCTCACTCCCGTAATCCCAGCACTTTGGGAGGCCGAGGTGGGTGGATCACCTGAGTTCAGGAGTTTGAGACCAGCCCGACCAACATGGTGAAATCCTGTCTCTACTAAAAATACAAAAATTAGCCAGGCATGGTGGCAGGTGCCTGTAATCCCAGCTACTTGGGAGGCTGAGGCAGGAGAATCACTTGAACCCGGGAGGCAGAGGTTGCAGTGAGCCAAGATTGCGCCATTGCACTCCAGCCTGGGCGACAAGAGCAAAACTCCATCTCAAAAAATAAAATAAGGCCGGGTGTAATGGCTCATGCCTGTAATCCCAGCACTTTGGGAGGCTGATTTGGGCAGATTATGAGGTCAGGAGATCGAGACCATCCGGGCTAACAGGGTGAAACCCCGTCTCTACTAAAAATACAAAAAATTAGCCAGGTGTGGTGGCAGGCACCTGTAGTCCCAGCTACTCGGGAGGCTAAGGCAGGAGAATGGCATGAACCTGGGAGGTGGAGCTTGCAGTGAGCCGAGATCACACCAATGCACTCCAGCCTGGGCGACACAGCAAGACTCCATCTCAAAAAAATAAATAAATAAAAAATAAAAATAAAATAAACCTAGCTAAACATAGAAAAGGTACAGCAAAAATAGTGTTGTAATCTTATGGGGCCACCATCCATTGTTGACTAAAGTGTCGTCGTGTAGCGCGTGGCTGTATTTTCAGGCCTGGGAGTTCTCTGTAACATTCCCCCTAGCATTAGGTTCCCCTGGGGTCTTTCATGCTTGGGTGTCTGTGTGTTCACCCTACCTCCTCTTCTGAATCCTGTTACTCCTCTCATGGGTCCCTAGAACTTCTTGGGGACCTCAGGTCATCCACAGCTGTGGGATGAGCTCCCCGAAATAGAAACTGGGTGTTTTCATGCCATAGAGCCCCTGTGCTTCCCACCCCTGCTGTGGGGCGGCCCCGTGTCAGAAAAGGGGTGTTTTCATCTTGCAGAGCCCCTGCCTGGGTCTCTAATCCTTGAAGGGCTCAGTGCATCCCCCCAGCACCAGGGGACAGCCCCATCAGAGGCTGCTTCTCTCCCCGCAGAGCCCCCCTGCCTGGCAGAGCTGGAGCGCGTCCAGATCCAGGAGGCCGCCAAGAAGAAGCCAGGTGAGGGGCCAGACCAGGCTCTCAGAGGAGGAGATGGGGACGGCTTCCCGGGTTCGTCTGAGACCCAGGGGCTCCAGCCTTGGGCCTCATGGCAGACGCGGAGCCCAGAGGAGGCCCTGGCCTAGGAAGACAGGAGAGGGATGCCCCCTTCCTGTGTCTATCCTTGTGGTGGGGCAGGGCCTCCCAATCCACTCCGGGAAAAGCGTGTTTTAGGCACTAATTTTATGCCCATCCATGCTGGAGCTAGAGTTTGGGATACAGAAGGATCCTGGAACCCTCCATTGAATTCAGTTTCCTTCAGCAAGGGTGTGACTAATGTTTGAGTGAGGCCGCTCCCTGAGAGACACTCACTCACGTGCTCCATAAACACCTGGGGGCCGGCCCCAGAGATACAACAGCAACAGACCCACCCCAACTCTGAGCGGATGGCAAGACAGACGCACTACCTGGCCTCATAACCCTTTAGCTCGGGCCAGTCGGGAAACACACAACACACAAATGGACACACTAAAAAGACAGAACTAGCAGTGTGACCTGTACACAGGCGCCCGGGAGCTTCAGCTGGGGGGCCTACAGGACAGCAAGTGGGCCCCGGAGGCAGGGCGGACTCAGAGTGGCTGGGAGGAGAAGGCTGTGCCTTCCTGGCAGGGGACAGCCAGGCCGGAGGAACTGTGGGAGGATGGAGAGTGTCAAACCTGGTGAAGTCAGACCGGCTGTCCTAGAAGACTTGGGCCACGGAGTCAGGGAAACTGATGGGGCGGCTGGGAGCTGGCACAGGGGCCTGAGCAGTGGTTCAAGGAAGCGGGTTTCCTCATCTCCAGCGAGTAGAGCTCGAAGAATTGCTGGCTGGTGTCCAGCCCTCGGCGTCTGGGCCTGTTGGGGGGTCAGCACCTGCTCTGGCTGGGCTCTAGGGGTGCGTAGACTTCTGCTCATGCATGAGGCCCTGAGGTCACCTCTCTGAGGGGCCCACAGCCTGGGCCCCTGCTCTGACCCTGCCTGGCACTGTGTCATTCAGGCATCTTCATCCCGAGCTGCGACGAGGATGGCTACTACCGGAAGATGCAGTGTGACCAGAGCAGCGGTGACTGCTGGTGTGTAGACCAGCTGGGCCTGGAGCTGACTGGCACGCGCACACATGGGAGCCCCGACTGCGGTAAGGGCTGGGCAGCTCGGGGCCTGCTGGGGGCCCTTGTCGTGGGATGCCGGGGGGTGCGTGCCAGAAGCTCCCTCACCCCCTGTTGGCTTGGTCCCTTCACAGATGACATCGTGGGCTTCTCGGGGGACTTTGGAAGTGGTGTCGGCTGGGAGGATGAGGAGGAGAAGGAGACGGAGGAAGCAGGCGAGGAGGCCGAGGAGGAGGAGGGCGAGGCAGGCGAGGCTGACGACGGGGGCTACATCTGGTAGACACCCTCAGGAGCCGGCGGCCAGTGGGGACTCAACAGCAGAGCTCTGAGCAGCAGTAGGCAGCTTCGAGAACGGATCCGGAAATGCAGTCAGAAGGACCCTGCTCCACCTGGGGGGACTGGGAGTGTGAGTGTGCATGGCATGTGTGTGGCACAGATGGCTGGGACGGGTGACAGTGTGAGTGCGTGTGTGCATGCGTGTGTGCATGCATGTGTGTATGTGTGTGTGTGTGTGTGTGTGTGTGTGTGGCATGCGCTGACAAATGTGTCCTTGATCCACACTGCTCCTGGCAGAGTGAGTCACCCAAAGGCCCCTTTGGCCTCCTTGTAGCTGTTTTCTTTCCTTTTGTTGTTGGTTTTAAAATGCATTCACACACAAATACAAATTGAAAGGTCAAAATCCATGAAATGAGATGCCCCCAGCCGTGTCCTCCAGCCCAGCCCTGACCCCTTGGTTTCTACCCTGGCTTGACCGGCCCCTGCCTGCCCTTCTCCCTCCCGCTTCTGAGATCAAGCTCTGGCCTGCGAGCCTGTCCCCATTGCAAAGGGGAGGGAGGGCAGGGAGCTGTCTACCGGCTGAGGTCCTCCCAAAACTGGGCCGACGTGGTGTGACATCCCCACCAGCCTCAGATGAGATGGGCCAGGACGCCCAGCCACAGCAAGCCCTGTCCATCTGCCAGATCCCCAAACACTAGAGAAACTCTCCTAACCCAAGGCAGGGAATGAAGGTGGCGGCGGTGGAGGAGGAGGGCAGCAGCCGAGAGGCCAGGGACGGGGTGCCTCGCCAAGCTGTCTGAGGTCTGTGCCAGGTGGCCCAGGTGGTGCAGGTAGAACAGGGTGAGGACAGGGTGTCGGCTCAGCGGGAGGAGGCTGTTGCTGCAGAGCCTGGGGGAGCTTTTAGGTGTTGAGATGGGGCAGCTCTGAATCCTAGACCCTGGAATAGCCTGTCCCTTTTCTCTAGGTCTCGTGGTGGAGCCATGGTCTGGGCTGCTCTCTTGGGGACACCGGGTGTTGGTTACACAGTTGACCTCTGCCTGGCTCCCTCTTGGTGCAACTCCTGCCTCCATCCCTCTTGCTGGGGTCCCCTCGTCCACTTGAGGGCGCCTGAGGGCCAGGAGCAGCAGGCGAGGAGCCTGGGTCTATGCTAAGGGGGTGTGTGCCCACCTCCTCCCTGACCCTTAATACTCCTGTCCTGCCCAGACCAACAGAGAGACCTGTCCCTGAGACTCTGGAGAGAAGCAGCTGTCGAAAGCTGCAGGCTTCCCACACTCTGAGACCATGATCTTCCTCCTGCCAGGGGAGAGCCACCCACAGGCCATGTCCAGCCCCACTTCCCTCAGCCCCCAGGGCTTCCTTCTGGCTCCTCTGAGGATTCCCTAGGGCTGCCCAAGCAGAGGGGCTTCCCCAAGCTCTGTTTTGAAGCCTGCAGTGTGGAAAAGTGAGAAGTCAGAGGGAACAGGACAGGTGCAGCCGGGCTCTGAGGCCACACCTCACACCTGGCTGTTCCCCAGCATCCCCTGAGCAGTGTGAGCTCAGATGAGAAGAGGCCCTGTGCATTTCTTTTGTTTGTTTGTTGCTGTTTTCCCCCACCCGTCCAGTTCTCCTCAGCAAAGCAAATTCCTTAACACCTTTGGTGGAGAATTTCTTACCCAGACTTGGGGCTGTGATGCCCTTCAGTGCATGGTGAGTGCAGCGTGTGTGCGTGTGCCTGTGTGTGAACCTGGGGGCCATCCTGGTGGCCTGGGAGTGTGAGGAGGGGCCCCCTGCGTGCTGGGTGGGTGGCGGGTGTGGGGTCAATGCAGTGAGGCTCTCTGGGTGAGGCTCCCAATCTGGCAGTCCCTAGCCTCCCAGCATCTGCGAGCATCTGTTGGACTTTACAGAAGAGCCTCACCCCATCTGCCCCTCACTCTGCCCTGGAATCAACATCTTCCGAGTCCTTCTTGGGGGAAATAGCAGAGCCCCACTTAGCTCCATAAACTGCTTCCCATTCCGCAGCCCAGTTCTGATTGTCGAGGTGTCGCGTCGTTCCAGGTCCCCTCTTTCTCCTGTCCTCTCTCTGTCCTTCACCTCCCCCTCCAGCCCCGGCTCAGTTCAGGGAAATGCTGTTCCACATCAGCCCTCTGCTCTCTGAGGCAGCCGCGCCTCTGACTCGGAGCTACTTGAAACTTCTGCTCTTGCTAGGATTGGAGTCTACCTATCTCTTTCCTTTGCCCCAGCTGGAGTTCCGGAACTTTCCTCCTCGGGGTAGGGGTGGGGGTTGTTAAGGATGCTGGGGGGGCCTGGGGAAGGAAGGAGTTCAGAGGAAGGGTGTCCCCTGTCCTCTTGATGTCACCCTCTGCTCCTGGGGCACGTGCTCTCTCTGTCTCTGGGTCTTCTGGCTGTGCACGTTTGTGTGTCCTTGTAAATATGTTTTAGGAAGAAAGCAAAAGGGATTGAACTAGCCTCTGGCAGGATTGCAGGGGTCCAGCCTTGCCTGTCTCCGAAGCCCCCACACTGCCTTTCGCCCCACTGAGACTGGGCCCCTCAAAAGGTAGACAAAACAGCAGCTCCCAGTGGGGCTGAAGGTTGGCCTCAAAGTGGCTTTTTGTTAGACAAGGTTAGAGTTTCCTCATGAGCAAGGTTGCAGATTGGTCCTTCCTCAGCTCCTTGATTTGTGACCTTGACCAAGGGGCCTGCCACCCAGCCCCTCCAGCGCCCTCTCCTCGATGCCTGGCTCCTTCCTGCCCCCACTCCCCTGGCTTAGGCAGGTAGGGGAATTAGGGCCATGCTGGAAGAAGCTTAACCATGTGTTCGAAGAACGGTTTCTTGCTTGCTTGGTCCTGGAACTCCCCTGGCTGCCCCAGGCCTCCTTGGCCCATGGGTGCTGGGGGAGGTGGATGTCAGATCTGGTAGGTTGGAGCAGAGAAAATAAATGTGCCTTGAGAGACCACTCAGAGAGGGTCCAAGGGTGATGGAGAAGGAAGCATGGCCTGGGAGCTTGGAAGGGAGGGGCAGTGGGTGGCGGCATCTTGACTGCCCTCTGTTGTCCCACACGTCGGGGGTGGTCACCCCACTTCACTCCGGCCCACCTGACTTCAGCCTTCCATGAGCTTCACCTGCTTCCAACTTCACCTTGGAGGGGATGGGGTCCGTTGGCATCAACATGGGGACCCTCTGCTTCACCAAAGCCAGAGCCCTCAGCCCTTGGGGAGAACAAATGGCTGAGCTTTGATACCTGGGGTCATCGAGAGGCTGCGGGCTGGCGGCAGTCCCAGGGGAGAGATACCGCAGAAGGAGACCCAGACATCCCGAGGAAGTTCCCAGCAGAGCAAACTGCTTTCCAGCCTGAAGCCTGCTTCAACTGTGTGATGTGCAATAACTGAGCTTAGAGTTAGGAATTGTGTTCAAGTGCTTGGATTTCTGTCTGTAGATTTAACTGCTGAAATCATATCTCTCAGTAATTTTAGATGTCTTTAAAAAAATTGAAAAACAAAGTGTTAGACTGTGTGTGTGCGTTGATGGGCACTCAAGCGTCCCGTGAGTCATCCAGCCCTGCCTTTCCCCTGCGCCCCCATCCCCTCACGTCCCGCCCCGCCTCCACTTGGGGACCCTGCCTTGTGTCGTCTTTATCTGCCTATTACTCAGCCTAAGGAAACAAGTACACTCCACACATGCATAAAGGAAATCAAATGTTATTTTTAAGAAAATGGAAAATAAAAACTTTATAAACACCATCTGCTGGTAATACTCTGATTATTCTTACCCTTGGTATTATTTTTCACAAAAACAGCATTTATGGCTGGGCGCAGTGGCTCACACCTATAATCCCAGCACTTTGGGAGGCTGAGGCAGGACAATTCCTTGAGCCCGGGAGTTTGATACTGGCCTAGGCAACATAGTGAGACCCTGTATCTATCAAAACAATTTTCTTTTTTTTTTAATTAGGCTGGGAAGGAGCGGCAGTGGGTGAGGTTAAGGATTGCTTGAGCCTAGGAGGTTGAGGTTGCAGTGAGCTATGGTTGTGCCACTGCATTCTAGCCTGGGCAACAGAGGGAGACTATCTCTAAAAAGATAAAAATACCATACAGTACAATTCAGTGGCATTTAGTACATTCGCAGTGTCATACAGCCGCCACCATGATCCAGCTCCAGAGCATTTTTATCCAGGGTCTGAGCTTTTCAAAGACTTCAACCACCTCTTAGCAAACGGCTTGTGAGAAAGGTAAAACCAATTGAGACAGCGCCGTCAGTGGAGTACGTATCGGGCCCTTACATGCTTGTCAGCGTTATGATTCTAATTTTTAAATTTTTTTTTGAGACGGAGTCTCGCTCTGTCGCCCAGGCTGGAGTGCAGTGGCGCGATCTTGGCTCACTGCCACCTCCACTTCCCAGGTTCAAGTGATTATCCTGCCTCAGTCTCCCAAGTAGCTGGGACTACAGGCACCCGCCACCATGCCTGACTAATTTTGTATTTTTAGTAGAGATGGGGTTTCACCATGTTGGCCAGGCTGGTCTCGAACTGCTGACCTCTAGTGATCTTCCCATGCCGGCCTCCCAAAGTGCTGGGATTACAGGCATGAGCCACCATGCCCGGCCCATGATTCTATTTTTTTATGTATTTTTATTTTTTATTTTTTTTTTTGAGACAGAGTCTTGCTCTGTTGCTCAGGCTCGAGTGCAGTGGTGCAGTCTTGGCTCACTGCAACCTCCGTCTCCCCGCTTCAAGCGATTCTCCTGCCTCAGCCGCCCAAGTAGCTGGGACTACAGGTGTGTGCCACCATACCCGGCTAATTTCTGTATTTTTAGTAGAGTCAGGGTTTCACTCTGTTGGCCAGGCTGATCTGCCCACCTCAGCCTCCCAAAGTCCTGGGATTACAAGCGTGAGCCGCCACGCCTGGCCAGTGTGGCAGAAGAATACCTAAATGTCTTGCTTTTATTTCTGGGATTATCTGAGCTGGGGGACTGTCGTCATTATTCTGTGACTTTTCTTCTCTTGGGCCTTGCCCACCCCTCACTAGACGTGTCCCTTAACAAGTCCTTTTGCGGTGTGGAGGGGGATGGAATCTGGGCACAGGAGCTCTAATCTTTAGCCCAGGAGCTTGCTAACTGTGGCCTTGGGCCAGGATCTGATGGATGGGTCACCTGTGGTAACCAGCCCCCATGCTTTCCAAAGAGTGAAAACAAGCCCCCGGTGCCAGCTTGCAGCCAGGGCAGGCTCTGCCCATCTGGCTTAGGAAGGGAGCTTTTCTGCCATTCATTGTGTCTCGCTGCCACCAGCAAGCTCAGACTTGGAGGCTCAGGAGCTTTCTGGAAGGTGGTGTGAGGAGCGATGGGGTTTGCCAAGGGGCTACTTCCAGCATATAGGATGAAAGGGATGGTGATGAGAACAGCGGTTTCGGATTCGGAGCGGCTAGGAGGAGCCTGCAGCCTGCTGAGGGGGAGCCTTCTGAATGAGTGTCTTCAACCGTCAGCAAAATGTTGGCTTTTGTACCTGGCGGATTGACATTTGCTCAGGTGACGGGAAGCCAGAGGCCAGCCAGGGCCCTGGCTTCTGGAACAATCCTTCCATTGTCACCATGTCCTATCAACCTGGGTTCCCAGGGTTCCTTGGCCCAGCAGCAAACAGAGCATTGCCGGGGACAGGCCCAGGTGCCAACCTGCAGTACAGACGTGGCTGCGGCCGTTCGGGAAACCATTGCTGGAGCCCAGATGCGTGGGAACCCCCTGCCCACCCCCTCCCTGGGCACATCACCGTCCTCAACCAGGCCTCCCTGTGTGCCCACTGCATCCTGGCACCTTGCTTTCCCTCAGCACTTAGCCTCCTGGGAACAGGGTCTATGTATTGACTTCTCTCCGGTGAATAACGGGCCTGGGAACAAATCTGAAAGAAAAAACCAGACTGCACACAGAGTCCTACAGGCAGACTTTCCCTCCCACCCGCCACCTTTGTGGAGACCTCAGAGAGGCGGGGGGTGTATTTGACCAAAACAAACAAAAACCAGAACTTTTTATATTTTGAGCAAAATAGGTGAGGGAGAGGAGAGGAAAAAGCAAACATTTCTATGTTCCCTTCAATGCCCTATGTCCTTTACATTATTATTATTATTTTTATTATTATTATTCAGAGAAGGTTTCTTACTCTGTTACCTAGGCTGGAGTGTAGTGGTGAGATCATAGCTCACAGTAACCTCAGACTTCTGGGCACAAGTAATCCTCCCACCTCAGCCTCCCTAGTAGCTGGAAGTACAGGTGTGTGCTACCATGCCTGGCTAATTGTTAAACTTTTTGTAGAGATGGGGGTCTTGCTATGTTGCCCAGCTTGGTCTCGCACTCCTGGGCTCAGCCTCCCAAAGTGCTGGGATCAAAGGTGTGAGCCAGTCCAGGCCGTGTCTGCTGTTGAATCCCCTCAGCAACTCCACGAGGCAGGGATCACCAGCCACTCAGACCCATTTATGGATGAGAAGACTCTGTTTCCCAGGGCTGACCTTGGCTCAGGCAGGGGTGTGTGGTGGAGCCTTGGTGTTGCTCCAGGCCTGGCTCACTGCAAGGTCAGCTGCCCAGGGCTGTAGCCACTCTGGCGTGCCTCCCGCACTGAGATAATGCCCAAGGTGGAAAACCCTGTGTTTTCATCAGTAAGTCACAGTTGAATGTGGATGGGAGCGTGGGTACTGGGGAAGTACAGAAGAAGGTAAGACATGGAGATTCTTCCAGGCCCTGCTTCTGAACTTGGGTCAGCACCTCTCCATGGGCCTCAGTTTCCCTATCTGTAAGATGAGGGGATTGGACTCAATTGTCCAGTGTTGTGAGTCTGTGAAAACGTGCACAGGAAAACAAACAAACAAACAAAAAAACAAAAAACATACACAGGTACGAGTCCACAAAATGTCTTGTTAGGTTCGGGATTGTCTTGCTTTCTCTCTCTCTCTCTCACATTGCACATTTGGTGTGACTCTGCCACTGTTTCTCTGGAAGGATGGGCATCCTTGATGCACCCCTGTGGGATGGGTCAGCCTCTAGAGAAAGCTGGGCTGACCCTTGAAGTCAAGCTCCCGCTTCCGCTGCCCATCCTCTTCTGATTCCAGCCATGCCAGTAGAGGGGAGGGTGGATGCCTTCCAAGTCTCCCAGGAATATTTGCTTCCCTGGCCCTGGTAGGGAAGGAGGCCCCTCCCTGCACTATCTCCTCTCAATCTCCTTATTTTAACTTTATTTATTTATTTATCTATTTATTTATTTTTGAGATGGAGTCTCACTCTGTCGCCCAGGCTGGAGTGCAATGGCGTGATCTCGGCTCACTACAACCTCCGCCTCCTGGGTTCAAGCTATTCTCCTGCTTCAGCCTCCCGAGTAGCTGGGATTATAGGTGCCCACCACAATGCCCAGCTAATTTTTTTTTTTTTGTATTTTTAGTAGAGACGGGGTTTCACTATGTTGTCCAGGCTGGTCTAGAATTCCTGACCTCAAGTGATCCACCCGCCTTGACCTCCCAAAGTGCTGGGATTACAGGCATGAGCCACCGTGCCTGGCCTCAATCTCCTTTATAGTCTATCTGAGGGGGAAAAAAAGCGAAACTATTTTTTTCTCTTCTGCTCTCACTCTGTCAACACACAATACTTCCCCTTTGGTCACCAAAATGTGTGGTGATTTTTCTCTACACACCAAGTTGTTCTCCAGGGGACACCACCTAGGTGTCCCACATTCAATTCAATTCCTACACTGCCTGGAGAGTGACATATCGTGCAGGTCAGGGCTCAGTCCCACCAGGCACAGTGGTGAACTGGGAAGCCAAAGTGGGAGGATGACTTGAGGCCAGGAATTTGAGACCAGTCTGGGCAACATAGTAAGACCCAATCTCTACAAAAAAGCAAAACAATTAGCCAGATGAGGTGGCATGCACCTACAGTCCCAGTTACTTGGGAGTCTGAGGCTGGAGGATCGCTTGAGCCTGGGAGGTCAAGGCTGCAGTGAGCCATGATTATACCACTGCACTCCAGCCTGGGCAAGAGAGTGGGACCCTGTCTAAAAAAAATTAAAATTAATGAATTTAGCAATTTTAAAAAGGGCTCAGTCCCACAAGGCTGCCCCCACCTCGGATGCCAGTCACAAGCCCCAGGTTCTGACTATGGGCTGCAGGTCAGGGTTCTCACACTCCCTCCTCAGGTTCAGTTAATTTGCTAGAGTGGCCTGCAGAACTGAGGGAGACACCTTTACCCATTGATGGTGAAGGATATTACAGAGGACACAGATGAACAGCCAGACAGAAGAGACGCATAGGGTGAGGTGGGTGGGAAGGGACGTAGAGCCTCCATGCCCTCCATGGGCACCACCCTCCAGGAACCTCCATGTGTTCAGCTGTCAGGAAGCTCCCCAAACCCTGTCTTTTTGGGTTTCTATGGAGGCTTCATTACGTAGGCATGACTGATGAAATCACTGGCCACTGGTGATCTCCTCAACCTTTGGCCCCTCTCCCTTCCCCAGCGGTTGGGGGTAGTTGGTTCCCCTGGCAGCCAGTCCTTATCCCGAGGGTATCCAGGAGCCCCCCAGGAGTCACTTCATTGGAACAAAAGATGCTCTTATCACTCTGGAAATTCCAAGGGATTTCAGAGCTCTGCGTCAGAAGTTCCTATCACTCAGGAAATTACAAAGGTTTTGGGCTCTGGGTCAGGAACTGGGGGCAAAGACCAAATACATATTTCTTCTTATATCACGATACCACAGTCAGTGACACCAACAGAGGCTGCGCTCAGTGGGGCACCCTCTCCTCCTCCACAGCTCCAGCCTCCTCCCCGACTCTGCCAGGCAGCTGGCTCCAGCTGGGTCCTCCAACACTCCCCTTGTCCCGGAGGGCCAGCCTGGGGCCTGGCAACGCCCAGCTGTTCAACATGAAGTTGCCCCAGGACCCCCAGGAGCACCCTGGAGGGGCCCCCATCAGGAGACGCAAGACCCCTGGGCCAGGGCTGAGAGGGCCTGTTCACTTGCTGAGCTGCTGATGGACAGGTGACGGCCTGTCCTGCAGCAGTTAGAGGGCAGCGAGGGAGACGCAGGCTCCTGCCTTTCTCTCCCTGCACCCCTTCTCCAGCATTGTTCCCAGCAGGCTCGGGACTCCACTGAACTTGGATCTCTTTGGTTTTGCTCCTTGTCCTCTCCCTCTGCTCACACAGTGGGCTCCAAGGAGCCCGTTGAACCCCAGATTCTTGGATTCAGAATCCTGGGATCGTCAAATCCCAGAGATGTCAAAGCTCATTTGGTCTGCCCCTTCCTTAGAGCTACACCATCCGTCCTTGACCCTTGGAGATGGGATGTCCACTTGGCTGGGTTTTTTGCACTCTTGCTGTATGCAAGGCTCTTTGCTTATCAGGTTTGGAGAAATTGAGTTAGGTGGTGCAAAAGAGGATACAGAGGGAAATAGTGCCCGGCCTGCCTTAGGAAGCCCACAGTCCAATAAAAAAGACATAAGAACATGTGTCTCAGTGTGATTTTTCTTGGGGCAGGAAGGTGCTTTCCCAAGGGTTGCAAACTCATTGTGAAGGGGTGACGGGGCCTGTGTGACAGTAGGGAGGGCTGGGAACGGTGGTGGTCTGCTGGGTGCACACCTTGTGCAGAGGAGGCTGCAGACCTTGTGCGTGCTATGGCTGGGAGGCAGGAAAGGATTCAAATGAAGACTGGAGAAATAGTTGGGGCCAAACTGTCCAGGCTAAAGTCTGCCTTCTAGTTGGGTACAGATTCATCAATACCTGCTGAATGAATGCATTCTCCAGCTTAGCCCTGATCACCTGTTACTTGGACAGTTGCAGCAGCTGGCAAACTGGGCTTCTAGCTCCTTCCTTTCTAGCGCTCCTCGTCCATTTTTGTCATAACTACCATGGAGATGGGTGAGGTGGGGTCTTCCCTCTACATAAAACCCTCAATGACTCCCTACTACCCACAGAGTGAAAGTCAAGTTCCTTCACCTTTTGAAAGCCTGGAGAATTGGTCCTCACCCTTGTCACCAGCCTCGTTGTCCTCCCTTTTCCCTCTACCCTTTGTGCCTTAGAGCCTTTTGCTTAGGGCTGCACCCCCTGCTTGAAAATGTTCACCACTCCTTTCTTTGCTTTCCTACACATCCTTCAAAACCCAGGCCAAGCCAGGTGCAGTGGTGCATGTCTGTAGTCCCAGCTACTTGGGAGGCTGAGGCAGGAGGATCACTTGAGCCCAGGAGTTCAAGACCAGCCTAGGCAACATAGAGAACACTTTCTCTTAAAAAAAAAAAAAAAAATTGGCCTGGTGTGGTGGCTCATGCCTGTAATCCCAACACTTTGGGAGGCTGAGGCAAGTGGATTGCTTGATTCAATACCAGCCTGGGCAACATGGCGAAACCCCATCTCTACTAAAAATACAAGAACATTTGCCTGGCATGGTGGCAGGTGCCTGTAATCCCAGCTACTCAGGAGGCTGAGGCAGGAGAATCGCTTGGACCCAGGAGGCAGAGTCTGCAGTGGACTGAGATAGCGCCACTGCACTCCAGCTTGGGTGACAGAGTGAGATTCCATCTCAAAAAAAAAAAAAAAAATTAACCCAGCTCAAATATCATGACTTCCCTGACCTCCGCAGGCAGAGAGAACCAGGCTGCCTCTGCTCCTTGATGGCCTTGCACAGGCCTCTACCCTGCCCTGAGCTAGATATAGGATATATCTATAAGGATATAGAACCGAGTTGCATCTTCTTGACTCCCTGAAGTGCCTCCTGCCAAGTTCTTTGGGGCACAGATCATGTCTTGTCACATCTGTATCCCTGAGGCCTGGGCCTCGTGGGTAACCGTGACTTGCATTGAAATGAATGCATGAATGAATGATCTTGACCTAATTCAGCCCTGACATCACCCGTAGGCTACCTTCTCTACCTGTCATTTGAATATCATCCATGTCTAAAACATCTACCAGCCTGGCCAACGTGGTGAAACCCCATCTCTACCAAAAATATACAAAAAATTAGCTGGGAGTGGTGGCACATGCCTGTAGTCCCAATTACTTGGGAGGCTGAGGCAGGATAATCGCTTGAACCCTGGAGGTGGAGGTTGCAGTGAGCCGAGATCGTGCCACTGCACTACAGCCTGGGTGACAGAGCAAGACCCTGTCTCAGAAAATAAATAAGTGAAAAATAAAATAAAACATCTATGAGCACTCCTAGTACTTTTTCTCACCATTGGAGATTCATTTCTCTTCAGTTACTTTAAACAATTTTACTTTTCCCTTTAGAATCTTTCTGTAAATTTTTTCCAAGCCAACATATCCCAGCTGCTTCTTGTTGGAAACCAAAATGTCAACACTTTACATGAATTTCTGAAAATGTTATATTTAGTTAAAAGAAACAAGTTTTTAGTAATTTCGATTTAGAAGATTTGCACCAGTAAATTTGGTGGCTGCATCTAAGGCATTTTGGTATTTTGGCAAATTGGCCTACTTTCTGCCTCTTGAACTTTTGTCATAGCTTATATTTCAAAGGGAGCTGTAATCCAAAGGAATGACTGAGGGTGGGCATGTGTGTCCTTTGGAGAGAGTCTGATTTGTTATCTTCTCTTACCCTATTCATAATTGACTTCAATTCACATCCCTGTGCTTTTTCAGCGTCACCCTTTTCAGCACCAAGCACCCACCAGAAAGTGCCCTGGAGTGACCTGTCTGAACCGGAGAGAGGGCTGCTGCCGGGATGGGCACTGTCTCCCTTTGCTTTCACTGGCTGCTTGGTCAGCAGGGGCAGGGTTTTAGAAACAGGACTGTACCAGCCAAGAGCCTTTGGTTGCAAGTAACAGATACCTACCTAACTCTAACTGGCTTAGACAGAGAAATAATGTATTGGCTCTCATAGAAGGTGGGGATCCTGCAGCAGGTCTTGGAATTGAAGGAAGAATTTGAGGAACCAGGTCTTCGGGGATGGCAACTGTGAGTTCAGCATCCCAGGGCTCCTCCATGCTGACCATCTTTGCTTTACTGTTTCTTTTCATCTATTGGCCTCATTCTGTCTGACTCCTGATGGGCTGTCTCCATGTAGCAGGGAACAAGACTGCCCCAGCAGACAGAGAGAGCTGGTTGCACCCAGAATCTGTATATTAATCCCAGGGAAGGACCCTGATTGGATCCGTTACTGTTGCCAGGTGGATGGAATGCAGTGATTGGCCAGGTCTGGGCCAGTCATGTGCCCATGCTTGCCTCCAGGGCATGGGTCTATTACCAGGGGAAGCGACCCTGGAAAGACACAAAACCAACAGCCCTCTTTATACAAGAGGTGAGTGAAATAGTTTAGCTTGAAGGAGAAACCCTGGGGAGGGGTGTAAATGTCAAATTCTTTATTTAGCATGCTTGGGGACCCAGGATTTTGTAAAGATTTGGACTCTGCTGTTTCATTTCAACCTACTGACCCCACTCAGCCACATAGCTCCATCTAACTAAGCTCATTGTTCACTGCTCAGTGAAGAAATATTCATGGAAGGGATGGATGAATGTTACTGTGCATGACCCACATGTTCCTCCTCTGGGCCTTTCACTGCTCTATCGCCTGGAATATGCCTTGCACTCCCACCAGTTTCTGCTTGTCTTGTCATAGCCATCCTTGAAGCCCAGTTCAGGTGCCACCTCTTCCATGAAGCCCTCCCTGATCCCACAACCAGCAGGGTTTCTTTCTTTTTATGATCTTGTTTCCACCCACTTTTTTTCAGTGTTTTCCAGGTACCCTTCCCCCACTTTTTATAGACTCTAGCCTGATTTTGTGTTGTTTGTGTTGTGTACTGGTTTAGCAGAAAGAACTTTCCAATGATTAGTCCATCACCCAGCTGGGAGATGTGAGCTCTCTCTCCCTTGAGGCTTTAGAGCAGAGGCCTGTTTGGGGGATGTTGTAGAAGGGCAAGGGTTTCCTGGGGATTGCATGTTGGTTTTCTAGGGCTGTCATGAGAAATGACCATACACTGCATGGTTTAAAACAACACAAATTTATTCTCCCACAGTTCTGGGAGCCAAAAGTTCAAAATCAAGGTGTCGGTGGGGTTGGCTCCTTCTTGAAGTTCTTGGGAAGGATCTGTGTCAGGCCTGTCCCCAGCTTCTGGTGTTTGCCAGCCATCCTTGCATTCCTGGACCTGCAGATGCCTCACTCCAGGCTGTCTCTGTTTCCATATGACCTTCTCCTCTATGGCTGTCTATCTTCCTCCTCTTCCTCATTCTTCTTCTTCTCCTCTTTCTCCTTATCCTTCTTCTTGTCCTTCTCCTTCTTCTTTTTCTTTCTTCTTCTTTTTTTTTGAGACAGGGTCTCACTCTGTGGCCCAGGCTGGAGTGCAGCGGTGTGATCATAGCTCACTGTAACCTCAAATTCCTGGGCTTACGTGATCCTCCTGCCTCAACCTCCTGAGCAGCTAGGACTACAGGTGTGAGCCACCAAGCCTGGTTAATTTTTAAAAATTTCTGTAGAGATTGGGTCTTGCTATGCTGCCCAAGCTCATCTCAAACTCCTGGCTTCAAGCAATCCTCCTTCCTCAGCCTCCCAAAGCATTGGGATAACAGATGTGAGCCACTGCACCCAGCTGGTATCCTCCCTCTTCCTATAGGGACATAAATTGTTGGATTTAGGGCCCACCCGAAATCCAGTATGATTTTATCTTCAGATGATTTACTAATTACATCTGCAAATATCTTATTTCTAAAATAAGGTTACATTCCAAGGTTCTTGGCGGACACAAATATTTGGGAGTTATTATTCCCCCCACTACAGGGATCGTGTGCTGGAGAAACCGAACACAAACCACAGAGGCCAGATGGGTAACTGGAGAGTGCGGGCCTCTGCCTGTCATTGCCTGGCTTTCCAAAGAAGCCAGAAATCTGGATTTGTATGTAAAATATCTAGATTTCTAAATGCTGGTAACATATTAAGAACCTGGTCCCTATATTCATACTTTATAGACAGCACATCTATAGGTCGCATTCAGCCTGTAGAGCAACCAGTTTTTGACCTCTAGTGGAAGCTCTAAAACTTGGCTTCTGTGAGTTCAGAAAGAGAGCACGGACCTATGCACTTCTGCCAGTAGCCACCAGAGGGCGTGCCAGGCATTGTATTAGAAAACGCCTCTGGCAACCAGGCCCGGGAGGTGTCCAGGGAAATCCAACGGAGGTTTTTCAAGTCAGGGAGTGGATGGGATCGGGAGAGGTCTGGGATTAGGCTAATGACCAAAATTCATTCTATTTAACATTTACCCTTCCATAATTGTCTCTTAATCTTTTATGCCTGGTACCCCTTGTCCACTAAAGATAACTGCTCCTTTGGCAGACAAAACAAGTTCAAAAACAGCAAAAGAATACTACAGGGAAAAGAAAGGAACAGCCAACAATAACCATTTGATGACTTTTCTTGATTATGAATCAATCAATTAACAAGAAAATTGACACATGGCTGGGTGCGGTGGCTGACGCTTGTAATCCCAGCACTTTGAGGGCCGAGGTGGGCAGATCACTTGAGGTCAGGAGTTCGAGATCAGCCATGGCCAACATGGTGAAACCCCATCTCTGCTAAAAATTCAAAAATTAGCCGGGCATGGTGGCATGCGCCTGTAATCCCATCTACTCGGGAAGCTGAGGCAGGAGAGTTGCTTGAACCTGGGAGGTGGAGGTTGCAGTGAGCTGAGATTGCACCACTGCATTCCGGCCTGGGTGATACAGCGAGATTTCGTCTCAGAAAACAAACAAACAAACACCCCTCATGTACCCACCCCTAACTTCAACAATTAGCAACTCATGACAGATCTTGGTCCCTCTATGTACTTTTTGTTTCTTTGCTGGAATATTTTAAAGCAAATCCCAGGCATTGTATAATTTTGTCCCAAAATACTTTAGATAGACACATTGTTTTATTTGCTCTTTTATTGTTGCTGTTGTTCTTTGTTTTCCACCAGAGAACTAACTCACAGCTAACTCTCATCCAACATGGGTGGATGACAGCCCCTCTTAACTCATCTCAGCCTCAACTGTCTTAGGGGTGGGAGCAAACACCTTTTCCGTAATTTTCATCTGTAGGTCCACTTTTCTGTTTTCCACCTTTTAAAAAATTTTTTAATGGAGATGGGGGTCTCACTATGTTGTCCAGGTTGATCTTGAACTTGTGGGCTCAAGCGATCCTCCTGCCTCAGCTTCCTAAAGTGCTGGGATAACACATGTGAGCCACAGTGCTCGGCCTCCACTCATTTTTCAAAAATCAGATAGTATGGGTAAAACTCAATGGTGTATTTTATTTTACTTTTTTATTTTTATGTATTTATTTTTTGAGATGGAGTCTCGCTCTGTCACCCAGGCTGGAGTGCAGTGATGTGATCTCAGCTCACTGCAACCTCCACCTCCCAGGTTCAAATGATCCTCTGTCTCAGCCTCCCAAGTAGCTGGGATTACAGGTGTGCGCCACCATGCCTGGGTAATTTTTGTATTTTTAGTAGAGATGGGGTTTC
Organism: Hylobates moloch; assembly: GCF_009828535.3. Classification (NCBI taxonomy): domain Eukaryota; kingdom Metazoa; phylum Chordata; class Mammalia; order Primates; family Hylobatidae; genus Hylobates; species Hylobates moloch. The sequence continues at coordinate 67,335,749 of NW_026652278.1, read as the reverse complement.
ACCATGTTGACCAGGCTGGTCTTGAACTCCTGACCTCAGGTGATCCACCCGCCTCGGCCTCCCAAAGTGATGGGATTACAGGCATGAGTCACCGCGCCCGGCCTCAACAGTATATTTAAATAATTGCCCAAACTCAGCCTTGCTGACAGACAAACATGGCCACTGCCAAAGCCCATTTCTTGGCCGACACTTGGGCCTATCACAGCTCAAAGTGTTTGTGAGTTAACTGAGGCATGTGATGGCTGAATTTTGTGTAGATAAAAGATAGTCTTAGGGTGTCAATGTCACATGTTCAAAGGCCAAAGTTTCAGGACTTGCATTTGCCTCAGTTTGTTCTTACCTGCTCTGGATATTGGTGATGGCTCTGTGTGGAAGATTATATTTTCCAAAGATGGTTGCAGCATCCCTCAATCTACATGATGTTGAGTGATCTTGACACTCCTTCCATGGAGAGGTCTGTGTCCTGTGTCTTCGAATCTGATGGGCCTGTGGCTTGCTCATAGCCAATAGAAAGCAATGGAAGTAACATGGATGACTTCCAGTCCTAGCCTATAATATGTGATGCAGCTTCTGCTTGGTCAGTTAGAATACTTGGACTTGGAGGCCCGAGCTGCCATATAAGTTGACTAGCCATCCTGAGGCTGCCATGCTGTTAGGAAGCCCAAGCTGTCACACATGAAGAGACCACATGGAGAGGCCCTGAGACTATATGAAGAGAGACACTTGGCCATCCCCAGCTGTTCTAGTCTTGAGCCATTCCAACACCAGCCTCCATCTGACTGCAACTTTATGAGATCCTTCCTGAGTCAGAACCACCCAAATGAGCCCATCCTGATTTCCTGGACCTCAGAAACTATGAGAGATAATAAAAAGATTGCTGTTGTGAACTTTAGTTCACTAAGTTCTGGGGTGATTTGTGACTCAGCAATAGATATTTGGAACACTTTTGAATATGTTCTGCAGATTTTCCTCTGAGGTTGGTGGAAAAGCCCTCCTAGGCTTGGGTGGAGTGAACAGTTTTCTGTATATTCCGATTTTAGTAACCTCCAAATACTCTTCTACTTGTGCCAGACAGTCGACAACTCTTGGCCGACTCTTTGCGATGTTGCTACCTGTCCTTCTTATGAAGAAGCGAACAGCCAGTGTCTGACCCCCGTCTCACTCTATCCTATTGTGAAGAAATGAGTCAGCCCCTTTCCTGAATGGGGCCAGCCGAGGGGGGCTGCAGGGTGTTCCCCTGGACAGATGGATCATCTGATATTTGCAGACGCCTCAACCCCTCATCAAGGCTTCCCTCCACCCTGTCCTCACACTCTATGAGCCATCCTCCCTCCCAGTTGCCCTGCCTCTCCAGAGAACCCTCTACCCTCTTTAATGCCAAAAGCAGTCACTTATTTTCTCCTATGAACATTGGGAATTAGTAACTGACCACATTTTTGTTTTTGCTTTGGTTGCTTAAAGATGTATGGCCACAGTTGTGGCTTACCATGATAAGGGTATAGATCATGCTGGTAGAAAAATGATGAAAAAATACACAATTCTAATACTCAGAGATAAAGACACTTTAAAGTTTGTGGTACAGCCTCCCAGACTACACACATACGTAAAAGTGGGATTTTACAATACATACAGTTTATACCGTGACTCTTAACTTCTTGGAGGCCATAGTCATTTCAAGAAGGTCATGAGACTTCTAGCTCCCTTTGAGGAAAAATCCTCTTAGGCCTATACATACAAACTTGCCGTTAGGTTCTATAAATACATAAGTAGTAAATTAATTAGGTTCTATGCCTATAATTTCAGTATTAATAGCTGCATAATAAATATTATGAATTGAATTGTGTGGCTATATTGTAATTTATTTAATCAATTCCCTATCATTGAACATTTACATGGCTTCTGATGCTCCTCTGTTTTAAACTATACTCAAAATCTCAACCTGGTGTGGTGGCGTGCACCTATAGTCTCTACTAAGGAGGCTGAGGCAAGAAGACTGCTTGAGCCCAGGAGTTTGAGGCTGCAGTGAGCTAGGATCCCACCATGGCACTCCAGCCTGAGCAACAGAGTGAAACCCTGTCTCTTAAAAAAAAAAAAAAAAAGTCATTCTGAGCATTTCGTCCCAGTCTTCATTTACACTGGTTGCATCTGATGTGTCCTTGTAGCTGCTTTAGATCTTCTCTGGAACAAGGCAGGGCATGTTTAAATACATGCAGTGTTTTAAAAATGAGAAATACACCTTGGAACTGTCCCCAGCTGTGGCCCCAGGCGGCTCCCGGTCCTGCCTCACCCACAGCTCTAGGAGGCCGGCGGAAGCAGGACCGGGCCCGGTTTCCAGGCAGCAGGCGTCAGTGGCGCCTGTGATACACGCTGCCTGGCCAGAGGAGCAGTGATTTATGTCGTGGGTTGAGGAAGAACAGGGGCTATGTGTTCATTCCTGGAGTCAGGACCTCGCAGAGCTGGGGTGGGGAGGGGGCTGGGAACGTGGCAGAGGCTGGCTGTCGGTCCTGTTTATGTCCTGGATGAGCAGGAGGGGGAAGCAGCTGGCTTCCAAGGTCCAGGGTGCACCAGCCGGCTGGTTCATGTGTCCACAAAGGCGGCCCTTCAGCAGCGGGCTGGGGCTGTGTCCTCGTGCCTGCCAGCAGTGTCTGGAGGCTGCCCGTGAAGGTGGGAAGGGCCCGACACAAACAGCCACCAGAGAAAGGGGCCTTTATGGCCAGCGGAGGACGGCTGCTGGACTGCAGGGAGGATGCCAGCGCTGTGCGGCCAGGGAAGTGGCCAGCAGGTGCTGCTCCAGGCCGTCCTGGTGTGGTTGCACCAGGGCATTTGGGAAGAGGCTGTGTGCAGTGCTATGGGTCGGGGGTTTGTCTGCACTTCCTCCTTTCCCCCTCCTTCCTTCCCTCTTGCCCTCCTTTCTTTCCTTTCTCTCTATCTCCCTTTCATTTTTTTGTGGGAGGTGGTTCTTTCATCATTTTTCTTTCTTTTCTTTTTTTTTTTTTTTGAGACAGAGTCTTGTTCTGTTGCCCAGGCTGGAGTGCAGTGGCAAGATCTTGGCTCACTGCAACCTCCACCTCCCAGGTTCAAGCGATTCTCCTGCCTCGGCCTCCTGAGTAGCTGGGATTACAGGCTCCTGCCACCACGCCCAGCTAATTTTTGTATTTTTAGTAGAGATGGGGTTTCACCATATTGGCCAGGCTGATCTCGAACTCCTGACCTCAGGTGATTCACCTGCCTTGGCCCCCAAAGTGCTGGGATTACTGGCGTGAGCCGCCGCATCCGGCCATGAGCATCTTTTCAAATGGTGACTGGGCTGCTGATTTTCCTGTTGTCAATTTCCATTGTACATGCCTCTGGGGAACCCTTGTGGAGTAGGGGAGCTGGGTCCTGTTCACTTTCTTGCTGGGTGACACTTTCTTTCACTGATTGTCCGTTTCTTCAGTGTTCAAGGAGTGACAGTGTCACCTTTCAGAGTTGTTGTAAGGTAGTATCAGCTCGCAAAGCGCCGTTGCCCTCAATCATCCTGACCACCTTTGCCCTTCACATGCCCCACCTCATCTAATCAGAGCACCCTCGTGAGATAGGGATGGCCGTTTCATCTACATTGCAGATAAGAAAATAGACCCAAAGAGATTAAGCTGCTTGCCCAAAGTCACCCAGCAAGTAGACAGCAGCGCCAGGATCCAAACCCAAGTGTGAGTTCTGAATTCAGCTCCTAACCACAGCGGAACCTCCCCTCGGCGCCCCGTGTCACCTCTGCATGGATGCTCCCCTGCCTCTATCAGCCCCAAGAAAGCCCCTCTTCTCCTCCTTTCCCCAGAGACTCTTTCTCACCCAGCCTATCTCTCTCCCTGCCCTGCCAGCCCTGCAGGAGAGTGAGGACAGTAGGCTCCTGCCTGCCAGAGCTCACCCCAAACAGCTCCCTTACTGTTCAGCCAAGGAAACTGAGGCCCAGAGAGGGCTAAGGACTCATTCCAATCACACAGCAAATTAGCAACAGAGAACGAGAGCCCAGGCCTCCTGACCCCTTCCTCATTAGAACATTCTTTGCATGCCCCGTAGAGCTCATTGGGAACTGCTGAGGAATCTGTACAAGTTTGACCTGAATATGAAGGCATGTTACTTTCCACCCAAACACTGCTATCAGCTGGGGGAAGCCAAATGCCCCAATTTCTACCCCTTGGAGATATCTTGAGAAGATTCTCTGTTTTTCTGCTGACGGAGTTTTCTGAATGAGTCCTGTCTAATTTAAAGTGCTGGTCTTGTTCCTGATTGGGCATTGCTTCTGCACACCCTAGTGCGGGTCAGAGCCGAACCCTCACTGTGAGGGGTCTCTGACACTGAGGAGGCTCCTCCCATCTTCGTTTTGCTTGTTGTTGGGGACAGGAGCAGACTCGGGATGCAGTGGACACTCATGGGTTGTGGGTAGCTAAGCTCTGATGTCCCAGCTGCCGGGGCCCTGCAGCTATGGGGGGTCTCTTTGTAGATGTGGTGCATGGCCTGCTTGGGCCGTGCCCAGCTTCATGGCAGCCCCCCTGTGCTGAGGACCCTCAGAGAGGGGCCGTGGGTCCTGTCCACAGTCACACCCTTTACCCCTTCTCCAGCTTAGGCCCCTGGTTCCTCCCCATCCTCACCCCCGCCCGCAGGGTTCCTTCTCAGGACCCCCTTTCCTGCTTCCAAGGGCTGTGGGGGCCTGGGGCACCCCCACCATTTGCTTCTCAGGCCTCCTGCCCAGGCTGTGTCTCAGATATGTGGCCTGTGCTATCGCCCAGGCCCTGCGCTTAGAAGGGCTTCGCGTTCGGTTTAACGCTCTGCTGTCATCTTGAAATTCCTCATAGTCTTTGAGGAGTGTTGGTCAGGTATCTTATAGAATGTCATTCAATTTGGATTTGTCTGATGCTTTTCTCCTGGTTAGACTGGAGTTATGGGTTTTGTTTTATTTTTTAGACAGTCTCCCTCTGTCACCCAGGGTGTAGTACAGTAGCACAATCTTGGCTCACTGCAACCTCTGCCTCTCCAGTTCAAGAGCTTCTCCTGCCTCAGCCTCCCGAGTAGCTGGAACTACAGGCATGCACCATCATGCCTGGCTAATTTTGTGTATTGTAGTAGAGACGGGGTTTCACCATGTTGGCCAGGCTGGTCTTGAACTCCTGAGCTCAGGCAATCTGCCCGCCTCAGCTTCCCAAAGTGCTGGGATTACAGGTGTGAGCCACTGTGCCCGCTGAGTTATGGGTTTTTGGGAGGACCCCAGAGGTAAAGTGCTCTTCACCTCACATCATACCAAAGGCACATGGTACAAACATGGCCTCACCACTGACGGTAACCTTGTTCAGGAATCCTTGAACTAGAGCCCTGCATTTTTATCTTGTGTGAGGCACTGCCTTTATCCCACGCATCCGTAAACACCTACTGGTGCAGCTTGCCCTCCTGTCATCCTGTCCCATGAGCAAGTGAACTACGATGACAGTTCCGGGCCTCATGCACAGGGACCAGGCACCCCTTGCAAGCCAGGCCCTATGCTGGGTGTTGGAGGCAGTGGGGGAAGCTAGACAAAGCTGAGCTCCATGGATTTCACAAGTTTGTGAATCCAGGACGATGAGGCAGAAATAAAGCAGATGAAAATAGTCACCAGCACCCAGCAGGCTGGGTTGCTCTACCCGGGCAGGTCAGGAAGGCCCTCCTGAGAAGGTGACTCGTAACTGAGAACTAAATTGGAACCACAGTTAATCCAGCAATCCCACTACTGAGCATCGACGCAAAGGGAAAGAAGTCATTATATAAAAAAGATACCTGCATTCATATGTTTATAGCAGCACTATTTACAACAGCAAAGATATGGAATCAACCTCAGTGTCCATCAACGGTTGATTGGATAAAGAAAATATGGTATATACGCTCATAGAATACTATGCAGGCATAAAAAAGAGTGAAATTGTGTCTTTTACAGCAGCGTGGATAGAACCAAAGGCCATTATCTTTTTTTTTTTTTTTTTCCTGAGATGGAGTCTCTCTCTGTCACCCAGGCTGGAGTGCAGTGGCATGATCTCAGCTCACTGCAACCTCCGCCTCCTGGGCTCAGGTGATTCTCCTGCCTCAGCCTCCCATGTAGCTGGGATTACAGGTGCCCACCACCACACCCAGCTAAATTTTGTATTTTTAGTAGAGACAGGGTTTCACCCTGTTGGCCAGGCTGGTCTCGAACTCCTGACCTCAGGTGATCCACCTACCTTGGCCTCCCAAAGTTCTGGAATGATAGGCGTGAGCCACTACGCCTGGCCAAAGGCCATTATCTTAAGTGAATCAACTCAGAAAAAAAGTCAAATACCACATATTCTCACTTGTAAGTGGGAGCTAAAAAAATGTGTGCACATGGACCCACAGAGGGGAATGAAGGACACTGCAGACTCGGGAGGGTGGGAGAGAGTGAGGGTGAGGCATTACTCAATGGGTACAATGTAAACTATTCAGGAGATGGTTGCACTAAAACCCCAGACTTCACCTTACGTGTGGAACAAAACTGCACCTGTACCTCTTATATTTATACAATTTTTTTTTAAAGAGAGAAACTGAGGCCTGAAGTGTGAGGGAGCAGCAAGCGTTCCAGGCGAAGGGGACACCCTCATTACCCTGCCTGGGTGGTGAGAGATGTCACGGGGTCATCTCCAGCCCCAGCTGTCCAGCCTTGGGTCAGGTAGGCATCTCCTGAGATGGGGGCCTGGCCCTCCCCAAGGCCCCTGGGTGCGTCTTGCTGCAGGTGCCATCTCCACAGCTGCCAGTCACCCCCTGGCAGGAAAGTGTGGGCGGTTGGCCTGCTCCTCCTGGTTTTCCATCTTCTCTGTCCTCCTAGTCTTTCCTGGCCTCCTTACCACCACCCCGCCCTGTAATTTCCCTGTCTGCCATGGGAGCTTATTTGGGACATAACCAGGAATGGTCTCACATAAGGCAAGAACAGGGTTCTCAGTGCTCACCCTGAGTCAGGGCGGCCTGACTCACCACTTCACCACTCCACCACCACCACTTCCCTGCAGAGGCCTGTGCCATGGAGGTGTGGCTGGCAGAGCCCTGACCCTACGGCGGGGGGCTTGGACCTTGTCTTGGCATGCTTCAGCTCACTGGGTGACCCTGGGTACATCACTGACCCTCTCTGGACCTTTTCAAACTAACTCCACACAGTTCAATTGAGGAGAACTTAGAATCTCATGAGAATCTCAGGTGGCGAGGAGCCCAGCATCATCCCGGGGCACAGAGGGGGAAACTGAGGCTGTACCACAACACGTGAGACATCAGAGATGGCATCAGGGGTGCAGGCACTCAGTCCAGTGTCACGGTTCAGAAGCTTTCCAGTGTGGGGACAGGAAGCCGGGCCTAGACAGTGGAAGACTTGTCCCTGTTCTAGTCCCATCTCTGACCCCCACTGGCCATGATGCCTGGCCACACAAGACCCTCAGAATCTAGGTTTCTCCATCTGTAAAATGGCGTTAAAGCTTTTTTTCTCCCAGGGTTGCTGTGAAGTTAAAATGCAGTAAGCAATGTTAAAGGGTCTTGCAGGGAGCATCTCCTGGGTAAGAGTCCTCACTCTCTGTAGGATGAGACCCCAATCTCAGCCCTGCCCAAGCCCCTGAGAATACAAACCTCATGTGACTCAGGGACAGCTCAGAGGCACAGCTGTGGAAGACACCTCCTCCTTGGTGGCCGGGAGGAAGTTGAGAGAGGCACTGTGACAGGGACAGACCTTCTTCAAAGGCATCTATGGGACAGTGGCTGACTACAGATAGGGAAACCTTGAAACCTCAGCTCCCTTCTCTACAAATACAGATGCACATATTAGCAATTTACCAAGTGAGAAGCTGCTTGGCTTACTATTCGACTGCCTTTTATCTGGGAGGGCGGCATGAGGCAGGTGTGCGTGCCCTCATTTTGCAGATGACGAGTGAGTGACACAGCAGCCCAATGCAAGCTTGAGCCCCAACCTGCCATTCTCCAGGCGGGGAGGAGTGGGCTCCAGAGACCGGGTGGGACCAGGGAGGTCTGAAAGCCTGGGGACGGGGTCTAGCCTCCAACTCTGAAAAATCACATTAGGTCACCAGGGGACAGGGTGCTCTGAGGAGACAAAAACAGGGCCAAACCACTTCCCGGCCGGGTGCTGGAAGTCAACACCAACTCTTTTTACTCTATAAATAAATTTCATATTTAAATAAATATGGAACAACGTGACTTTTTTTTTTCCTTCTGCAAAAGAAAAGAGCATTTATCCCACCTCCAGAACCTCGTTTCTTCTTTCCAGCTCCTCTGACATCACCCAGGGGCAGCCAGGGAGGAATTTTCTCTTCTGGGATGACTCGATCCCAGCATCAGGCACATCTGGGCGGCGCCTGCTCCACAAGCCACAGACGGGCCCTGTGCCCACGATTCTGCTACAAGTTATTGTTAGAACTCAGAGCGGATTTTCCCATGGAAGCAATATTGCTAGGTGACTGTGATAACCACGACACCGTGGACACTTGCTTGGAAGCAATCTTGTGTGTGGGTCTTTCGTTCCCAGGCTAGACCAGCAGCCCATTTTGGAGGCAGGAGGGAAAGACAAGGCCTTTGGGGTCAGCTGTGTCCTGGCTGTGTGACCTTGAGAAGTGACTCAACTTCTGAGCGCCTCCCTTCCCCAGTCTGTTGACACTGGGAGATCGTTCTCCAGGGCCCCTTGCATTCCTGCTTGTCTTGTGACAGCTTTTGTTCTGGATTATCTTTTCAAGGATGTTTGTGTAGTCAACAGCCTAGGAAGTGTACACAGAGTAGCTGAGACAAGTTTCAATCAATTTAGAAAATTTATTTTGCCACGGTTAAGGACGTGTCCTCAGGAGGTCCTGAGGACATGTGCCCATAGTCGGGGCACAGCTTGTTTTTATACATTTTAGGAAAACATGAGACATCAATCAATGTATGTAAGATGCATATTGGCTGAGTCTGGAAAGGTGGGACAACTCAAAGCAAGGAGGGGGCTTCCAGGTCATCGGGTGGATAAGAGACAAAAGGTTGCATTCTTTTGAGTGTCTGATGAGCCTGTCACTGAATACCCAATTTACAGGAATAGCTACTTGTGCCATAGTCTGGCTTAGTGAAACAATAGGGCAGAGGAGTAGAGCGATAAACCCCTTTGTCTGGGTCCCGGGAGTCTTGCATCTTCTGCCAGCATCCATGAAACCATGGCAGGCTACCTTGCTAGCCTGAAAGCAGGGTGAAACTCAGACCCTGCAGTTCCTCATGGTCAATTCCATGCTTATAATACTCACCTTGTTGCTGTGAGGGAGATGCCGGGCCGTGCCTTGCCCTTGGTGGGTGGTTAATAAAAGGTGATTGTGGCAGTTTTACTGTCAGTGGCCAGGAAGTTAGTTATTTACAAGCCACACAGGATTCCCTCCCCGAGTGCCAGTGGTACAACCTGGCCTTAGCCGTGGGATTAGAAATCCCATTCCTTCTGTGGGGTCTGGGAGCCTAGACAGGCTCGCTGCACCTGGGGGAAGGGCTCCAGAGGGTGAAAGTCCTCCTTGGTCACCCCTTCAGCCCCTTCCGGTAACCGCTATAACCCATGTAAAATACATCTTTCTAGACCTTTCCCTGCACATCAGCATGTTTAGAGACTGTATAGCAGTTTGTTTTCATATAAACGATTTATACTGTATGTGTTGTTTTGCAATTTTCATTTTTCACTTAAAAATATTTCGGCCGGGCAGTGGCTCACACTTGTAATCCCAGCACTTTGGGAGGCCGAGGTGGGCGGATCACGAGGTTAGGAGATTGAGACCATGCTGGCTAACACAGTGAAACCCTGTCTCTACTAAAAATACAAAAAAATTAGCCGGGTGTGGTGGCGGGTGCCTATAGTCCTAGCTACTTGGGAGGCTGAGGCAGGAGAATGGTGTGAACCCGGGAGGTGGAGCTTTCAGTAAGCTGAGATTGCACCACTGCATTCCAGCCTGAGCTACAGAGCAAGACTCTGGCTCAAAAAAAAAAAAAAAAAAAAAAAAATTTCCTGGACACCTTTCTCTGTCAGCCCACCTAGCTTCTGACTGCTGCATACCTTTCATAATAGGACTCTCCAGCCATGTGTCTGCTCCTCCCTTCGTGGTGGACCTTTGGTTCTTTCCATTTCTCATCAGTTCAAAAATGCTCATTGTGTGGCCAGGTGCGGTGGCTCATGCCTGTAATCCCAGCACTTTGGGAGGCCGAGGCGGGTGGATCACCTGAAGTTAGGAGTTCAAGACCAGCCTGGACAACATGGCAAAACCCCGTCTCTACTGAAAAAACAAAAATTAGCCAGGCGTGGTAGCACGTGCCTGTAATCCCAGCTACTTGGGAGGTTGAGGCAGGAGAATCGCTTGAACCCGGGAGGCAGAGGTTGCAGTGAGCCAAGATTGCACCACTGCATTCCAGCCTGGGCAACAGAGAGAGATTCTGTCTCAAAAGAAAAAAAAAAAAAAGAAATGCACATTGTGTGTGTTGGAAAAGCCTCCCTGGATGCACAGGGCAGGGCTTCCCCGGGACAGAAGCGAAGACTCCACCTGCACGCTACAGCCTTGGAAATGGAGGCCCGAGGGGCTGTGATGTCCCAAGGTGAGGTCATGCCAGGCATCTCAGCCCCTCCTCTCAGGCCCCAGAGCCTGGTGTCCCCCTCCTTCCTCTCCCCTGGGAGTCTCTGTCCTGAAAGAGGAGGGGAGGGACCAGGAGATCAGGCTGGGGAAAGGAGGTAAGGGGGGACTAGGTAACAGGAGGTCTTCTCCCTGTGATGCTAGCAGACCCAGTGGGGACAACTGGGGAGGCAGCACAGAGACCCCTGAGGAGTTACTATACTGGAGGGGAAATACGGCCACCAAGGGCCACTGGGCCCCAGGTCTCCTGAGAACCCTCTCCTGGGTGTCCTGCTTTGGAAAAAGGCTCTGTCCAGAGTGACACTGACTCAGAAGCTATCAGGTAGGGGCCCAGCCCCTTTGAGCTCAGCCTAGAATGCTGCATCCGCCAGCCCTAGGTCCTCTCAGGTTGCTGCCCCTGTCACATGTTCTTATAGTACAGATACTGCAGAGCAGATCAGTCAGGTCAGCCAACGAACACTCAGGGCCAGAGGAAGAGGCCAGCCGAGCCTGTGCAGCCCACCCCTTTTCACAGCAGACCGGGTGACAGAAACGCCAACTCGGGTTCCCGAGAGCTCCTGCCATGCTTTGTGCTGGGCCTCCTGGGGACATCCATGGAAGGCACAGCTAGCTGAGGTCAAACTGGCAGGAGGATTTAGAAACTTCTAGGTGACATCACACAATAACAAGCAGAACAGCCCTAACTAAAGGTTAAGTAACCAACCACTGACTGGGAGCTTGAAACGTGCCAGGCATTGTGCCAAGCTGGCTCCCATCTCTCCTGCACTGGGAGGTCGGTGTTATGACAATCCCCCTTCTACAGACCAGGAAACAGGCTCGGAAGGGCACAGAACTTAGTCCAGTCCTGCAGGGGATAAGTAACGTGCCTGGGACTCAAACCCAGGCCTGTCTGACACTGACCTTCTGCTACTAAATGGTTTATAACCTTTGGAGTATCCTGGATCCCTATGAGATTTTTTTTTTTTTTGAGACAGAGTCTCACTCTGTTACCCAGGCTGGAATGCAGTGGCGCGATCTCAGCTTACTGCAACCTCTGCCTCCCCGGCTCAAGAGATTCTTGTGCCTCAGCCTCTGGAGTAGCTGGGTCTACAGGCATGTGCCACCACACAGGGCTAATTTTTGTATTTTTAGAAGAGATGGGGTCTTGTCATGTTGGCCAGGCTGGTCTCAAACTCCTGACCTCAAGTGATCCACCCGCCTCAGCCTCCCAGAGGGCTGAGATTACAGGTGTGAGCCACTGTGCCACTGCCCTTTCAGATTCTAATGGAAGCCTGGAGCCCTTTAACCAGAAAAGTGCCTGGGTGTAAACACAACATGTGTGTGCAGGGCCTGCTTCCTGGGCATATGGCCAGGACCCCAAATTCACAAAAGCCCCATTTTTGGTTTAATGCTCTGCTGTTGCCATCATGAAATGCTTAATGCTTTTGTACAAGGGGTGCCACATTTTCATTTTGCACCCGGCCCTGCCACTTATGTAGTCTGTCCTGCATGTGCTACACTGACACGCATGTGTCCACATGCACCACCATTTTGCAAATGACTTTAGGTGTGCAGGAATCCTATAGGCCATTATAGACTCAGGAGATACCCTTTTTGCTTTGCCCTGCACCCTGGCAAGCTGTGCACACGTGCATGTGTGTGTGGAGGAAACTGTCAGGTGGATCTGAGTGCCAGCAGGGAGCCGGGCCAGCAAGCAGGGGAGGGGGCAGCAAGGCCGGCATCAACCTCCACACAGACCGTGACAGCAACTCCTACACCTCCGGAGAGGGAAACAGTCTTGGTAATAAATAGCCCTTATCCTCAATCCATGTCCTTAAAAATCTGTCCCCTTCTTGGACAGGACAAGGGGCCTTTGTCAGGCATGGTGGCCTCAGAATAAACACAGGAAGGCGACCAGTGGTGGATGCTCGGGCTGCTGTCTGGGGCAGAGTTTTCTAAGCCAGGCTTGGCATTTCACTCAGAATGCTCCTGCCTCTGGCCAACTGGAGGAACCCCTGTGCCCATGCCTGAAAGCAAGAATGTCCAGGAGGGCAACAGGGGCACAGAGATGGTTACACAAGCCTCTGAGGACAGAAGGAGCACCCTGAGCCTCTGTAGTCGGGAAGCGGCAGCTGGTGTGGGAGGGGGCTTTATACAAGCTTCCCTTGATCTGTGTGACCTTGGGCAAGTGGCTTAATGTCTCCGTGACTCAGTTTCCTATCTGTAAAATGCAGGTGATCATGATACCTACCCCAGGATTTTTGTGAATGTTGAATTACTGTCTAATGTCCTTCCAATAAAGCACAATAAATAATAGCTGTATTTATCATTATCATTATTATTATTTAAAACTAGATTAGAGGACAAGGCTTCAACATAGCTGTGCTTTTAGTTTCACGGTTTGCTCATGTATATTTTTTGAAATAAGTTAAAGCCCCACGTGAGAGATCATATGCGGGGAGTGGGGAGGATTCACCAACAAAGGTTGGAGAATTAATTCTGGGATGGGAAGTACCCAGTGGAGAGACACAGAGCTGGTGTGTGTGTGTGTGGGGGTCACCCCATGACACAAGGGTCTAGAGTGCCTGGGAGGCACTGGGCTCCCAGGCACTCTAAGGCTGGGCTCTCTTCAGGGGAAAGGTTTGGGAAAGGAGCATTTCTTTTCTTTCCTTTTTCTTTTATTATTATTTTTTTGAGACGGGTCTGTCATCCAGGCTGCAGTGCAGTGGCACGATCACAGATCACTGCATCCTCACCCTCCTGGGCTCAAGCAATCCTCCTGCCTCAGCCTCCTGGGTACCTGGGACTACAGGTTCATGCCACCACTCTCAGCTAATATATTTTTTATTTTTTTTTTGTAGAAATGGGGTCTTGCTATGTTGCTAGGGCTGGTCTCAAACTCTTGGGCTCCAACGATCCTTCTACTTTGACCTCCCAAAGTGCCAGTGTTACAGGAAAGGGGTCTCAACCCCATGTCCCAAGAGAATGTTCTTGGATCTCGCACAAGAAAGAATTCAGGGCAAGTCTGCAGTGCAAAGTGAAAGCAGGTTTATTAAGAAAGTAAAGGAATAAAAGAATGGCTACTCCATAGCAAAGCAGCCCTGAGGACTGCTGTTTGCCCATTTTTATGGTTATTTCTTGATGATATGCTAAAAAGGGGGTGGATTATTCATGCCTCCCCTTTTTAGACCATATAGGGTAACTTCCTGATGTTGCCATGGCATCTGTGAACTGTCATGGCGCTGGTGGGAGTTTAGTAGTGAGGACGACCAGAGGTCACTCTCGTCACCATCTTGGTTTTGGTAGGATTTAGTGGCTTCTTTACTGCAATCTGTTTCATCAGCTAGGTCTTTATGACCAGTATTTTGTGTTGACCTCCTGTCTCATCCTGTGACTTAGAATGTCTTACCTATCTGGAAATGCAGCCCAGTAGGTTTCAGCCTCATTTTACCCAGCTTCTATTCAAGATGGATTTGCTCTGGTTCACATGCTTCTGACACTGGAATTACAGGTGTGAGTCACCTTGCTGGCCTCTTTTCCTTTTAGTAACAGCCAAGGGGCTGTTTCTGTGTCTTCACGCGTGACAGATTCACGTGTGACACATTACTGGGCCCCGGCTTGTGCCCAGCCTTGTCTTTGGGCCCAGTCACAGGAATAAGGCCCTCTGGGGGTTGTAAGCAGCCTCCTGGCACAGAGCAGGACAGGGCGTTGGGGACCAGGGAGGCTGGCAGTGGGGACTGGAAGGAGGGTCCCATGCTTTACCCCCCCTACACACCCAAGGCTAAGAGAGTGCTGCCCTGAAGTCCTGGGGCCTGAGGGGAGGGGGGATTTAGTCATCACCATTCACCCTCCCCCAGTATTCCAGAGGAATTGCAGCCACCTCTGTGGACAAGGCAGCCTGTTGTCTGTGAGCACTTTATGATTTTGAAATTCATTCCTGTCATAATTATAAGTTAACATTTGGAGGGCTTTCTACATGCCAAACTCTTTTCTAAGCCCTCCTCTCTGCTTTTTTTTTGGAGTCAAGGTATCGCTCTGTCACCCAGGCTGGAGTGCAGTGGCTCCATCTCAGCTCACTGCAGCCTTGATGTCCTGGGCTCAAGTGATACTCCCACGTCAGCCTCCTGAGTAGCTGGGACTACAGGCATGTGCCACCACGCCTGGCTAATTGTTAAATTTTCCATAGAAATGGGATCTCACTAGGTTGCCCAGGTTAGTCTCCAACTCCTGTCCTCAAATGATCTTCCCGCCCCGGCCTCCCAAAGTGCTGGGATTACAGGTGTGAGCTGCTGCATCCGGCCTCTTTTTAAGCTCTTTCTGCATTATGTCATTCAAATCTCACAACATTCACAACGTTCACGAGTTCTTAGGGATGAGAAAATTGAGGCTGAGAAAGGGACAATCACAAGCCCCAGGTTGCCCAGCCAGGGAACCGCAGTGAGCCGGGACAGGAACTCAGCTCAAGGGAATGTCAAAACTGTGTTCTTAACCACAGTCAGCCCGAACATTGGGTCCCTAAGCCCATGGCTTCAAGCCGGCCCCTCTTTGTGGGAGAGTAGCAGCCCTCCCATCTGCTGCTGTTTCTCTCTACCAGCCCCTCAGCTTCTGGCCAAGGCAGCTGACACCTTCCACGTGCCCACATACCTTGGTAGCAGAGGGACCTCTCAGCATTTTTACTGGCTTTTCAGATTAAAAAAAAAATTAGCCAGGTGTGGTGGTGGGCGCTGGTATTTCCAGCTGCTTGGGAGGCTGACGCCTGAGAATTGCTTGGCCTCGGGAGGCAGAGGCTGCAATGAGCCGAGATCGCGCCACTACACTTCAGCCTGGGCGACACAGTGAGACTCCATCACAAAAAAACCCCAAAACAAAAAAACTGGGAGAAGAAGGAAATGGGGAGGGGTTGAACGGAGGCTCAGGAGGGTCAGGGAAATGAACCACAAGAAGCTGGGAGAGGGGCTGATCTTTCCGTCTCCTGTGAAGGCAGCCGTGACATCCTCCACTGGAAGGATGAGTACCTGGGGCTGGAAGGGGTTGCACAACTTGCTCAAAGCCACCAGCCTTGTTCCTGACAACCTGACACCCTCACAGACCCACCGTCGTCCCCCTGCCCAGAGCCCCAGCATTGAGTGGGGTGAGGCGGGAGGTGAGGCAGTGTTTGCAACAGCTCAAGGCCGCAGTCCAGGGTGACCCTCTCTCCCCTTAAGCTGCCTGCCCGAGAAAACAAACACAAGGCTGCCGCCAGAACTGTTTGTTCCAGCCAAGCCCCGAAGATAGAGCCCCTGCTCCCACTCTCTGTAGGAAGATAGGAGCCTCACTCTCATGGCGCCAGTTAGCATTGGACCAAGCTCCTTCTCCCGGCTTTTTGTAATGTTTCACTTTATCCCATCCATCCTAACACACACACACACACACACACACACACACACACACACACACACACACTCTCACAGGAGGCCTGGCCAGGGTTCCCTGCACATGACCCTCATATTTTGTAGGGGAAACAGGGATTCATTTCGGATCATCCACTCTTTCCTCCCTCCTAAGACCGCGTTCCTCATATTCTGCCACCTCAGAGGAGGTGGGGCTCAGGCTTTGTTCAAGCCGTATTGCTTCAGCCTCGTAACTTCAAGACCTTGAGCAAATTACTTTATACCTCCAAACCCTGGTTTCCTCATCTGCAAAGTGGGAATAATAAAATAATCTAGTGTGCAGAGTTGCTGAGATATTGTTTTATTTTTGTTTTGTTTCTGTTTTGTTTTGCTTTTTTTGAGAAGGAATCTCGCTCTGTTGCCCAGGCTGGAATGCAATGACGTAATCTCGGCTCACTGCAACCTCTGCCTCCCGGGTTCAAGTGATTCTCCTGCTTCAGCCTCCCGAGTAGATGGGATTACAGGCGAGCACCACCGGGCTGGGCTAATTTTTGTATTTTAGTAGAGACGGGGTTTCACCATGTTGGCCAGGCTGAACTCCTGACCTCAGGTGATCCGCCCACCTCAGCCTCCCAAAGCGCTGGGATTACAGACGTGAGCCACCCTGTCTGGCCAAGATTGTTTTATGTCAACAGCGAAACAGTATCTGGTACAGAGTAGGTGTTAAACAAATAATTGCTATTGTTATTTTGTTATTATCTGGTCCTCACCTCTATCCTCAAAAATATCTCCAGTTGACTCAGTTATTCCTCTTTTATAAATCACTACCAAAACCAACACTTATCAAAACACCACTCTGTATCCCATAAATATGTACAATCACTATGTGTCAATTGAAAATAAAAGGGAAAAAAACCAATACAAACAAATAAAAAACACCCAGGTATGTTTCAGCATCTCTCGTCTCCTTGGGGCACTAACTCCTTGCCACACTTCACCTGCATGAGAGCTGAGTAAGCTTCTGGAGCTTTGGAGAAAGTCTGGGGTCAGGAAAGTGAGAGATGTTACTGGCACCTGAGAGGGGGAAGCTGTGAGGGGGAACAGGAGAGATTGCCCAGCTGCAGCTCAAGTCCAGCGTGGTTCAAGGGGCGTGGCTGGGGGACAGAAAGTATATACTCCCTTGCCTCCTCTACTAGTGCGGGAACTGTGAAATAGGCATTCAAATATGCAACTGGCAGGAATGTCATTTGTACAACCATTTCAGAACATTGGTTGGTAGGCCGGGCATAGTGGCTCAGGCCTGTAATCTCAGTACTTTGGGAGGTTCAGGTGGGAGGCTCACTGATTGAGCCCAGGAGTCAGAGACCAGCCTGGGCAACATAGGGAGACCCCATGTCTATTATTTTTTAAAAACAAAAACAACAACAACAAAAAGAACATTAGTTGGCAGCATGTATTGAGAAATACTAAAATGTAGATTTCTGTTGTTGTTGTTTTGAGACAGAGTCTCACTCTGTCGCCCAGGGTGGATTGCAGTGGCGCGATCTCGGCTCATTGCAGCCTCTGCCTCCTGGGTTTAAGTGATTCTCATGTCTCAGCTTCCCAAGTAGCTGGGATTACAGGCATTTACCACCACATCGGGCTAATTTTTGTATTCTTAGTAGAGACGGGGTTTCACCATGTTGGCCATGCTGGTCTCGAACTCCTGACCTCAGGTGATCCACCCGCCTTGGCCTCCCAAAGTGCTGGGATCGCAGGTGTGAGCCACCACACCCAGCCTAGATATTCTTTGATGCTAAAATTCTGTTAACAGAAATGTATCCTAGGAAGATAATAGAGTACATGAGGAAAAAATCCCCAGAGATGCAGATTGAGTTTTTTACATAAAGAGGTTCATGTTATGTTATTTAGAATAACAACAATTTGAAAGTAAATCTAATGCCCCAAATTAATGAGTAGTGGCACCAAGTGTGACACCTCTGATTTAGCAAGGATTAGATTTAGTCTTGAGTAATAGAACACCCAAAATTACAGCAACATTGTGAAACACAAACTTCACACACATTCCAGAGATAGTCCAAGGCTAGCGTGGTGCCTCCATAGTTATCAAGGACTCAGGAGACTTCTATCCAGTTCTGCTGTCCTCAGTGAGGGTCTTTTACCCCATGCTCCAATATGGTGGCTTGAGTCTTGCCATTACATCTGCATTTGAGCTATCATGAGGTGGAAGAAGCAAAAAAGAGTACCACTCTCCCTTTATGAAATCGCACCTAGTGCTTCCACTTACTTTCCATTGGTTGGACATTAGTCACATAGGTACACCTAGCTGTAAGAGATGCCAGGAAAGACGATAAGACAATAAAGAAACATCTTTCTTTTTCTTTTTCTTCTTCTTTTTTTTTTTTTTTTTTTTGAGACAGGTTCTTGCTTTGTCGTCCAGGCTGGAGTGAGGTGATACAATCATGACTCACTGCAGCCTCCACCTCTTGGGCTCAAGTGATCCTGCCACCTTAGCCTCCCAAAGTGCTGGGATTACAGGCATGAGCCACCGCACCCAACCTAGACAGTTGACTTCTGACCCAGAGCCCCAAGAGGTCAGGGCTTCGGAGCCTTACAGCGTTGGGGTTTCAGTCCATTTTTGTACCACAAATAGGTCTACAATGATTTTGAGTGTGACTATGTCTTTTATTTTCTGAAAGAGGGGGTGCTTTTAATTTTTCCCTTTTAGAGGCAGAGGTTGCAGTGAGCCGAGATCACACCACTGCACTCCAGCCTCGGCCACAGAGCCAGACTCCATCTCAAAAATCATGTTAAAAAAATTAAAAAAATAAATTTTCCCTTTTAATGTTTTGCCCATTTATTGCTATTTCTGGGATCACAGGGCCTCAAAGCATGGATGTGAAACTAACCTGACTGGAAGCCCTCCTCACCTCCCTTGCCTGCATTTTACAGATGGTAAAACAGATTCAGAGAGGCTGCGGGGCTGCACAAACCCAGTCATAAAATGATTCACAGGACTATTGACACCTAGACTTTAAAACTTTCCAGCAATTTTCCTCCCATCTGAGATAAGGGGAATCCTACAACAATTCAACATTTCTCTCTCTCTCTTTTTTTTTTTTTTTCAATTAGGCTGGGAGGCTCCCTGGGGGAGGTTATGGGCAAAGATGAAGATTTAAGAAAATGAAGATGGAATCTGTGTGTGCTGGGGCTGGGAAGACTGAGGGGTAGGAATCTGTGGAGAGAGGGCAGGAAGGTGTGCAAATCAACACACGCATGAACACAGGCACACACCCACCTGTATGCACATACATGAGCATTTACACATGCCCTTTTGCCAGTTTCCACTCGGCTTGTTTGTATCAGACCCAAGGAGGCAGGATAGGTCAGCAGTCACGTCTTCTAGATCAAGGTCTGACAGCACCTACTCTGGCATCATAAGGATTACTTTTTTTTAATTTTAATTTTTTTTGAGATGGGATCTTGCTCTGTTGCCCAGGCTGGAGTGCAGTGGCACGATCTCAGCTCACTGCAACCTCTGCCTCCCGGGTTCAAGCAATTCTCCTTATAGGCACTTGCCACCATGCCTGGCTAAGTTTTGTATTTTTAGTAGAGACCGGGTTTCTCCATGTTGGCCAGGCTGGTCTTGAACTCCTGACCTCCTGATCTGCCCACTTCGGACTCCCAAAGTGCTGGGATTACAGGCGTGAACCACTGTGCCTGGCTGTCATAAGGATTAATTAGGCTATTGCCTATAAGTGCCTGGCCCAGGAGAGGTGAGATGTGCATGTCTTCCTCCCCAGTCCTCACCGTGGCTGCTTGGTCACTGGCTTGCCTGCCTAGTTTCTCTCTGAGGCTCCTCTGAGTAGGATTGGCCAGCATCCATGGGCCACTCCCTTCCTGAATGTACTGGGACCCAGTCTGCAATGAAGTCATTGTTTGAAGCATCTGCTCTTTGTTTGGTAAATCTTCCCACAGGCGGCTGGAAGCCCACAGCTCCCCTCTGCCAGGCCTCGACGGGAGGCAGGGCCCACAGTCTTGCCTCGGCATCCTTGTGATTTATGTCCATGTGGGCCTGGCCAGGCGGAGGGATAAGGGTCATAGGATATCAGCTATTCCACAGACCAAGGCGAGTCGCTTTCTATCTGCTCAGTCGTAAGGAAGGCAAGTCATTGGGGATCTCTGCACATAGACAAGACGAGGGAATGTTTCTCCCAGAACAAAGGAAAGAAGGGGAGGCACTTGAGGGAAAATCAGAGCAATAAGATGTCAAGGAAACTGCAGACTCACCCAAGAGGTGCCACCAAGCACTCCTGCCCCAGAGCTCAGCCAGGCCGGGCCACATGGAGACGGCTCCTGCAAAGCTGCAGAGGGGCTAAGACCAGGATCTGGAAAGGGAACAGGAGTTAGATGAGGTTGAAGCAGCTGGAGCTTACCAAGTACTTAACTGAGAGCTGGATGTTTCTGCTTATTTCTACTTTTATGTTATTTATTTTTTTTAGAGTCCATGTCCTGCTGAAAGTGCTTATTTTTATAATGTGCTCTTGTAGTAGGTTCTCCATAACTGGCCTTGGTGGTGTGAACCATGGCTCTTCTGGGATACCCTGGGTGCTTTTAAACAACAGCTGCCAAAGAAACCCCACTCCAAACCAACCAAATCAGTCTCTGAGGACTGGGGGAGGGTGGTGGTTCTCAAAGCTGGACCCGGGGACCAGCAGTGTCAGCATCACCAGGGCACTTGTTAAAGTGCAAACTCTCAGGCCCCACCCTGACAACAGAATCCAAAGCTGTTAGGGTGGGGTCCAGAGATCTGTATTTTAACAGGGCCTTCAGGAGCAGGGCGTCGCATACCCAGGAAAGTGTGAGAAATAGTGGGAGATTTTAACTTGTGTCCAGTGCTGAAAACCACTGGATTTGTTTAGTATTGAGTTTGGGGACTCTTTCTTCCCTGTAGAGGGCCAGAGTTCAGAATGAGGAAAGCTGGTCTCTTTCTACTCCCTGTTGGGGAAGGGGTATAATGACTTTACCATTCATTGAACATCTTCTACATACATAAGTGAGAATAAGAAAAATCGATTGCCACAATTAATGTCCCTGACCACTGTTCTATCTCCAACAGAGGAGACCCACCCCACCCCCGCGCAGGGCAGCCTTGCCAACTCTCCTGTAATGCTAAGACGTCCAGGACCCTGTCCCATAGCTGCGTCATGGAGAGCTTCTCTTAAGCCAAGTTCATACCCTGCAAACACAAAGCCTTTTTCTTAGGTTTTGGCACCTCCTTCGCAACCCTGATCCCGAAGGAATTAATTTCTCATTTGGAGTAGTGGAGTTGTTGTGGGAAGTGGGTGGAGTGGGAACTTCTAGGAATCACAACTCCTTTCACTCACTTCTTTCTCTCCTTTTCAACCTGATGCTCCCGTCAGCCCTTCCGACGTGCTCGCCAGCCATAGTCACTCTGCTTTGTCTCGGGTCATGAGACATCCACAAGCAGAGGAGCTACAGCATCCCTACAGGCCAGACCAACAGGAGGAGGGACTCTAGCTGAAGCTTCATGACCCTTCTGCCCTCCCAGTCTGGGAGGAGGGGGCGTGTGTATGTGTGTGCGTGTGTGTGTGTGTGTGTGTGTGTGTGTGTGTAACAACTACAAGGTGTCCCAAATCCTGTCCTCCCATATCTGGAAAATCTGTGACCTATATAAAGCCAGTTCCTGCCTAGTGAGGGACAACAGGAAAGGATAGAAACCAAGGGCAGGTGGTCGCTTCTGGAGGCTGCTGCTGGCTTCAATGGGCATGCCTCTGTCTGGCCCATAATCTTGATTTCTGAACACATGGGTCTCAGCTCACCTGCCAGATGCGCCCCGGTTCCCACTTGGCTATTCACCATCCTCCTCTTTCCTGTCTGTCTCTTTGCCTCTATGGGTCCTTGCTGCAACCCCATAGCGTTTCTCCTTGGCTTCTTCTAAGTCTGCTGGGCAAAAGAAGATGTCTTGGATTTATTAAAATCAGCCCCATATTGGGGCCAGATGTTCCACAGCAAATGAGGTGGTCAGGACTGAAGTCAAGAAACTAAGTGAGGAAACAAGGAGGCCCCAGTGATGAATGATGGTCTCTCCTCAGCCCTTACTGAAAAATCTCCTTTCTGTCCTATTTTTCTCTCGGTATGAGCTCTGCTCTTCCTCTCCTCCCAAATCAAACATTTGGTGATGCATTTCTGCAAACTTCCACGTCTCGCTCTGGGGCCAGGAGACTGGTGTTTGCTGGGCTGTTTCTTCCAAGCCCTCTCTGCAGAAAAGGGCACGGAGGAGAAAACACGGGAGTTCTGGCAAGTGTGGGCTGAAGGCCTCACAGCAAGTCTGAGAGCGAGCGCCAACCTGGCGGGGAAGAGCTGGTGGGGACAGCTCTCGGGGACTCTGGGTGGCCAGAGGATATGGGCAGAGGCCAAGGTTTCTCACCTTCCTAATTGCAAAGGTTATATTAATAATTATAACAGTAATTAGTCATGGTGATAACAGTAACAGTAATGGATAACTGTGGGGCACTGTGCCAGGGGCAGCACACGGGTTGTATCATCTCACTTAGAGCCTTCCAACACCCTCCAAGCCAGGGTCTTGGCTTTATTATTATTCTCTCCATTTTGTACTTGAAGACTGCAGCTCAGAGAGGTCTCAGCTAACCCAGGATGGAATTGGGATTTGAACTAAGGCAGCCTAACTCTGAAGCCCAAGCTCTTAACTGCTATGTGATGACACAAGGAATATGTGTTTGTTAAAGAAATTGTTAACAATTCAGATAAAGAGAGGGAAAACCATAAAATACTCACCATCTACTGTCAACACTTTGGTTTCTTTTTTTTTTTTTTTTGAGACAGTCTCGCTCTGTCGCCCAGGCTGGAGTGCAGTGGCGCCATCTCGGCTCACTGCAAGCTCCACCTCCCAGGTTCACGCCATTCTCCTGCCTCAGCCTCCCGAGTAGCTGGGACTACAGGTGCCCGCCACCACACCCGCCCAGCTAATTTTTTTTTTTTTATATTTTTAGTAGAGACGGGGTTGCACCGTGTTAGCCAGGATGGTCTCGATCTCCTGACCTCGTGATCCGCCTGCCTCAGCCTCCCAAAGTGCTAGGATTACAGGCGTGAGCCACTGCTCCCAGCCTTGTCTTTGTGTTTTAACTAGCATTTCACGTTTTTATCTCTCTCTGCTGCGTTCTGGGTAGTTTATGCCATGAGAATTTATTCAGCTTTCTCTTCTAGATTTATTATTTTCTTTTTAGTTGTGTTTAATCTACATTCGTTTTTTTTTTTGGATGGAGTCTCACTCTGTTACCCAGGCTGAAGTGCAGTGGCGCCATCTTGGCTCACTGCAAGCTCTGCTTCCCAGGTTCACACCATTCTCCTGCCTCAGTCTCCCGAGTAGCTGGGACTACAGGTGCCAGCCACCATGCCTGGCTAATTTTTTTTTTTTTTTGTATTTTTAGTAGAGACAGGGTTTCACTGTGTTAGCCAGGATGGTCTCGATCTCCTGATCTTGTGATCCGCCTGCCTCGGCCTCCCAAAATGCTGGGATTACAGGCGTGAGCTACCACTCCCAGCCGTCAACACTTTGGTTTCTATCTTTCCAATCATTTATCTGTGCGGATATATTCACATTAGAGATAATACTTCATTTCACAAAAATGAGGTCATATGGTGCTTGTTGTTTTACAGCCCACTTTTGTCATCTAATGAATCCTAAACATTATTAATTGTCATGAAAAAAACTGCATGATCATTTTTATGGCTGCAGAGAATCCATCATATGTGTAACCATAATTGACGTAACCAGCCCCTTGTCATTCAGCACTTGAGTGGTTTTCCAGTTTTTCACTATTATAAACAACATTTAATGTTTAATAACATTAAATATTAGCATTCAGCCACAGTTACTTCCTTAGGATAAATTCCTGTAACTGGGCCAGGTGTGGTGGCTCACGCCTGTAATCCTAGCACTTTGGGAGGCCAAGGTGGGCAGATCACTTGAGGCCAGGAGTTAGAGACCAGCCTGGCCAACACAGTAAAACTCTGTCTCTACCAAAACAAACAAACAAACAAAATACAAAAATTAGCCAGGCATGGTGGCATGTGCCTGTAGTCCCAGCTATTCGGGAGGCTGAGGCAGGAGAATAGCTTGAACCCGGGAGGCAGAGGTTGCAGTGAGCTGAGATCGCCCCACCGGACTCCAGCCTGGGTGACAGAGTGAGACCCTGTCTCAAAAATAAAATAAAATAAATTCCTGTAACTGGATTTGCTGGATGAAAGGGTATGAAACATGTTAAGATGTTTGATATACGTCACCAAACTGCCCTTCAGAAGTCTCCCATCAAAAGAATGAACGTTTCCCCACACCTTCACCAGCACTGGGTTTTGCTTTCTCTTTTTTTTGAGACGGAGTCTCACTCTGTTGCTCAGGCTGGAGTGCAGTGGCACGATCTTGGCTCCCAAAGTGCTGGGATTACAGACATGAGCCACCTCGCCCAGCCGGGTTTTGCTATTTTTTTAAAAAAAGTATTGCCAGTGTAAGAGGTCACCGTTATTTGGGTTTGCCTTTCTTTGATCTCCACTGAGTCTGAGCTTTATTCCTGTGTTTATTTTGGGCTTGCATCTGGAGTGGAACAGGAGACTTTGTCTAGGAGCTCTTCATGTGGTGTTTCCCTGCCTTTGCACAGCATCACTGGCATCAAAAGCCAAGTTCTTTCTTTTTTAATTTTTAAAATTTTTTTTTATTTTGAGACAGAGTCTTACTCTGTCCCCCAGGCTGGAGTGCAGTGGTGCCATCTCGGCTCACTGCAACCTCCGCCTCCTGGGTTCAAGCAATTCTCCCTGCCTCAGCCTCCCAAGTAGCTGGGATTACAGGTGCCAGCTACCACGCCCAGCTAATTTTTGTAATTTTTAGTAGAGATGGGGTTTCGCCATGTTGGCTAGGCTGGTCTTGAACTCCTGACCTCAGGTGATCTGTCTGCTTTGGCCTCCCAAAGAGCCAAGATTACAGGCGTGAGCCACTGTGCCCGGCCACAATCTTGTCATTTTTGAAACAGACCCAATTATCCCATAGAACTGACATTTATGGCTTCTTTGGAATAAATATTGAAACGAAACCTCCCAGTCTTGAAACTTGGCAAAGTTACATTTGTCTTATCTGAGTTCATTTCTCAGGAAACCAACCATCAGACCTCCCAGATAGTATCAAGGAACTGAAACTCACCAGATCTGGACAATGAGATGCCAGACCTCTCACCCTTCATGATTTCCTAAGCCAACACCTGCCTGTTGTTGACCAAGTCCTCTTCCTTATCCGTCTCTAATTCCTGTTTTCCTAGATGTAGTTACATTTCTTCCTTGCTATATAAACCCCTAAGTTTAGTTGGTCAGGGAGATAGAGTTGAGACTGATATCCTTGGATGTGGTACACAGTTGAAGCCTTCTTCCCTGGCAATCCTCATTGTCTTAGTGATTGGCTTTCTGTGTTGTGAGCAGCAGGACCTAGCCCGAACCCCTGTGGTTTCAGTAACAACTTCTGGAAAGAAAAACCATTAGAACTGCCTGTTTTACCCTCTTTACTTCTACCTCCGGGCAGGCTCTTAGCATAACAGTAATCATTTCTGAGTGCTTACTATGCGCCAGTCAATTTTCATGTATTAACTTAATATTTACAACAACCCCATGAGGTAGATACCAGCTTTATCCCCATTTCACAGACGAGGAAACTGCAGCAAAGACAGGCTGGATACTTTGCCATAGGCCACACAGCCGTGAAATGGGCAGAGCCAGGACTTCAGACCAGGCAGACTGGCTCCAGATTCCACACTTATCTTCCATGTCATACAGACACTGACATTTGCAAAGATAGTGCACCATTGTGTATTTAAAAAGACATGGCTGGGTGTGGTGGCTCATGGCTGTAATCCTAGAACTTTGGGAACCCAAGGCAGGAGGATCACTTAAGCCCAGGAGTTCGAGACCAGCCTGGGCAACATGGCAAAACCCCTTTTCTACAAAAAAATTAGCTGGCTGTGGTGGTGTGTTCCTGTAGTCCCAGCTACCCAGGAGGCTGAGGTGGGAGGATTGCTTAAACCCGGGAGGTTGAGGCTTCGGTGAGCCACGATCATGCCACTGCACTCCAGCCTGGGCAACAGAGTGAGACCCTGTCTCAAAAAAAAGTTCTTATTCCAAATGCTTCTTGAACTTTATCACCATTAATTAATTAATTCATTCACCCACTGATCTTGCTGGGTCAGGCACAGTTGCAGGCTATGTGAATGCTGAGGTCAGGGACCGAGGCTTAAACACCCCTCAGAGAGAAAGAGAAAGGCAGTGGCATCTAGAAGTAAGATGTCAGGAGCATTCCCCTGTAATGGGCGTCTTGGATTCCTGCTTCCATGAGCAAGTCTTGATACATGTCTTCTCAACTGTTTCCCTGCTCCCCAGCCGAATAGGACACGTGTCAGGAAGTGGTGGGTCAGGCCAAGTGTGAACATGCCACTGTTTGGGCTAGCCAGACCCCTCAAGAGCCAGGGCTGGAGGGAGAAGCACTGCCCATCAGCCAATGTTTTGAGTGAACTGATTTAACCCAGGGTCTTCTTGGTTCTAAGTGTTGGTCTCTCCACTGATAGAGACAGAGGAAGAGGGCATTTTTTCTTGGAAGGGAAACTGCTTAAGTAAATCAACCTCAAGTCAGGGGAAAGAGAATGTTAAAAAAACAGAAGTGGAATGAATGAACACTCCCAAAAGGAATGAGAAAACTCTCCCCTGCTCACTTGTCCAAACTCTGGGAATTGCTCCATGGGGTGTCTCAGAGTTGGTCCCTGGAACCTCAGTTCTGGTTTTCAGTATTTGTCCTGCAGTATTTGTCCTTTCAGTATTTGTCCAGGTTTACAGCCTGCCCGCCTGGGGCAGATGCCGAGGGACTCATTCTATGTGGCCCTAGGTTCCATTATAAGCTCTTCTTGGGCCTCCATTTCAGACTTCAAAGTATTTGTTGATTCAGGCTCACTGCAAATCAGGCATACTCCATGCAGCACCCTAACCTTCCCGTCGATATTATCCCCCATTCTTCACGTGAGCCAGCCGAGGCTCAGAGAGGGCAAGTCACTGGTCCAAGGTCACACAGTTAGGACACATTGTTGCTATTCAAGCCTGGAGAAGAGCAGACTCGGGGCAGACTTTGGAAAGTTGGCACCCAGGAGAGGGCTGGGGCTTGCCCTGTATGACCCCAGAGGGAAGCCTGTGATTCTGGCTTGGCTTTCATAGCATGTACACAGTGTCTTCATCCAATTGTGTTGCTATTAGGTTGGTGCAAAAAATTGCAGTTTTTTACATGAAAGTAATGGCAAAAAAACCCCAAGACTTTTGCACCAACTTAACATACTAAAATACCACAGACTGGGCAAGTTCTAAGCAATAGAAATGTATCTCTCAAGTTCTGGAGGCTGGATGTCCAAGATCCAGGTGCTGCAGGTTTGGTGTCTGGTGAGGGATGTTCTCTGCTTCCTGTCTTATTCTGGCTTCTTCTGGAAGGGATGAGTGCTGTGCTGTCACATGGCAGAGTGCAAAAAGGAGTGATTGCTAGTTTCCTCCAGCCCTTTCATAAGGTTGCTAATTCCATTCTTTTTTTTTTTTTTTTTTTTTGAGACGGAGTCACTCTGTCTCCCAAGCTGAAATGCAATGGTGCGATCTCGGCTCACTACAACCTCCACCTCTCAGGCTCAAGCGATTCTCCTGCCTCAGCCTCCCGAGCAGCTGGGATTACAGGGGCCTGCCACCGTGCCCGGCTAATTTTTGTATTTTTAGTAGAGATGGGGTTTCACCATGTTGGCCAGGCTGGTCTCAAACTCCTGACTTCATGATCTGCCCACCTTTGCCTCCCAAAGTGCTGGGATTACAGGCGTGAGCCACCGCGCCTAGCTGCTAATTCCATTCTTGAAGGCTCTCTCCTCGTGATTTACTTTCTAAACGTCTCACTTCTTGACACTATCACATTGGTGATGAAGTTTCAACACATGAATCTTGGGGGACATTCAAACCATAGCACGCAGATCATGGGGTCTTAATACATCAGGTGGGAGGCATGAGTCAAAGGATAGGACAGGAGGATCTAGGCCTGGAATCCAAGGATGAGTGGCGTGGGTTCGCGTTCTGACGCTGCTGGTCATTTCAGCTCTCCATGCCTCAGTCTTCTCTCTGTAAAATGGAATACAGTTGATCAGACCAAACCACTCTGCTTCACTCTGCCTTTCAATGGCTCTCTATAGCTCTTAGGAGCAAGTCAAACCTCTTTTCCTTAGTACATTCGGGCCCCAGTTTTCCTCTCCAGCTTCCTGTCTCATTACCGTCTTGGCCAGAGCAAACTGCTTCTTGGTCTCCAGACTTCCCAGGTCCCCTTTATCCTCCAGGTCTTTGCATACACAGTGTCCTCTGTCACTCTGTTGAGCTTTCCTGTGTGAGAGAGAATGGAGCAGCATTTGAGCCCAGGCACTGGGAACTGCCATGCTGATCACAGTGAGCACGTGCTCAAGGGGTCTGTGTGCCCCACAGAGGAGCATGCCCCACTGTGTGCACCGAGGCAGAAATGAGTTGAAAACATTCCAGGGGCAGCTCTGGCATGGACTGGATGCAGGCCTAGCCCCGTTCACCTCCAGGTGGGCAAAACCAGCTGTCCTCTTCTTCAGTGTTTATTCTGGCCACCTGCTCAGGTGGGCGGGAGAAGTCTAGGTAGGTGCCGTGAGAGATGGCCAGGGGGTGTTGAGTTCCATGGTGTGCAGACCAGGGAGAGCAGCCACCTCATTCCTGAGGTCTAAGCATTAAGAAGTCTAGAGTGTATTTGTCTTTTTTAGTAGAGACACAGCTACTGGGGAGGCTGAGGCAGGAGAATGGCTTGAACCCAGGAGGCGGAGCTTGCAGTGAGCCAAGATAGCGCCACTGCTCTCCAGCCTGGCGACAGAGCCAGACTCTGTCTCAAAAAAAAAAAAAAAAAAAAAAAGAAGCCTAGAGTGAGTATTGTCAGGAAAGCCAGCCCAGACCTTAGCATTCCAGGACTTTAAGCCAGGGCTGCAAACCCAAATGCCTGTAGTGGCTGGGGAGCTGTCACAGTGAATGGCTTGGGAGCCGTTGCCCTCTTGTCCTGACACTTTCTCACACTGGACAGACATGAATTCACAGAGAAGATACTGTGTTGGAAGTCAAACATCAGTGCAAGTGCTTGATACATGGCAAAGGGCATTGCTGCCTCAGTAATTGGGGAGATGGGGGGATGGGCAGGTGGGGACCCTGCCCTTCTCCTGTTAAAGAGGCTGCTTCTGCCTCCCACCAGAGCCTATTTTTCCTGTGGGAATGAGAGCACCCCAGGGCATAGATGTTGTCAGCCTGTGCCCTATCCCCTACACCTAACCTTTTACTGTGCTCTGGAAACTTCCAGCCACCTGTATCTTCACCTCTGAGTCTAATGGCTTGTTCCAGAGTTTGGGAATGCTTTTCTGCTGGGGCCAGCGGCTGTGCTGTGAAATTAATACTCTCCAAGAGCAGTCTCAGCCAGAGGCTGACAGGCACTGGTGTAGGAACCTTCAGACTCCCTCCCCTCACCCCAGGGTGGAGTGAGTCCAAGGCACGGGCTTTGCACCGTGGTTCCCCGAGGGATTCGTCTCCAGTTCCCCAAAGTGGCAGCTGGCTCAGCGGCACAGTTCTGCTGGCTGCCTGCCTCCTCTCCTCCCTTGCCGGACCATCCACAGCTCCTAAAGAAACCATTTTGCCCTTGTCCCAGTGTCAGCTGCCGGTGTAACCCAGACCAAGACACCTGATTTTCAAGAGGAGCCAAGTCTGCCTTTTATATAAAACCCTTTCATTTTTGAGTGTTGTCCTCGGATGCCAACTGTTTGTTTTTGAGACAGAGTCTCACTTTGTCACCCAGGCTGGAGTGCACTGATGTGATCACAGCTCACTGCAGCCTCAACCTCCTGGGCTTAGGCAATCCTCCCACCTCAGCCTCCTGAGTAGCTAGGGCTACAGGCACGCACCACCACACCTGGTGAATATTTTGTTTTGTTTCTGTAGAGACAGGGTTTCACCATGTTGCCCAGGCTGGTCTCACACTCCTGGATTCAAGTGATCCACCTGCCTTGGCCTCCCAGGGTGCTGGGGGTTATAGGTGTGAGCCACTGTACTGGACTGCCGATTGTTAAAAACAGAAACAAACATGGCGTGAGCCACATATCCACGGAGCAAATTAGCCCCATGGCCAAAGGTGTACAGGACTGAGTGTACCTGGGCTTGGCCTGACCCTCTAAACTCTTGGGCACTGTGGCTGTGGCTATCCCCAAGGGTGTACTTTTCAACAACTTGACTGTCTTCCTCCTCTGCATTGGCATGAAATGCATCCCACTGTCACCCTCCCTCCCTTCCTCTCCCAACCTTCCCCTCCCTTCCTTCCTCTTTTTCTTCTTTTTAGGAGGTGGGATCTTGCCATGTTGACCAGGCTGTTCTTGAACTACTAGGTGCAAGCAATCCTCCCATCTCAGCCTCCCAAAGTGCTGGAATTATAGGTGTGAGCCACCTCACTCGGCCTCTTCCTCCCTTTTTTCCTTCTTTCCTCTTTTATTCCCTCTCCTCCCTTCCCCTCCCTCCCTTCCTTCTAATTTTCTCGGGTGGGCCTCTCCTGCTGGGCACTTACTACCTGCTTCTTCTTCCAATAAACGGCCCACAGCATTCAGCAAAGCTTTTACTAGCTACTAGAGGATTACACCTCCAGGAAACCTATTTACTGCTGGTAACCTTTGTCCCACTGTTTCAGAAATGGCTCCTTTAAGAGCAATCTCAAACTCCTATTTCTCAGATAAATAGTATCCCGTGGTGTTTATACCTGGCCTGGTTCTCCAGAGTTCCCACTTTCTGCGGGGGGTTCCACATCTTTTGGGTCATGCCACGGAGGCCCCACAGTGTGGGTTGAGTTGAGGAAGCCAAGAACCAGGGAGGTTTGGGGACAGCAAGTCTCAGGGCCTTGAACCCTGGCCCTCAGTGCCCCTGAGGCTGCTGCAGTCTCTGAGGGCTCCTCTTAGCCTGGCAGCTCGGGGAGGATGGCGTGAAGGGGGATGGGCCTTAAACCCAACCCTAGATTTTTTTCTCCCAGCCAACTCACCCACCACCTAATGTCTGCTTAGGGCGGCTTTTGGTCCTACACACTTCCAGCTGCAGGCTGCTGGTAGCTACTAACTCTTTTGCAGAATGATGGAGTCTTGGCTGGGTGTAGTGTCTCATGCCTAAAATCCCAGCACTTTGGTAGGCTGAGGCCAGCAGATTGCTTGAGTTCAGGAGTTCAAGACCAGCCTGGGCAACATGGCGAGATCCCATCTCTACAAAAAATACAAAAAAGCTAGCAGGTGTGGCGCATGCCTGTAGTCCCAGCTACTTGGGAGGCTGAGGCAGGAGGATTGCTTGAGCCTGGGAGGTCCAGGCTGCAGTAAGCTGTGATTGTGTCACTGCACTCCCACTTGGGTGACAGAGTCTTAAAAAATAAAGAAGGCCAGAGTCTTGAAAAAGACTGTTGTTTGGAAAAAAAAAAGTTTTTCATGATAAAGGAATTCCATAAAAATGGGTTCTTTCTAGGAGGTAATCCTTAATGCTGGGTGAGTCAAAGGAAAGCGGCCTACCTGGAGCCTGTAATCGCAAATGTGCACTGTAACTTCCCAAGAGCAATCCTGTGACCAGTTTCTCCAAACACACTTGAGGACGCTGCTGCAGGCTCCAGGGCTGGGCCAGTGCTGGGCCTGGCAGGGCTCTGTGGGCAATGGCGCAGGTCCCTGACCCCAGCCCCCTGCCGACCAAACTGCTTTCCAGAGAGTCCCAGCAGACTCTCCCTGTCCCAGAGAGCCCACAGGGCACTCGACTCATCCCCAGGGTTGAGTAAATTGGGGTGTAGGAAGGAAGATTGAGGATCCTGAAGGGGACTGGCGGTGGGGGAAAGGGGGAGGAGGAGAGACGGTTCCGGCCTGGCGGCCGAGGGGTGGGCGGGTGGGGAGGCATCCAGGCTTCTCTGCTCTGTGATTAGTGCAATTTGTTTCCCCAGGGGTTCATTTGTGGTAGGAAACACAGCTCCAAAATTAAACTAACTATATCCAGCCCCCAGCGTAGGGGAGACAGCAATAGCACCTGACTGGGGTGGGCAGCTTCTGTTCAGGTTGAGATGACAGGCACTGGCTCAAATACTTTAAAGGGTGGGAGGGAGCTGGCTTGAGCTTCCCAAGCCTGGACTGGGTGAACTGGCAGAGACACAGGTTAAGATTTGGGGAGGGGAGGCCTGTTCCCTCACATTGAGCCTCTCTGAGTCTTCATTCCCTCACTCCAGAAGCCATTGTCCCCATGCTCAGCCCTCCTCTGTCTCTTCCTGCAGCTGCTGGTCCTGCTACCCCCATGGCCTGAGACCCACAAAGCCCTACCAGCTCTGGCTTCTGTGCTCCAAAATGAGCTCTCTCCCTTCTCCCCGGGGAAACACCCATGCTCTGCAGGCAGCTCTTGGGAGACAAGCAGGGCTGAAATGTGGTAAGAACTGAAGTTGTTATGATGGATGTAACTGCAATTTGAAAGCACTCCATTCAGTTTCTTAGCTGAAAGCGTCCTTGGCAATCTTCTCATGTGTTTTTGGAGATTTAGTTGAAGGCCAAATAAATCTGAAATGAAATCTGAACATGTAAAGCAGATCAAAACGCACAGTGACTCTCATTGAGAGGGTGCCGCCTGCCCTTTCAGCTGACTTTTGAATCCCTAATGGGGCTTTTTGGGAACAATGTTTGTGAACAACTGATTACACCCTCATTCTAAAAGGAAACTGGTGTCCAAGTAAGGGAAGTGACTTATCCAAGGTCACACAGCCAGACAGTGGCAAAGCTGGGACTCATCCCCAGGCCCCCTGACTGCTGGCCCAACACTGCTGTCTCTGCCCCCAAATACCTGGGTTTTCTCTCTCTCCGCCCAGTGCAGTCCCCACCAGCTCTGCCAGCCTGGTAACCCAAGATACATCCATCCTGCCCCATATTCCCCTAGTGCCTTTGGTCCCTTGGGAATGGGCAGGGGGATTCTCTGTCCTGCTTCGTGCTGGAAGTCACCTCCCTTCTACCACTGTTAATTAAAAAAAAAAAAAAAATTATGACCCAATTGCTGCTGAGAACAAATGCAAAGGAAAAGGCAGAGACACGCTGCAGGTTTTGCTTGTTGCATGTTTTCATCTTTAATTAAATAAGTCAAGTAGGCCATCAGGAGATGGGTTCACATTCTATTCTGCAAAGCAGGCCCTGACTGCCGGTAGCTGCCAGCTCTCTGAAGGGCAGCCCCAGCATTTCCAGGAGACGGCAGATTGTCTGTGGCCACGGCAAGGACAACTGGGACGACAGTGACAGCAGTGGGGCTGGGAGCAATGTGGAATGGTGCCAGAGGCTGAGCAGAATGAGCTACATGCTACACATACACACACGTGGATGCATATGTACATACCATGGCAGTGTATGCCATGAAGGGGTGTCTCGTACCATGCAGACATGAAATAGCACACAGGGCTGAGGTGTTGGCAAAAAGACAGTGTGCAGGACCTGGGAGGGAGCAGGGGAGCCAGGCAAATTTGGACTAGAATATAGAGCCGAGATGGAGACTTCAGGGGGTGCCCAGCTCAAGCCAATGGCAGAAGACGCAGACCACATGGGTCATTGTATCCCCCCAGCAAAGTACCCAATCCATGACATGAGCTAGGCCCGTGAGTATGGCACGTCTGTAGCCTTGGAAACACGTAACAAATTTGTCCCCAGTCCAGTTATGGGGTGCCAAAGGACACCAGACCAAAGGATCTTGAAGCTCTTGAGACATGTGAAGTTGCCAATTCTGCTTTGTGCTTTTGAGGTAAAGAGCAGCTTCCACTGTCTCTGAAACTGCAGCGAGTTGAGAGGTGATGTGGCTGCATTTAGGAAGCCCTGGACCCTCTCCCTTCCATCTGGCTGCGCCTTGTCCTAGAAGCTTCACAAGCAAACCCACCAACTCAGGAGCCCTGGATTTCAGCAGATGGTCCTTCTATCAGCTTGTACAGATCAATAAATAAGACACACTTGGCTTGTGCAGGCGTCTGCTCCCACCCAGCCCCCATTTCTCTCCCCTTAGCTCTCCTTGCCTCAGGTATCAGCCCTTGAGATCTGGCTTCGCTTTCTGACTTTGGGAATGGGGATGGGACTGCCTTGAGGACACAGCCATCCAGTCTTCTGCTCCTGTCCTAGCAAGGGACAAGCCCTACAGTCAATTGGTCTCACCATGTTGCCTGGGCTGGTCTCCAACTCCTGGGCTCAAGCAATCCTCCCATCTTGGCCTCCCCAAATGCTGGGATTACAGGTATGAACCACTGCACCTCGCCTCTACGGTCAATAGGCCCTAGTATAGGAGAGGATGACCCAGAGCTGGAAGACTTTAGGGTCAGGATATCTCCTCTACCACCCAGGCCAAGAATCAACCTTCTGGGAAGGACCTCCTGCTGGAGCTCCTTCCATTGCCAGACAGACAGATGACAGAGATGGGAGAGAAAGATGTCGTGTGATGCCTGGTGCCCTCCGTTCTGTGGGGTTTGGTCAGCAGCTGCCCCACTACGCCAGCCTCTGGCAGTAGCTCCCAGGCTGAGGGTGCTGGCAGACAAGAAGTTTATTTATTTTCAAGGGCATGTATTGCAGAGGGACAAAAGCCTAAATTTGCTTTATGTTTCTCAGCTTTTGGAAAATAACTTGGTGACCACCTGCGGTGTATGTGACACAGACTGACTTCTGTGCACATCTGGCCTTCTCTTTCCCTCTCTACAGGGACCTGAGAATCGTGCCCTCCACTAACTATTCCCAAGAACTATCCAGGGCCCTCATCCATTCCTCAATCTATAAACAGGTCCCGAGGGGAAGATGGGAACAGGCAGAGTAGGGACAGCCTGTGTGCGTTGGACGCTGCCCTGTCTCACCAAGGCCTGGAACGTTCTGAGCCATTTCTATAGGCTGGGCCGCAGAACTCATCAACAAGAAAGAACATGAGTAAACACTCATTGCTGAATGGTCCTCTTGTGCTAGGGAGGCTGGCGGCCAGTGCAGAGAGGCCTCAGCTGCTTCCTCTGTCTCCCGGAAGGTGGGCACCTTGCAGGGGAAGGCTTCTGGCAGACAAACTGGAACAGAGAAGCCAGGGCTGGCCTCGCTGGAAAAGGAGGCCCGGCCACCAGCGCTTCCATCTTCTCCATCCCAGCTCCAAGCTGAAAACCATGTCCATGTGGGTGACTCCAACCATATCCACAACGTATCAAGCCAATAGTCACACCACACTGTCCTTCCCCAAACCCCAGGGGTTCCCAGAGAATCGCTGAGCCCCAGGGGAATATACTTCCAGGAAACATCCACGCACTTGTGACCTGTCTCAAACACCCGGGCAGAGGTGATACAGCGGCAAGGGCCCTGATGTGGCATCTCAGATCAACATGAGAGAAACCAAGGGATCTCAGATCTTAAACAACATCCCGGGGCCATCGTGGTGCTGGCGCTCTGGCTTATTCTCCTCTTGTGTTCTGAATCGTCTTCTGGTGTCCATGCATGAACGGAATGTGTGAATGGTTTCTATTGTTATTTTGTCTTTCTTGATTTGGGTACAGCTTTGAGTCCCTGCAGATAATAAGGTTATTTTCTGTCTCTTCTTTTCACAAAATAAATAAATTAAGTCAACTTGCAGTGTGCACATTGTCAATGTCCTGAGAAGTCCCAAAGGCGCATTCTTGGTACCATCCTCAGAGAGCGGAGTGGGAGGTCTTGGCCCAGAGTAAGAAGGAGGGATAAAGTCTGCTGTCCACATTAGCAGGGCCCCTAGGAAGAGCCTTGGATGGACGTGGCTGCCCCCTCCCCAGTCCCAGCACCCCCCACCTCCACACGGGGAACAGAGGAGGGAGCAGCGGGAGGCTGGGGAAGAACGGCCAGCACTTCTGGGCCTGCCAGAAACATCCTGGCCCCACGGTCATGTTTTCAGAGCTGGTGTTCCTTTGAACTCCAAATTAGAACCATGTCTCTGCACAACTTACTCTTGGACTCTAAAACCAAGAGTGTTGGGGTGTTCAGGCAAAATAGCAAAAGAAAAGAAAAAAAAACCCAAGAGTGGAGACCTCCTTGAATGACTGGAGTCCACAGTGACAGAGACCCAGCAGCTCAAATAGGCTGATTATAGCGAATCCCACGAGATAGTTACTGGCCTCACCTTCTCCAATGGTGGCTTCCTGCCAGGACACACTCTTCCCTCCCCCATGGCAATGCTGGACTCAGATCCTGTACTTCCATGGTGTCCGTATTACTCAACCCAAAATGCAGCCCTCTGGGTTTACAATGGGCCATATCTGACAGAGAAATTGTCCAGGAAACCAGAAACAGAGCTGGGCAGCCCTCAGCAAACTCTTGCAGCTCCTTGCAAGCTCTGGATACTGAGTTCTGCTCCTGGGTTTGAGGTGGGAGTGGGGAAGGCCTTCTACTCTGGGTACACTTGCTGCTTGTCATGAGGCCCCTGCCCACCCAGGAAACATGTTAGGGCCTGTGAGGGATTTTCAAATCCAGCTTCTTCTCAGGGAGGGGCGAGGGCTGCAAATCTCTGCTGCTCTGGACACTAGGCAAGAACACTGGTGGCTTTGAGATTCATCCCACATGGGGTTCAAACAGAAAAGCCTGTAGGGCACTGTGGCCTGCCACGTGGCCACCTCTCCTGTTCCTCCTGGGGAAGGCTCCTCCTCCTGTCCTCTCCCTCTGCCAGGAGCCAAGTGCTCCCTGCTGGTTTTCCCCAGCCTCCCTCAAGCCCTCAGGCCTCCACTGCTTGGAAGAGGCGCTCTTGCGGAAACAAAAGCAAAAACACAGCCACGAAACAAGAAAGACACCAAGCCATAAATAACTTAAAAGCCCCAAATAAAACACCCAGCACATCCTGCTTTGAGCAATACTCTTCCCAGAGCCCTAAGGAGGAATTCCAGGCACTGGCTGTAACCACAGCAACCAACTGGCTGACTCCTGTCCACGAGGGAAAAGGCGGGCTTCTCAGGGGAGGGGGGCATCCTGGTGGGACTTCTCTCCCACGGGCACTCTGTACTTTCCTCTTGGCCTTACCCCAGATGTGGCCTGGCTGGAAATGGAAGGCCCCATGAGCTGCCTTTTGCCTCCAGGGACCACAGCTGCTTCTGCCTGCCAGGCCTGAGGCAGCCTTCAAATATGGACATGTTCGGGAGCCAGCCAAGCTGGACCGGGCCTTTGGCTGCACCATTTCAAAACATCCTGCCTGCCAGCCGCAAGGATGTGGATGGGTCAGAGGAGGTAGCCACGAGAATCTAAGGCGGGCAGGGGCTTTGAACACTGCAGTTCTGAACCCACCGTTCAGTCCAAACCCGGCCAGGGAACCGTGTCACGTCATGGCCCTTTAATGCGTTTCCTTCCCCTGCCCTGCCCTCGAAATAATCCTACAAATGTAATCACAGGCTCCTCTGAGGTGTGTCATACAGAAAAACCCTGTGGGCATAAGCAGCGAGGAAGCTTGTCTGCATAGATGTGTGTGCACTTGTGCCTTTATGATGCTTGTCTATGTATGGTGTACATGTACGTATGTCTATACGCATGTGTGTGTTTTGCAGCTCTATATGGGGCCCAGATTCATCAGTAACCAGCACAGCCATCCCATTCATGAAAATGCTGAATCGCTCTGTACTGGTTGGTAAACAGCCACTGTCACCTCAAACGAGCCTCAAATGCCACCTTTGCCACCCAGGGCTGTCCTGGCCCCTCCTCCAAGGACCCACCCAGATTCCAGACTTCACCATCCAGACAAGAAACGGTTAACACCAAATAAAGCAGGAGGTCTGACTGTCACTGGTCAGAGCCTTGCCCCTTCTGGTTGTTAAATATTTGGACTCTGGCCTGCAGGGTCTCCAGGCACGAATGTATGTTTCTGTGTGTGTGAGATCGAAGCTTGCCAACAGGCCCGGGCCTGCCTGGGCCCGCTCAGGAGGCTGCAACCCTTTGGGTCTGGGTGTGATGGCCCTCAAGGGGACCGGGCACTGTCCTGTTCTCCGCGATTAACCCTGGGGCCGCCGCTTTGGCAGGAGCGCTGGCTGGGGGCCCTACTGCTACAGGAGGCGCTGTCCGCTCACGGCGCTGCGCACCCGCCCTCTGCGAGGGCTGCGGCAGAAAGGCGGGGCAGGCCTTTCACGAGGAGGGGCATACGGGGCCCCGGCCCCACTACGTGACCCAGAAGGTGCCCCTCTCCTCCAGCAGGCTGACTGAGCGGTTGGTGAGGGCGGCGGCGTCCTGCGCCAGTTTGTAGCCGAAGAGGCGCATGGCAGGGCCGCAGGCGGCCTGCACCACCTGGGCCAGCTTGAAGGGCATGCTGAAGCGCCACTTCTCGAACTGCTCCGAGGAGTTCTTCTGCGTGGAGTAGATGCCGCTGCCGTCGTGGGCCGCCTGCGTGTTCTTTTGGATCCAGTCCTCCACCTGCGGGGTCAGGGGGATGCCGGCGAAGTGGTACATCTCGCGGGCCTTCTGCAGCGGCCCGCGTGCCACGTCCTCATAGCGCACCAGCATGTAGCGGCCCCGCAGCCAGGCGGGCTGCCGCAGCCCCAGCTCCGCGGACAGGCGGATGCTCTCGCAGTTGCCCCGCAGCCGCTGCACCTCCTCTTCCCTCAGGCCGTCCTGGCCCTCGTCGTCCAGCCACTTCTTCCAGGTCTTATACTTGCCGGCGAAGGCCACCATGCGCGAGGCCAGCACGGCCCGGGGGTCGCGCACCAGCTGGATGACGCGCAGGTCCAGGCGGGGGTCCTCGGCCAAGGGCTGCAGGAACTCCAGCTGCCGGATGCGCACGGCCTTGAGGGCCATGTGCTCCTTGCGGCGGCAGGCCTCTGCGGCCAGCGTCACGTTGAGGGGGCCGCAGCGGCGGTTCTTGCAGTGGTACTTCTCGAAGACCTTCTTGACGAAGGGGGTGCAGACGGGGTCCTCGCACAAGGAGCGGCTGGAGCCCCGGCGGAACATGAACTGAGTCAGGTGGTCCTCTGGCAGCGGCGTGATGAAGTGCTCCAGCACGTACAGGTCGCACAGGAAGAGCTGCTTGAGCACGTCGCGGTACACCAGGGCAGAGCCCGCGGCGTTGGCACCCCCCGGCTCGAAGGACACTGTGCGCTCGATGTGCCACAGCGGCTCGAAGAGGTAGAAGATGTTGCCCTGCTGGTTGAAGAACTCGCCCACAAACGAGGAGCCGGTGCGCGTGGTGGCCATGAGCAGCACGTGGCGCCGGGGCCCCACCACGGCCGGTCTGGGCGGCTCCTCCTCCTTTCTCTGCTCCTCCTCTTCCTCCCCTGCGGCCTCCACGGCTGGCTCCACGCCCAGCTGCAAGCTGAGGTTGCGGAGACGGCTCTGCAGCTGGGAGAAGGCTGAATCAAGCTCGCTCAGGGACAAAAGAGATGCGTTCTCAGCTAAGATTAGGGCTGGGTCGGTGCTGTTGGCATCTGCCAGAGCTTGGGGGATCTGCTTCAGCTTGTCTGAGACCCTGTGAGGACAAAGAAGATCAGGGTCAGTGGCTGACTGGGGACCCCGTCTCCTGGGCAACCCTAAGCAGTCCTCCAAGCAGATCACCAAAACCTGTCTCAGTTGGGTTTCCCCAAAAGCACTTTGAGGCAAGGATTTGTGTTTAAGTAGTTTATTTGCGACACGATCAGAGGAAGAACTGGATGGGGAAGTGAGGCAGGGGAGGAAAGAGGTCCATGATGCATGTGCTGCTAGGAGCAGGTGTGGGCATCGGAGACTTAGTCTGATGGGGATCTGGGGGGGACATTTACTCCCCAGTACTTCCGGCTTGCCAGTGTGCGAGTGGAGAGAAAGCTCTCAGGTGCAGAGCTGTAGGGGCTTGCAGTAGAATCCAATAGGCACAAGCTAGAACGGTCCTTGCTCAGTGACCCAAGTGGGGCATGACGGTGTCCACTATATTGCCCAATCCCTGACCCACCCATCTTAGCTAATGCTTTCTTGCAGGGCTTGTGCCTGGGAGGAGAACAGGCTAAGAAATCTTTCTACATCTAACAGGCCCACTGCACATAGCTGTATGCTGCCAATTCAAAGGGGTAGAGGGGCGTTCCCAGATTAGCCTGTTTGAGGGACATGCCCCTGGAATTGAGCAGTACACAACCTGGCAGCTGCACATGGCAGCCCTGCCCATCAGAGTATCCACAC
Organism: Hylobates moloch; assembly: GCF_009828535.3. Taxonomy (NCBI): domain Eukaryota; kingdom Metazoa; phylum Chordata; class Mammalia; order Primates; family Hylobatidae; genus Hylobates; species Hylobates moloch. The sequence continues at coordinate 67,295,516 of NW_026652278.1, read as the reverse complement.
TAGGACCTTGCCTTTCCACGGGCTCAATGACATCAAGACTTCTATAGGGGATGTGCTGCTAATGCAAGGCCAGGAAGTAAATTAACAGTAATAGTCACAGCCAGCAAATACTGGACACCAACTATGTGCCAGGCACTGGGCTAAATGCTTTTACATTTTCTCATTTAATCTTTATAACAATGCTGGTCCCATTATTAGCCACATTTTACAAAAGAGGAACCGAAGAGTCAGAAATGTTAAGTATCTTGCCTAACCTTTCACAGCTGTAGAGGGCCAACATGGGGGGCTCCAACCCAGGCTGTCTGAGTCCAGAGCCCAAGTCTCACCCCTGTGCAGTCATGAGGACGTGTGCAGGAGCCACAGCCTGGGACACAGGAGGGGCCTGGGGATGGCTTGTTGAAGGAATGTATTTGCAGGTCCACAGAGAGCCCTGCAGTGACCTCCCTGTCCCCACCCGCCCCACCTTGAAAGGAAGATGAAGACTTGGGCTTGCAACCCTCACCTTGATATGATTTTATTTTCCTTTTCGATGAAGACAAAAACTATCACCACAAAGACCAAGAAAAGGGCGTATTTGCTTCTCATCTTCAGGCTGTGCACAAAGTCCTGGCAGTCCTGGGGCAAAGTGAGTCCTTTCTCCATGGGGAAAGGTGGGGCCGTGGGGGCTCCTCGGGCCAGCCTTGGACACTCAGCTCAGGGGCATCACTCAGGACCCAGCTTGTCGTCTTCAGGTGGGGGACACCCTCGTCCTGCGGAGAGACAGGTGGTCAGAACACCCTTGTCTGTACACAAGGAATGCAGAGGATGTCTCTCCACCAGACTTTTGAGGTTCTCAGCCCTGGTTAGCAGCCAGGACCCCAGACCCACTCTCCAGACAGACTGTGCCCCAGAGAGACTGAAGGTCTCTTTAATAGGTCGTTTAAAATGCTAATGAACCATCGGGTTCATCCATCCCACCTCTATCAGTTTCTCCCTTGACCTCACACATCAAAGGCATGTGCATGGAAAAGAATAACCCTTGTAGCATAAATGCTTATAATAGCAAAAAGAGTGCAAACACCTAAATGAAAATGGTGGAGCATCCAGGTAATGGATTTTTATGTGGCCACAAAGAATAATGAGGTGGATCTACACATGTGAATGATCCAGAAAATACATGAGAACACACACACACACACACACACACACACACACACACACACACACACACACAAGGTGCAGACCCTGTGCTTATGCAGGACAGGGCTTCCCAACCTCAGCACTGTTGACATTTTCCACCAGATAAGTGGGGATTGTCCTGTGAATTATAGAATGTTTGACAGCATTCTTGGCCTCTACCCATTAATTGCCAATAGTTGTTTGTTTGTTTTTGAGACAGGGTGTCACTGTGTTGCCCAGGCTGGAGTGCAGTGGCACGATCATAGTTTACTGCAGCCTCAACCTCCCAGGCTCAATTATCCTCCCACCTCAGCCTCCTTAGTCACCACAAGTGCACACCACCACACCCAGCTAATTTTTAAAACTTTTTGTAGAGATGGGGTCTTGTCATGTTGCCCAGCCTGGTCTTAAACTCTTGAGTTCAAGCGATCCACCTGCCTCGGCCTCCCGAAGTGTTGGGATTATAGGCATCAGCCACCACGCCTGGCCCACACTGCTCCTCTGTATATTGCTAAGTGTCTCCTGGGGCGGGAAGGTGGGGGGTGCCAAATCATCCCAGGTGGAGAACCTCTGATGTAGCAAGATCCCATTGAGAAACGAATGCCGGGAAAAATACAGATGCGGGGTACAAATGGACTCTGGCTGCAGGAAAACGCAAGGCCTGGTAACAATGGCTGCATCTAGAAGGTGGATGGGTAGGTGGAGAGAGAAGGTGGAGTGAGGCTTCTGTTTACTATGTAACACTGTGCCTTGTTATACATTTTACCGTGTGTGTGTAAATTATAAAAAATTAACGAAAGAAAAAAATGTGATAGTGCATAAATTCTACCTAAATCCTTAACATGGCCTCAGCCTTCAGGTCTTCACTCTCTAGGCAGCCTTCCCCAGGCTATGCTGAGGTAAGGCTGTACAAAGATTATCATGAGCACCTGGGACTTTGTCATAAAGCCATAAAGCAACAATTGTTCAATACTGAACATCCCTTCAGGCAGGACAGGGAGTTTGTCTAGGCCCCTCATTATCTCTCAATTCTGGGCCAGGCAAGAGATATATAGTTGGTGAACAACAGATGGATAAAGGAAAAAATGACCCTCGACTAAAATAGTATGTATCATCATTATTATTATTATTATTATTATTTTGAGATGGAGTCTTGCTCTGTCACCCAGGCTGGAGTGCAATGTCGCAATTTCGGCTCAAAGCAACCTCCGCCTCAATCAATTCTCCTGCCTCAGCCTCCTGAGTAGCTGGGATTATAGGCATGCATCACTGTGCCCAGCTAATTTTTGTATTTTTAGTAGAGATGGGGTTTCACTATGTTGCCCAGGCTGGTCTTGAACTCCTGACCTCAGATGATCCACCTGCCTTGGCCTCCCAAAGTACTGGGATTACAGGTCATTATTATTATCTAAATAGATAATATCTAACAGGGTCTTGCTATATTGCCCAGGCTGGCCTCAAACTCCTAGGCTCAAGCAATCCTCCCTCCTCAGCCTCCGGAGTAGCTGGGACTGCAGGTGTGCCACTGCACTTGGCTACAAAGTTGTTTATGGCTAGAGCAAATACAGGTGCAGAAAGAAGAGTCTATTCCTTTTTTTTTTTTTCTGAGACGGAGTCTTGCTCTGCAACCCAGGCAGGAGTGTGGTGGTGCAATCTCAGCTCACTGCAACCTCTGCCTCCCGAGTTCAAGTGATTCTCGTGCCTCAGCCTCCTGAGTAGCTGGGATTACAGACGTGTGCCACCACTCCCAGCTAAATTTTGTATTTTTTGGTAAAGATGGGGTTTCACCATGTTGGCCAAGTTGGTCTCAAACTCCTGACCTCAGGTGATCCGCTTGCCTTGGCCTCCCAAAGTGCTGGGATTACAGGTGTGAGCTACTGCGCCTGGCCTAGGAGAGTCTATTCCTAACTGGAATAGTCCTGCCTCTTGCTAATTTTCCTGGGCCTTTTCTCATGAACTTATTAAGTTAATATTTTCTGAGCATTTACCTTGTGCTGGCTTCTGGCCTAGGCACTGAAAATATGGCGGTGAACAAGTAAGCATGGTCTGTGCCCTCCAGGGGCTTGCACTCTGGTTGGGAGGGCCAACCAATGATATGGGCAGCTGAAGTTTACTGAGTGCATATTTCTCTGTGCCAGGTGCCATGCTAAGCACTTGCACTCATCAAATCCTCAGCAAAGCCCTGTGAGGCATCAACTAGCCCATTTTACAGGTGAGGAAACTGAGGTTGAGACAGGTTAAGTAACTGACTTAAGGTTCCTCCAGCAGAAGCCTCTGGCCACCCCTCCCAGGTCCAAGTCATTTGAGTTTCTTGGTGTACCTTGGGGACCCCCAACCTAGCTCCTATGGTGGGGCTTTCTGGCTGACCGTCTCCCTTCCCAGAATGCAAACTCCCCAAAGTCGTGATTCGCATCTAGAATGGCACTTTGCACAGACCAGCTGCCCAAAAATCAATGGTGAGGCTGGTGCCTGGCAGCTGTTGGCATGAATGTGTAGAATGGCCAGTGAGGCTACGTCCCCCATGCACCCTGTTTAGCCTGTGGTGGGGTGTGAGGCCACCTACCCCACTGAGAGGGTGAGAACCACCACTGAGTTTTCAGAGTACGAGGTGTTGAAATCCTGACTTTCTGTCCTCTCCAATCTCAGGTTGTCTGGGGCTGATGATGTGAGAGAAGCAGAAGGAGCTGGGGTTAGAAGTCCTGGGCTCTAGTCCTTCCTGTGTCTCTACCATGCTGTGCAACCTTGTATAAGTGACAACCTCTCTGGGCCTGTTTGTAGCATGAAAAGGGCAGTCCCTGCTGATAAAGGTACTGTGAGGAACATATCTGATGCATGGCAAATGCTCATGAAATAGGAGAGGGGTGAAAAGGCAGGTGTGGGTGGGGGAGCTGCCCTAGCTACCCCCTCCCTTCTGGGCTTGGCACCTTGGTAAGGTATAGAAGTTGGGGTGCCTAAATGACAAGCCTCTGAACCTTCTCCTTCCCTCCCTTCCAGGGACTATTTCGATTTTTAAGTTGCTGTTCCAGCCTCCTCATCCCCAGAGCAACATAGCGTTCCTAAGATCCTTCCTGACGCTGCCCTAAAAGGAAGAAGCAAAGCTGGACACTCGGACAGGAAACCCAGGCAGGCTGCTGGCTCCCTTGCCCTGCCCAGATAGCTGCCCCTCTGTTTAGCTTTGGAAACCTAGCAGGCAGGTGGGCAGGCAGGTGAGAGAGGTTTGGAACTTCCTAGAGCTGAGAATGGGGAGAGGGCATGGTGCCAGGAGGTCACAGGGCCATGAAGGAAGGGGATAGGGCCCGGATGGGGGTTACTCAGCAAAGCCCCACACAGAACTCACCATGCAGGAGGCCCTTTACAAGAAGCAGGCCTGTGACACCTGTGACATCAGATGAACCTTTGTATCACTTCTCTCCCACTTCCATCGTGCAAGAGCTAGGCCTGCCTCCCTTGCTTAGTTCATGGGAAGAACCGAAAAATCTCTTCCTCCTTCTTGGTCCCTCCTAGCCCCTAGTACTCAATACCTTTCATCCAGCCAGGCATGGTGGTTCATGCCTGTAATCCCAGCACTTTGGGAGGCTGAGGCAGGTGGACCTGAGGTCTGGAGTTTGAGACCAGCCTGGCCAACATGGTGAAACCCTGTCTCTACTAAAAATACAAGAATTAGCCAGGTGTGGTGGTGGTTGCCTGTAATCCCAGCTATCTGGGAGGCTGAGGCAGGAGGATTGCTTGAACCTGAGAGGTGGAGGTTGCAGTGAGCCAAGATCGTGCCATTGTACCCCAGCCTAGGCACCCAGAGTAAAATTCTGTCTCAAAAAAAAAAAAAAATAATAACCTTTCATCCCTTCAATGCCCCAGCAACTACATAACAGCCCAAGGGACAGGTGGCATCCCCTGCTTGGGCCCACTGGGGGCCTCTTTGCAGGGTGCCAGGGCCAACAGGGAAGCATGCCAGAGGCATGTGCCAGGCCAGCTCTGCTTGAGTGCAGCAGGCAGTGGGACAGCTCCCTTGGCCCAGTTTTGTCCAGCACTCTGCACGTTGACAGCAAACACCAGAGGCAGGAAAAGAGGCACGGTGCTGAGTTCTTTCAGGGCAGTGACCATCTGGTGAGTGCACACCATGTGCCAGGCCCTGGGCAGAGCCAGCCCAACCTTCTAGGTGCTGGCTGGGATGTGGACTCCTATCCCACCTATGATACAGTTCTCAAATCACTGTCCTCCCTCTGTCTCATGTCCTCACCTGCCTGCCACCTCCCAGCTGTCTCATCTGGCTTCTTCCCCCATCCCTCCACCAAATAATGCTCCCGATGGCATCCACAATCTCCTGGGGGCCTAGTGTGGCTGGTGTGGGCTTCTCATCCTCCATGCTGCATCGCCTGCTCCCTGCCTGCTGAGGCCCACACTCCTGCTGGCCTCCCCACACCCCCTCCTGCTTCCCTGGCTTCCTCAGGCCCGGCCTCTTCTATGGGATCACATGTGGGCAGCCACCCAGAGAGGGGAGCACCTGAGCACTGATTACAACTGTGCTGCCACCCAGCTTCTCAGCCACATGGAAACTTCTTGGAGGCACAGACAATAAGGCAGCTCCTGCTTCAAACACTCCATGCACTACTTGGTAAAACAAAAGCCCTGTAAGGGCCTTCGAGATCCAGACTCTGCTCACCCTTCCCACCTCTTCTCCCAACACCTCCACTCCGGCCCTTCCTGCCGCTCCCCACCTGGGGGCTTCTGCATCAGCTGGTCCCTCTGCCCCGGCCAGATCTGCTCTGGCTGGCTCATTCTAAGCAATCAGGACTCAGCTCAAATGCCCCCCCACTCTGGAGTACTTCCTGACCCCTGACCTAATGTGGGCCACCCCCATCACTTTCCCTCTCGGCACCCTGCTTTACTCCCTTCATAGATGGAAATGCGCTTGCTGATGGCCTCTCATCCCCCAGAACATTGACTCCGGGAGAGGAGAGCTTCATCTGTCTGCTCCACCCTTGCATCTCCAGTGCCCAGAATTGTACCTGGCACAGAGTGGGTGCTTCATAAATACTTGCTGAATGAATGAATGAATGAATGAACGAATCAATGTCCTTCCCAAAGCATTGAGCCTAGTGCAAGATGCTTAATCGTTCTAAGTTGACAGAAGATATGAAGAGGAAGAAAAAAAGGCAGTTGCTCCATAGATGGGTGGCCCACGTGTGCACAGGCTGTGAGCGTGAGCGTGTAGGCCACACGTGCATGCTAAGGGCGTGTGCTGGGAACCTGTGCTGGGAGCATGGTGTGAACCATAGCCACCGACTTTGGGCAAAACTTCACACTTGGGACTGCACATAACTTTAGTCTCTTGAATTCTTGTTTCCATCCAGCCTCTCACAGCTATGGGGTAACAATGGGGAGGGCAGAAAACAGCCTAAGCCATCCGCAGACAAATGTGAGTGAGGGAACGCTGTGGAAAAAGGGGGCTGTGAGCTCAGGCCGGGCAAGCCCCAGCAAGTGAGGCTTCGGCTTCCCTCCCTTCTCTCCCCCAGGGGTCTTTCTGCTCAGGCCTCCCTCGTGACTTGGCAAGGTGCCTCCCAGAGAACGAGTTTTCTACTTGGATGGCCTCCAACCAGGCCCTTCCACTGAGGCCCAAAATGGACTGCAGCCCGTTCCAGTCTCCTCTGTGGAAGGTGGGGGTCCCAGCAAGTCGGCTGTGATAAGGGACAGCCCTGCCAGACATTGCATCAGGCAGCAAAACTCCACTCCCTTCGCCTGCCTGGGGCCAAGAGCACAGTGGGGTGGGGTGGGGTAGGGGGAGGTTGAGGGGGTGCTCAGCTGTTGCTGGCCCGGCCTCTCGGCCTTTCCCACCAGCTGGAGGAGGAACTGCATGGGAAAAGAGGAGCCAAGGGAGGGCAAGAGCTGGTGACAGAGGAGCTCCGAGGCAGAGTGGGAGCGCTGAAACCCACTGCGGGAAAGCTCCACATGTGCTGGGTGCTGGGAGGCTGCCCCCACCTTGTTGCCAAACACCTTGGAGTGGGCTCTTTTGTGAGTTTTCTCAGAATCTGCAGAGTGGAGAGAGGCGGCAGGGGAGGCCCCAGGCCACTGGCACAGTAGGGCAAGGAAATGGAGCTCCTATGCCAGTCTGCCCTGGTTTTTATTTTTTAATTTTGTTCTTATAATTTAGCCCAAAATGTCAACTGCCTCGGTTTTAGATGAGAGCTTGTCCATCCGGTGGCCTGTCCAGCCCAGATTCCATTTCACTTGGGGACAGCCAGAGACAGCGTGGGAAGGCCAAGGCCACCCAATCAGGAGGGTGGTGTCTGACAGGAGACTAAATGCCCAGCCCAGAGGCTGCTGAATGAGCCAGTGAGCGAAAGAAGAGCAGGAATGAAAGAACAGGAAGCGAATGAATGCCTGGCTCCAGCTCCCCCACCACCTCCACCCCCCTGCACCCAGTACAGCCCCGGGGCTATGAGGCTATGTTACTCCCGAGAGCATCTGAGCACCCCAGGGCTCCAGCTTCCTCTTCCCCTCCCAAGAAAGAACCGATCTTTGATTTCCTTTTGTCCAACCGCTGCCAAGACTGAGTAGAAGCAGGCAAAGGTGTGTCACCTGCGTGTCAGTGGATGTCCATGTAGCTGTAAAGGGGCGAGTGCCACAGGTGGATCTTGGGGCTGAGGGCCAGCCTGGCAGGGGTGGGGCTGCCACAGACTCTGAGCCAGCCCGAGCCAGGACAGGCCTGGCTGCCCCTTGGCCCGTTATGCCCACGTGGGGCTGTGGGGGAGCACACTTTCTTGCTCCCTTTGGACACGATCCCTTCCAACAGCTGCAGGAAGTGCAGGACCTCAGGTTGGAGAGGTAGGAACTGACCTACACCTCCTGGCTTCACTGCACCTGCCTGGTTAGGAGCTGTGGCTGAGGCTGGTGTCCAGGATGCCCTCAACCATGTAGCCGGGCAGCCCTGGGAGGAGTCTGCTGGCTCATTCAGAACCGACCTGGACGTGGACCAAGATTCATGGCCAAGGAAGTGGCCCAAGTCCAGCATGGGAGAAGCATGGTGAGCTTCTTATCAGAGCCGGCAGGCTGGGTAACTGTGGTGCATTGGCACAGTGAAAGCAAGCCATGCAGGGGGCACCATCGCAGATGCAGAGCTACAAAAACATAATGTTACGATTCTTTTCGCCTTATATCCTTTGATTTATTTATTTTTTGGGGGGGGACAGGGTCTCACTCTGTCACCCAGGCTGGGGTACAGTGGCATGATCTTGGCTTACTGCAGCCTTGACATCCCAGACTCAGGCAATCCTCCCACCTCAGCCTCCCAAGAAGCTGGGAGCACAGGCGTGTGCCACCATGCCTGGCTACATTTTTTCTTAAATCATTTACGGAGGCTGGGCGCGGTGGCTCATGCTTGTAATCCCAGCACTTTTGGAGGCTGAAGGGGGCAGATCACGAGGTCAGGAGTTCAAGACCAGCCTGGCCAACGTGGTGAAACCCCGTCTCTACTAAAAATACAAAAATTAGCTGGGTGTGGTGGTGCATGCCTGTAATCTCAGCTACTTGGGAGGCTAAGGCAGGAGAATTGCTTGAACCAGGACCTAGGAGGCAGGGATTGCAGTTAGCCGAGATCCCACCACTGCGAGACTCCGTTTCGAAAAAAAAAAAAAATTTTGGAGACAGGGTCTCTCTGCATTGCCCAGGCTGGTATTCTCTTTTATACTGTTTGAATATTTGGTAACCATACACCTGTATCACTTTAATAACCAAATCTAAAATTTCAAAAGAGGAATGTATTATTACTTTGGAAGTGGTAGGAAAAATACATTAGAAGAGGGCAGGACTGGAGGCCAGGAGCCCAGTCAGTCTCTTCTGCAAGGGTCCAGGAGAGAGCAGGCGGCTGAGCGAGGCAGTGGAAGAGAGGTAGAGGGGGAGGTGACACCCATGAGATGTTTGAGAAGTCAAAATGATGCTAGCACCTGCTCCACACGGATGCCCCCAGAGGACATCACGCTTGGTGAGATAAGCTGGTCACCAAAGGACAAATACTATACAATCTCATTTATCTATGAGGTACCCAGAGCGCCAAAATCATAGAGACAGACAGAAGGGTGTCTGCCAGGGGCTAGGATGAAGGGCCGGGGGTTAATGTTTAATGGGGATAGTTTTGGTTCTGCAAGATGAAAGGAGTTCTGCAGTGGAAGAGTGGGGAGGGTTGCCCAACAGTGTGAATGTACTTAGTGCCACTGAACTGTACACCTGAAAATAGTTAAAATGGTCAATTTTATGCTATGTACATTTGACCCAATAAATAAAGAAACAACGGCCAGGCATGGTGAGGCCGAGACAGGAGATTGCTCGAGCCCAGGACTTTGAGACCATCCTAGCAACATAGCAAGCCCCTGTCTCAAAAAACAAAACAAAACAAAACAAAACCAACCAACCAACCAACCCAGGAAAATACCCCAAGCAATGCCTGTGGGTGAGAGGAGGTTATGGGGACAGAGGAAGCTAGGAGGAGCCCAGCTCTTGCCTGGGACAGTAGTCTTGTTCTCCACGATACCCACAGTGCCTGGCACGCGGCAGGGCTCAATGAATGTTTGTGAAGCAAATGAATGGACTTGTGCGCTGCCTTAAAGAGTTAGCTGTTGTTTCCTGTAGGCTGGCTTTCTTCCCCCAGAACCAGCAGAATATTGGGCACATACAAGATGCTTAATTAATACTCCACTGAAAAAAGAAGGCCAGCATAAAGTTAATTTATTGCCCAGAAAGATGCTTATGTTATGACGCTGCACCAAAAAATAGGACACACCAGTATCTCCAGTTGCAGTCTATTTTATAAAAAAAAAAAGGGGGTGTATACATGCATATGCACACACACACATATACACAGAGATACATACGTGGGGGGGCGGGTAGAGAGAGAGAGAGGGAGAGAAAGAGAGTGAGTCTTGGCACAACGTCTGACAAAGTTAGCAATGAATCTCTCTGTAGCTATGGGTGCTTTCAGTTTCCTTGCTTTTACTTATTGTCTCTGAGGCCCTATGACCTTAGCCAAGGAACTTAAACCTCTTTGAGTACAGTTTCCTCACAGGTGAAATAGGGACATTTACAGAAACTGTTGTATACCTTTGTCCCTTGCTTGGCTTGTCTTTCATGAAATGAGGGAGGAGGTGGAGGCACAGCGAGCCTGGGAAATGGCACAGAACTGCTGCCAATCCATTCCACACCACAGCTGGCAACGATCTTGACCCAGCTAATTTTATATTATTACTCACATGCCTTTATATGTTCTTGTGAATAAGAACAGGCCAGATTTTATTGTGCTTTGCTTTATTACGCTTCACAGATACTGTGTTTTCTACAAATCAAAGGTTGTGGCAGCCCTGTCTTGAGCAAGTCTTTTCAGTGCCATTTCTCCAAAAGCATGAGCTCTCTGTGTGTCTCTGTGTCACATTTTGGTAATTCTCGCAATATTGCAGATGTTTTCATTATTATTATATCTGTTATGGTGATTTGTGATCAGTGATTGTTGATGTTACTATTGTAATTGTTTTGGGGTGCCACAAACCACACCCATAGAAGACGATGGATTTAATCGATAAATGTCTGTGTTCTGACTGCCCCACCAACCAGCCATTCCCTGGTCTCTTTCCTTCTCTCCAGGCCTCTCCTTGTTCCCTGAAATGCAACAATATTGAAATTAGGCCAATTAATAATCCTGCCATGGCCTCTAAGTGTTCAAGTGAAAGAAAGAGTCGCACTTTTGTTGCTTAAAATCAAAAGCTAGAAATGATGGAGCTTAGTGAGGAAGGAATGCTGAAAGCCAGAAAGGCTAAAAGTGAGGCCTCTTGCACCAGTTAGCCAAGCTGTGAGCGCGAAAGACAAATTCTTTTTTTTTTTTTTTGAGACAGACTCTCTCTGCCCAGGCTGGAGCACAGTGGTGCGATCTCGGCTCACCGCAAACTCCACCTCCTGGGTTCAGGTGATTCTCGTGCTCAGCCTCCCGAGTAACTGGGATTACAGGTGCCTGCCACCACACCAGGCTAATTTTTGTATTTTTAGTAGAGAGGGGGTTTCCTCATGTTGGCCAGGCTGGTCTTGAACTCCTGACCTTAAGTGATCTACCCACCTCAGCCTCCCAAAGTGCTGGGATTACAGGCGTGAGTCACTGCGCCCGGCTGGAAAAGTTCTTGAAGGAAATGAAAAGGGCTACTCTAGGGAACACACAAATTATAATAAAGTGAGACGGACTTGCTGCTGATACGGAGAAAGTTTGAGTGGTCTGGATAGAAAATCAAACCAACCACAACATTCCCTTAAGCCAAAGCCTAAACCAGAGCACGTCCCTAACTCTCTTCAATTCTAGGAAAGCTGAGAGAGACAAGGAAGCTGCAGAAAAGTTGGAAGCTGCTAGCTTTGGTTGGTTCATGAGGTTTAAGGAAAGAAGACATCTCCAAACATAAAAATGCAAGGTAAAGCAGGAAGTGCTGATGGAGAATTGGCAGCAAGTTATCCCAAGGATCTAGCTAAGATCACTGAGGAAGGTGGCTACAATAATCAACAGGTTTTCGATATAGACCAAACAGCCTTCTATTGGAAGAAGATACCATCTAGGACTTCCACAGCTAGAGAGGAGAAGTCAATGCTTGGCTTCAAAGCTTCAAAGGACAGACTGATTCTCTTGTTAAGGGCTAAGGTAGCTGGTGACTTTAAGCTGAAGCCAATGCTCATTGACCCTTCTAAAACTCCTAGGGACCTTAAAAATCAAGCAAGATGTACTCTGCCTGTGCTCTGTAAATGGAACAGGCCTGGATGACAGCATATCTGTTTATAGTATGATTTATTCAATATTTTAAGCCCACTGTTGACACCTACTGCTTAAAATATTACTGCTCATTGACAATGCACCTGGTTTCCCAAGAGCTCTGATGGACAGGTAAGAGGAGAGTAATGTTTTCATGCCTGTTAACACAACATTAATTCTGCAGCCCATGGATCAAGGAGTAATTTTGACTTTCAAGTCTATTTTTAAATTAATTTTTTTTTTTTTTTTTTTGAGACAGGGTCTTCTTACTCTGTCACTCAGGCTGGAATGCAGTAGCATGATTATGGCTTACTGTAGCCTCAAACTCCTGGGCTCAAGTGATCCTCCTGTCTCAGCCTCCCAAGTAGCTGGGACTACAGGTGCATGGTATTTCACCTGGCTAATTTTTGTTGTTGTTTTTGAACAGAGTCTCGCTTTGTCACCCGGGCTGGAGTATAGTGGCGTGATCTTGGCTCACTGCAACCTCTGCCTCCCGAGTTCAAGTGATTCTCCTGCCTCAGCCTCCCAAGTAGCTGGGATTACAGGTGCCCGCCACCAGTCTTGGCTAATTTTTGTATTTTTAGCAGAGACAGGGTTTCATCATGTTAGCCGGGCTGGTCTTGAACTCCTGACCTCAGGTGATCCACCCACCTCAGCCTCCCAAAGTGTTGGGATTACAGATGTGAGCTACTGCGCCCGGCCTCCTGGCTAATTTTTAAATTTTAATTTATAGAGATGTCTCACTATGTTGCCCAGGCTGGTCTTGAACTCCTGGCCTCAAAGAATCCTCCTGCCTTGGCCTCCCAAAGTGCTGAGATTATAGACGTGAACGACCATATCTGACCCTCAAGTTACATTATTTAAGAAATACATTTCGTAAGGCTATAGCTGCAGCAGACAGTGATTCCTCTGTTGGATCTGGGCAAAGTAAACTGAAAACCTTCCATTGTAGATGCCAGTAAGAATATTTGTGACTCAGGAGAGGAGGTGAAAATATCAACATGAATAGGAATGTGGAAGAAGTGGATGCTAATTTGGAAGAAGTGGATGCTAAGAAGTGGATGGAAGAAGTGGATCCATGTGGATGATTTTGAGGGGTTTAAGACTTCAGTGGAGAAATGAACTGCAGATGTGGTGGAAGTAATAAGAGAAAACTAGAATTAGACATGAAGCCTGCAGATATGAGCGAATTGCCGCAATCTCATGATAAAATCTGAATGAATGAGTTGCTTCTTATGTATGAGTCAAGAAAGTGGTTTTTGAGATGGAAGCTACTCCTGGTGAAGATGCTGTGAATGACAACAAAGGATTTGGAGCAGGGTGTCCAGTCTTTTAGCTTTCCTGGGCCACACTGGAAGAAGAATTGTCATGTTCTACACATAAAATACACTAACAACTAACGATATGTGATGAGAAAACAAACAAACAAAAAACGCAAAGAAAATCTCATAATGTTTTAAGAAAATTTACAAATTTGTGTTGGGCCACATTCAAAGCAGTCCTGAGCTGCACGTGGCCTGCAGGTTGGACAAGCTTGATTTAGAATATTCCATAAACTGTCTGGGTGCAGTGGCTCACACCTGTAATCCCGTCACTTTGGGAGGCCCAAGCGGGCCCAGGAACTCCTTGAGCCCAGGAGTTCGAGACCAGCCTGGGAAACATAGTGAGACTGTGTCTCCCCAAATAATAAAAACATAGGTTGGGTGTGGTGGCACGCACTTGTGGTTCCAACTACTCGGGAGGCTGAGGCGGGGGCATTGCCAAGGGCTGCTGCAAGCCATGATCATGGCATTGCACTCCAGCCTGGGCAACAGAGCAAGACCCTGTCTCAAAACACAAAAAAACAAAAAACAACAAAAAAAAAAAAAGAAAGAAATTGCCACAGCCACCTTAATCTTCAGCAGTTAGTCAGCAGCCATCAACGTTGAGGCAAGACCCTTCCCAGCAAAAAGACTACAACTCGCTTGCTAAAGTCTCAGATGATTGTTAGCATTTTTTTCAGCAAATAAAGTATTTTTAAGTTATGTACTTTTTTTAGACATGCTACTGTACACTTAATAGACTACAGTATAGTATAAACATAACTTTTTTTTTTTTTCAGACAGAGTTTTGCTCTTGTTGCCCAGGCTGGAGTGCAATGGCATGGATCTCGGCTCACTGCAACCTCTGCCTCCCGGGTTCCAGCGATTCTCCTGCCTCAGCCTCCCGAGTAGCTGGGATTACAGGTGCCTGCCACCATGCCTGGCTAATTTTTTGTATATTTAGTAGTGACGGGGTTTCACCATGTTGGCCAGGCTGGTCTCGATCTCCTGACCTCAGGTGATCCGCCTGACTTGGCCTCCCAAAGTGCTGGTATTACAGGTGCGAGCCACTGCACCCGGCTATGTAAACGTAACTTTTATATGCACTGGGAAACAAAAAAATTTGTGTGACTTGCTTTATTGTGATATTAATTTTGTTGCAGTGGTCTGGAACTGAACCTGCAATATCTCTGAGGTATGCCTGTAACAGCCAAAATATAGAATGTCTTAGGGCTTCCCCACAAAAGGTTTTGGGGTTTTGGGAAAATTTGGGGAAGGCCACTGGAGTGTGTCTGGAGTGTGAACATAATCCCCTATGAGTATTTCAGCAGAAAAAGGCAGAGGGCAACTGCCCAAAGAAAGCACAGACGTGCAGGGCAGAATGACAGTCTACGTGACGCCATTTTTCATATATTTAATTAGCAAAGAACAAAATGCCCTGGAATATACTGTGTGGGTGAATTTCGGGGGAACTGACTGGCAGAGACGTGAGGCTCATCGAGTGGCCAGGGGCTCCTCCACATTGCCCAGACTCTTTCGCAGTCAGGCTGAGGCCATATGACTGGTTCTGACAGGTAGGATGTGGGCAAAAGTGATGTAAGCCACTTCGCTTAAAATTATCCCACACATTCATCCAGGCCTCTCTCCCTTGGCTGTGGCAACAGTGGAGGCCACATGTTCCAACTGGCTTAGTTCACAATGGAAGCAGCCTGGATATCCCTGGGATGCTGCTTAGAGAGCCACCCCATCTGCATCAGATGTGATGCAGGATTAAAAACAAGTCTTTGCTGTGTTAAATACTAAGATTTGGGGGACTAATTGTTCCTACAACATAGCCCGTCCGGTCCTAATACATAATGTTCATGGGAGTGTCCTTTCTGAAGAACGATTTGGCCAAACCATCACAGTTTTAAATATGCATACTCTTTGCTATGGGCTGAATGTTTGTGCCCCTCTAAAATTTTTGTGTTGTAATCGAATCCCAGTGTGCTGGCATTAAGAGGTAGGGCCTTTGGGAGGTGACTAGGTCACCAATGTGGAGCCCTCATGAATGGGATTAGTGTTCTTTTTAGAGGCTGGGCATGGTGGCTCGTGCCTGTAATTCCAGCACTTTGGGAGGCGGGGGCAGGTGGATCACCTGAGGGCAGGAGTTCGAGACCAGCCTGACCAATATGGAGAAACCCCGTCTCTAATAAAAATACAAAATTAGCTGGGTGTGGAGGCATATGCCTGTAATCTCAGCTACTCAGGAGGCTGAGGCAGGAGAATTGCTTGAACATGGGAGGTGGAGGTTTCGGTGAGCCAAGATCACACCATTGCACTCCAGCCTGGGCAACAAGAGCAAAACTCTGTGTCAAAAAAAAAAAAGAAAAATTATTAGAGCCCTAAGGGCGCTTGTCTGCTCCTTCCACCAGGTAAGGATGCCACAGGTAGGCACCATCTTGGAAGCAGAGAGCAGCCCTCCCCAAATCAAATCTGCTGGCTCCTTGATTTTGGACTTCCCAGCCTCCAGAAACATGAGCAATAAATTTCTGCTATTTGTAAGTTTCTCAGTATATGGTATTTTGTTATAGCAGCCCCAAAGGACTGCTATAATGCTCTTCGACCCAGGAATTCCACTTCTAGGAACTAATTTGGCTATACACTTGCATGGATACAACAAGGACACACACAACAATAAATCAATTATAATTACAAAAGGCTAACCATGACATTAATGCATGTTACTAGGCAAAACCAAAACCAAAACAAAAAACAGCAACTTGTTAGCTCAATGTTAGGTACATTTATCAGTGCAATACTCTGTAATGATTAAAAAGAAAGAGGAAGTTCTGGAGGGCTGACATAAAATGCTGTTCAAGACATGAGTGATAAAATCAAGGGCAAGAGTATGCGTGGCATGCTACCAACTGCCTACAAACTGGATGGGATCCATGTAAATGCTGGATATCTTTGGAGATGGAAACAAGAGATTGACAAGAGTGGTTGAGAGAACTGGGGAATGGGTGGGAATTGTCACTGACTTTTAACTTCTACTTTCTTCTATTGTTTAAATTTGTTACCATGTTACTAAAATAAAACATCAATATAAGAGAAAGTTATAAAAATAACGGAAATAAAAAGCATATGGAGTTGTGTCCCAATCCATCATCCTACACACAATTAGCACTTAATATTTACTTGAATAACCAAGTCCATCTAAGCAGCTTTGTGAGGAACCTAACCCAGAACAAGCAAGAGGGATCCTGACAAAGATGGTGACTGTACCAGGTTTCCAACTGTTTTTTTTGTTTTGAGACAGGGTCTTGCTCCATTGCCTAGGCTGGAGTGCAGTGGTGTGATCATGGCTCACTGCAGCCTCAACCTCCTGGACTCAAGTGATCCGCCTGCTTCAGCCTCCCAAATAGCTGGGATCACAGGCATGTGTCACCACACCTGGCTATTTTTTTTAAAAAACTTTTTGGAGAATCATGGTCTTTCCCTGTTGTCCAGGCTGGTCTGGAACTCCTGGGCTCAAGCTGAGGCTGGCAAATTATTTTCTCCTCCCTTCCTCCCTTCCTCCCTCTCTCCCCCCCTCCCCCCTCCCCCCTTTCCTCTTTCCCTCCCTCCTTCCTTGCCTCCCTCCCTCCCTCTCTCCCTCCCTTCCTTCCTTCCTTCCTTCCTGAGCCTCGCTCTGTCACCCAGGCTGGAATGCAGTGTCGTGATCTCAGCTCACTGCAACCTCCACCTCCTGAGTTCAAGAGATTCTCCTGCCTCAGCCTCCTGAGTAGATGGGATTTACAGGCGAGTGCCAGCATGCCCGGCTAATTTTTACATTTTTGTAGAGATGGTGTTTCACCATTTTGGTCAGGCTGGTCTCGAATTCCTGACCTTAAGTGATCCACCAGCCTCAGACTCCCAAAGTGCTAGGATTACAGGTGTGAGCCACAACACCCGGCCTGGCAAATCATTTTCATCTCATGAATAAAAGCTAATAGGTTGGTAATTGGCAGCCTGGAGCACTTTGATGAGAAGAATCCTGAGGTCAGGCTTGTTTTGTGTGGGAAAGAATGTGGCAGTTGATTAGTGATGTCTGCTGTGTGTATAGATAGGGTGTATTAGGCTGTTTTTGCACTGCTATAAAGATATACCTGAGACTGGGTAATTTATAAAGAAAAGCAGTTTCATTGGCTCCTGGTTCTGCAGGCTGTACAGGAAGCATGGTGCTGGCATCTGCTTGGCTTCTGGTGAAGCCTCAGGGAGCTTTCAATCATGGAGGAAAGCGAAGCAGGAGCAGGCACTTCAAATGGCAAAAGCAGGAATGAGAGAGAGAGAATGGGGAGGTGCCACACAGTTTTAAATGACCTGATCTGGCAAGAACTCACTATGAGGAGGACAGCACCAAGCCATGAGGGATCCACCCCCATGACCCAAACACCTCCCACCAGGCCCCACTTCCAGCATTGGGGATTACAATTCAACATGAGATTTGGGTGCGGACAAATATCCCAACTATATCACAGGGGAAGGGCTGGCACATGTGCCATGTACTTGTTACCCCTACTTTAGGAGGAGGTGGCTAAGGAAGGCTAGGAATCTTCTGGGCCCTGGAGTCCTTTTTCTTCCCTCATCCCTCATGTGCCCTATTTTTTCCCATTTTGGTCATGCTCATTATTGCAAAACGCTGTGCTTATTTGTGGAGTTTGGAGCTTTTGTCAGTTTTATCAATCAGCAACCTTTTGACCAGAAATGTGTGCATGTACGTATACATGCAATGGGTGCATCATACGTGCACATGCTCGGGAGAAGCCCATGGAAGCTGTGAGGGGACCATGGGCTAGCCTTCAATGGCTACACGATGGCCACAGCTTCCCATTTTGTTCTGCACCTCTGTAAAGATGGCTCCATTACAGGATTTCTGAGATAACCGGGTAGAGAAAAACTCTCTATGCATAAGTCTAGGATCCCTAATTCTTGCTCTATCCTCCTTCCTGACCTTCTCAGGAGACTTTCTGCTCCTGGAGAATGATCAAGTAAGGGACAGGACAGAGAGGAGAATTTCTTTTGCTTCCTGTTTTCTTCCAACCCTACTTCTATTTCCTCTGTCTTTTTTTTTTTTTTTTTTTTTGAGACAGAGTCTCACTCTGTCACCCAGGGTGGAGTGCAGTGGCGAAATCTTGGCTCAACGCAACCTCCGCCTCCTGGGTTCAAGCGATTCTCCTGCCTCAGCCTCCCGAGTAGTTGGGATTACAGTTAGGCACCACCACGCCCAGCTAATTTTTTTGTATTTTTAGTACAGACAGGGTTTCACCATGCTGACCAGGCTGGTCTTGAACTCCTGACCTCAAGTGATCTGCCCCCCCTCAGCCTCACAAAGTGCTGGGATTACAGATGTGAGTCATCGCGTCGGCCTCCTCTGTTTCTATACAGTGGCAACAGAATTTGAATCCTCTAGAGCTTCCTCAAACTCCCACTTAGTGGTCCCATTGACAGCAGGAAGGGGTTTTATTCCTGTGATGAAAGGAGGAACTCCAGCCTCTTTACTTCTTATTCTTTTTTTTTCCTGCTCCCATCCTGACTTCAACCTCTTGTGGTCTGTCCAACATCTCTGCACTAGATCTGTAGGAGAAGCAGCGGTTAGGGAGAGAGGGGCCACAGGGGTCTTGGGCAGCAGGGGGCTTGGTCCGCATGTGTCTGCTGCTATCCTCTGGCTGATCTATGGCCACAGAGGAGCCCATCTACTCTCGGTCTGCCGGTGGAAACAGAGGTCAATTGTCTAACTGCTCTGAGCATTGGACAGATGGCCCTGAACTTGGACAGACTTGGAGTGGGTCCCAGCTCTCCCACTTACTCTCTGCTGACGTTGGGTGAGGAATTTAACTTCTCTGAGCTTAGGCTGGCCCCACAGGGTTGTGAGCATCAAGGAAGCTGTGTGAGCTCTGAAAACTGGGAAGATTGCACACAGGCTGGGCATTATTGCTGGTCTGAACAAATGTCAGCCAGAACCTGTCTATCCCAATGGCACTGTTGTTTGGTATTTCTTGGGTACGTCTCTCCCCATGCTGGGCTGCAGGGGAGGGACACTGGCTGATCCACTTCGGGTTTATCTTATAGAACCAGCCCAGGCGATCTCTGCCTGCTGCAACTATTCCTATCGGTCAAGGGCCCACCTTTCCAGCATTATTTACAGGGACACTCACCTAACATGTCAGGCCTTGGGCCTGGGCACACCTGGACATGGCCATGGCCAAACGGTTTCTCAGCTAAGAGGGCAAGTCAATTTCCACCCCAGGTCAAAGCTGACGGATGGGAAGGGGCTGCCTGGAGTGCTGTATTTGAAAATACGAGTGCTGCGATTGCTCCGTGACATCTATCATGGGTAGAGGATGGCGCAGCTATTGTGAATCTGCTGTGGCTGTTTTAGAGGACTGGTTTTCAACTCTGACAGCATGAGAATCATCCAGAGAAGTTTAAAAATCACTGAGGCCTGGGTGCCACCTCCAGATTCAGATTGCATTGGTGTGGGTATTGCCTGGGCATCAAGATTACTTAAAGCTCCTTAGGTGATTCTAACCTAGAATCAGCAAAGATGGAGAGCCACTACTTTTAGAGCACCCAACTTCACTACCCTGGCGCTCTTACAGACAGCGGGAGCTGCTGACTGCACACACACTAGCTATCAGCAAGGCCAGAGTGGCAGCGGGCTGCTGAATCTCTTGCTAACCAGGGAGGGATGCCAGGAGAACAGGTCTGTGTCCCTTGTTTTACTACTTAGTAATAAAAAACAACACTGATACGCATACAATAACTTGGATGAATTTCCAGGGAACTGTGCTGAGTGAAAACAGCCAATCACAAAAGGTTACACACTGCATAATTCCATTTATAGAACATTCCTGAAATGACATAACTGTAAGAATGGAGAACAGACTAGTATTGCCAAGGGTCAAGGAAGGGGTGGGGGCAGGAGGGAAGTGAGTGTAGTTATAAAAGGGCACCACAAGGGATTCTGTATGAGGTCAATCTTCTGGTTGTGACATTAGGCTAGGATTTCACAAAATGTTACCATGGGGGAAGTGGGTAACAGATTCATGAGACCTCTCTGTACGATTTCTTAAGATTGCATGTGAATCTACTATTATGTCAAAATGAAACCATGTAATGAAAAGGAAAAAAAGAAAAGAAAACTAGCTCCCACAACAGGAGGCAGGGTTTCAAGAGATCTTTGCAAGTTGGAACTAGAGGTGGGGCAGTAAGATTGAGCAGAAATGGCCTTTCTAGGGCAGAGGAGTGAACTAGTTGGGTTCAAACTGGACCTCAACTGGAGTTTGGCTTTTTGCAGAACCATGAGCAAGTGACCTTCCTGGGGTCTATTCATGTGTAGTAATAAGCGTGGGGACTTTCTGAGGGAAAGGCTAAATGAGGATGCTACTCCTTATGGTAAGGGGAGAAAAACAGGGGACAGGATCCTGGAGGGAATAGCGTGATATGTGATCCTCCATCAGCTGGACAACATGGTGTGGGTTCTGGTAAGGAGGGGAGCTGGGACTAGCGGCTGCAGCCAGTGAGTCCTGTGAGACCATGCAAGGCTTGGTGCCCAAGCAGTGCTGCTACAGGGCCCAAAAAGCTCTGCGCAACCTCAGCGGGTCGGCCAAGCATGGCCTTGGGGCGGAGGAGACTGGGGCAGCCGTGCCAGCTGCGCAGCGCAGGCACTCTGGCTGGGAGGCTTGGGACATCTGGGTTATCTTTGAATTGCTCACTGGACTTTGCAAGGGGCAGAGCAAGCTTCAGGCTGCTCTATGGCAATTTTGTGGCAGGAAGGAGGAGAAGAAAGATTTGAAGAACTAAGATGGAAATTTGTAAGAGTGAAAGCTTCTGGGAAAGTACCTAAAGAATCTCTGAGTGATAAAAGCTCACATGAAACAAGTATATTCATTTGCTGAGGACTTGCTCGGGGCCAAGCATGGAACCAGGCACTAGGAACAGGAAGGAAAAGACACAGCCCCTGCCCTAGAGGAGCTGAAGAGTAACACAAGTTAACACAGGGAACAAGGAATTGTTCCAAGTACTTCATGTACACAAATGTACTTAATCTTTGGAAGAACCCTGGATAATGCTTATAGATAATGGTCACCATCCCCATCAAAGGCAAGGGGATGAGAAAACTTACCCTGAGTTAAAGGCAGAGCTGGGATCTGAACCCAGGAAGCCTGGCTCCACAGTCCACAAATTCAACCACTATGCTCTATGTCTGAGCAAGCTGATTTAGCCAGAAGGGAGCAGCTGTACAGCAGTGGGCAGATCAGAGTCCTAGTCAGAAACTGATCTTTCAGGACCTGTCACCAACTTGTGGTGTGGCTTTGTGTTAAAGGTGGAGGCTGTCCAGGTTCTTGGTGTCTTGAACTCAGAATTGGACAAAACGCACAAAGCAAGGAAGGGATGAAGGGATTTACTGAGAAAGTGCACTCCACAGTGTGGGGCAGCCCGAGCACAGGAGCTCAAAAGGCCGTCAGCCGAGCGTGGTGGCTCACGCCTGTAATCCCAGCACTTTGGGAGGCTGAGGCGGGCAGATCACTTGAGGTCAGGAGTTCGAACCCAGCCTGGACAACATGATGAAACCCCGTCTCTACTAAAAATACAATAATTAGCTAGGCGCAGTGGCGCATGCCTGTAATCCCAGCTACTCGAGAGGCTGAGGCAGGAGAATTGCTTGAACCTGGGAGGCGGAGGCTGCAGTGAGCTGAGATTGCACCACTGCGCTCCAGCCTGGGTGACAGAGTGAGACTGTCTCAAAACAAACAAACAAAAGGCCCATTACAGAATTTTGAGGAGTTTAAATACCCCCTAGAGGATTCCATTTGTTATTTCGGGTATGCCCTATGTAAATGGAGAGGATGAAGTAAAGTTACAAAGTCATTTACGGAGCACGAGCTATGGAGAGGATATTTCCTGTTATAGCTGAAGTGTGAATTGGCCTTACATTCCCTGCCTCTAGACCCTATTTTCCTGCCTCATCTGGACAACTCTCTGTATTTGTTTGTATTTCATACTTTTAGTCTAAAAAATATGCATGGCCTTGGGCAGGCGCAGTGGCTCACGCCTGTAATCCCAGCACTTTGGGAGGCCGAGGCAGGTGAATCACTTGAGTTCAGGAGTTCGAGACCAGCCTGAACAACATGGTGAAACCCCGTCTCTACTGAAAATACAAAAAATAGCTAGGCATCGTGGCATGTGCTTATAATCCCAGCCACCCAGGAGGCTGAGGCAGGAGAATTGTTTGAACCCGGGAGGCAGAGGTTGCAGTGAGCCAAGATTGAGCCACTGCACTCTAGCCTGGACAACAGAACAAGACTCCATCTCAAAAAAAAAAAAAAAAAAAAAAAAAAAAGGCATGGTCCCAAATACATAGTTCTAGGAGAATCTTGGAAGAAACATTTTGGAGGCACCAGGCCACTGCTGGCTTCCTGGGAAACAGGAGCTCACTGGCCATCCCAGATAAATGGCTGTCACTGGCTGTGGGTGACAAGGAGTAGAATGATGCTTTTGGTCCCAATCCTGAGGTTATCAATGGGAGCTGGGTTGCTGCATTACGTCAGATCTCAAAGACTGAGCAGGCCTGTGGGTCTGAGGCATCATCAAGAAATACGGTAGAGGAGACCAGACCGTGCCCTGTGGGCTCCATTCCTCCAAAATCAAGTCCAAACTCTTCCACCTGGGGACAACATGGCCCACCCTATCTTTCTAACTGGTCTCCACACCTCCCCTTCCTGGAGCCTCCCCCTGGCCAAACAAGCCTCACCAGCAGCACAGGACACACAGACAGAAGATGACAGAGCTGAGACTGAACCCATGTCTGTCTGACTGCCAAGAGGGGGCAGTGTGGTGAGGTGGGGCGGGCAGTGAAGAAGGGGTCGAACACCCTGGTTCTTCCAGCTCGGCCGCCCACCAGCTGGGTGAGCCCAGGTGACTGCCTGGCCCCCATGCTTCATCTGTAAAGCGGGGTTAATGACAGCCCTGTATCTGTTTCCTACTGCTGTTGTAACACATTGCCACAAACTTAGTACCTTCAAATAACACTTACTTTCCTTTTTTTTTTGAGACAGGGTCATGCTGTGTTGCCCAGGCTGAGTGCAGTGGCATGATCATGGCCCACTGCAGCCTCAATCTCTTGGGTTCAAGAGATCCTCCCACCTCAGCTTCTGAATAGCTGGGGCAGGTGCATGCAACCACGCTCAGCTAATTTTTTTATTTTTGTAGAGACAGGGGTTTCATCAGGTTGCCCAGGCTGGTCTCAAACTCCTGGCCTCAAAAGATCCTCTCGCTTCAGCCTCCCAAAGTGCTGGAGTTATAGGCATAAGCCACCGTGCCCAGCTGGAACAACACATTGATTATCGTACAGTTCCGAATGTCAGAAGTGTGAGGTCAGTTTCACTGACTTAACATGAAGGTGCCAAAAGGCCTGGGTTCCTTCTGGGGAGTCTGCAGCCTTACCTTTCCCAGCTTCTGGAGGCTACCTGCTTTCCATGGCTCATGCCCCCTTCCTCCATCTGCAAACCAGCAATGGCTGATAGTTTTTCTCACCATGCATTATTCTGATACTTCTCTTCTGTAGTCAAATCTTCTGCCTCCCTCTTATAAGGACGCTTGTGATTATGTTTAGGGCTCTCCTGGATAATCCAGGATAATCCCTCAACTCAAAATCCTTAACTTAATCCCATCTGGACAGTCCCTACCATGCAAGCTCACATATCCACAGGTGCTGATGGCTCATACGTGGACATCTGTGGGGGCCACATTTCAGCATCCCATAAGCACCTGCTTCCTTAAATGGGGTACTCCAAGTTAAATGCTTAGCACAGCATCTGACAGACTGGAGACCAGTGATGCTGCATCCCAGCTGGGCATAAGAATCACTCTGAGAGCTTTTAAAAAATATCAGTGCCAAGGGTTCACCCCTGAAGATTCCGAGGTGGGAGGAATCTGTGCCTGGGAATTTTTATAAGTTCCCTAGAGACTACTGGGCAGCCAGGGGCGGGGTTGACAGTAAGAAGCATTGAATTTATGTCAGCAGTTATTCTTATTCCCCAAAGCTACTTAGCACCAAACCTCAGTGGCCAGGACTATTCAATAACTGACTGTTGAATTGGACGGAACGGAATCACTCCTGAGGCCTTACACTGCCCTGGGATGGGCGTTTCTTCCTGCTACACCAGGGCCTGAAGAATGAGGTTCTGTGGGCAGACAGAGGCTCAGGCCTCTGAATCAACCTCACACCCAGAAATGGCTGCCTGCGGGGGCTGGAGTCCTTTCTCCTCCCCAAAGTCCAGTTGAGGGAGCTGACCTGGGCAGAATCTAGTCATCAACGGGCCATTGTTACTGGAACAGAGGTGCTCTGTGCCCATTGAACACTCCCCTCCCTCGCAAAGCTGCTCCCAGCTGAGGGCTGGCTTCTGGAGGGCTGCGAGGCTGGGGAGGGGCCCATGGAAGCCCCAAGGCTACAGAGGAGGAGGCTTAGGGGTGGGGGCTGACAGTCCCTGGTTGGAGAGCAGAAGCAGTTTGGGATATAGGCCAGTCTCCAAAGCTGGCAGGCTGCAAGGCCGAGGTGCTGCCGTGTGCTACAATGCCAGGAAAATTTCCGGTTAAAGCTGGGAAACTGGGGACCGCCAGTGAAACCCACCAGACCCCTACCAGAGCCAGTGGGGACAGCCTTCCCCATAGGGCAGTCACGCTTGACCTACCTTCTTCCCTTTAAAAAAACAGAAAGGTGAAACCCACATGCTAAATAGCGCCTTTCATTGCCTTTAGAAGAACAGTGTTTTCAGAAAGGCTGAGAGGGTTTTATGTTCTGCGGGTCTGGGATTTGAGAGGCAGGGAATTCAACTGGGGCTAGGCATAAATGTCTCTTTGCTTAGCAGACCTTTTCTACATTCAACACTTTATATTAATAGTGTGAGCTGGATTTTAGGAGGGTGGTGGTAAAGATCCCAACGACAATGCCTGACCAGAATCCTCAAGTATCTCAGAGATCCACCGTTCGGATGTTAGCGATCAGCAATTCTCATCCAGTCAATAAAGCAAATCCCCTGATGGTCTTTGCCAAGGGAGCATGTTGCCTTAAAAACACCCTAGGAAGGTGGGTCTCAAAGTGGGGTCCCCAGACTGGCAGTATCGGCCCCTCTTGGGAACTTGGTGGAAATGCGAATCCTCAGGTCCCACTCCAGACCTAATGACTCAGAACCTCAGGAGAGGGGAGCAAATTGTTTTAGCACACTCTGCAGTTGAGTCTGATGCACACAAACGTTTGAAAATCGCTGGTCAACAGTGACATTTCTCAAACTGCAGGCTGTGCCAACAATTTGGTAGGTTAAGATAAGCCTTTTTTTTTTCTTTTTTAAACACAACAGCGTTGTGTAGATTAGAAAATATCAGAATGCCTCTGTATCATAATGATAAGCATGAGTTGATAAGCATGAGTTTCTTTTTTTCACTCTGTTGCCCGGGTTGGAGTACAACGCTGCAAACACTGGAGCCTCGATCCCCTGGGCTCAAGTGATCTCCCTACCTCGGCCTCCCAAAGTGTTTGGAATTACAGGCATAAGCCACTGTGCCCAGCCAAAATACGGGTTTCATAAGGCTTTTGTTTCAGTTATGTGTGGGTGTCTGTGTCTGAGGTTTTAGTCTAAAAGTTGGAAAGCCACTGTTCTAGAGCTGGAATATGCTCACTGAGACTGGCTCCTTTTCTGTAATTTGTCTGAATCGGGAGGTTTTGAAGGCCATGGCCTGAGAGTTCCCCATTCCCTCTTTCCCCATCTGATAGAGTCATGCAGGCAGCGGACAGAAGGGAAGGGCTGTTTCAGGTGAGACAATCTTTACAATTCTGACCTGAAGGTAAATTTAAACTGTGCATTTTCCCTGTGCTTATAAAACTTTCTGGCCGTCCAGCCCCCGTGCTCCCACTCCCACCAGGTAGGCCTATTGAGGTGTCTATACGCATACTGACCAAATAACTAAACAGTTCTATCTGGGTGGTGGGATTGGTGGTGATTTGCTGCATTTTTCTCTGTATTTACCCATTGTACTTGAATTTTACATACTAAGCATCTAGCATTATCACAAAAATAATATTCTGACTACCTTAGATAGAGAAAAAACAAAAACAATAAAGTCACTTCCTAAAAAGAATTCAAAGCTGAGAGTCCATCTCTGGGTGGAAATGCAGAAAAGGGAAGGCAGTGCCCGAAGGGAGGGTGGCAACCATGGGCCTAGGGCTGGTGATGCCCAAAGCACCACCCCTGCCCCATCTGTGCCTGGCCAAATTCCACCCATCCCTTAAGGCTGAGCCCAAACCCCACACATCCCCAGAGCCTCCCTCCAACCTCCCCCACAGCCATAACCAATCCCCCAGGGGATTAGTCTAACCCCTCTCCTGCCATCTAACCCCTCTACCGAGACTCCCTCTAAAAAACAAAAAAGAAAGCCCTTTTACACCTCCAATTCTCACAAGAGCCTGGCAGGCAACCTGGGTCCTCACCTCCACCCTCTCCTTCATTATCCAGATGAGAAACAGAGGTCCAGAGATGCTGAGCCACCTGCCCAAGGCCACCTGGCTGGAGGTTTGAGGCCAGGATGTGAAGGGAGGGCCTCCTACCACACGTTCCTTTCCCAGCACCATTCCTCTCTCTACCTTGCACCATTCATATCACTTTTCACCTTGTATTAGAGGTAACACATGTGCGCTATCACTGTATGGCACTGAATAAATATGTAAGGAAAGAAGGAAGAAAGGAAGGAAGGATGCAGGGAGGAGGGAAGGAAAAGGAAGGAACCTGTCCCAGGGCCAAGGAGAAACCTGGTATGTTATTGAACTTCCCCCTTGGCACTGGGCCCCCCAAGGTCAGACATGGGGAGGCATCCTGGGGAGGGGTCCAGACATCGTCTATCTGTGCCTCAAACACTCCTGCTCTTGGCCCACAGAGCTGTGCTGAGCAGGGGCCCCCCGGAGGCCATTTCCAAAGGCTCAACAGAGAAGAGGCAGGGCGCCTCCCCTCTGGGTACAAGAGGAGCCCTGCATTCCCTAGAGGCTGGTTCCTCACTGCCCTTTAAACATGGGCTGCTCACCAGGCAGGCTCCTGTGCCTTGGGCTTCTTATCTGCAAAAAGGGTATAAGGACAGCGCCTACCACATGGGAGTGCTGTGAGGACTAAATGATCGATGTGTGCGCTTCTAGAACAATGCCTTGCACATAGTAAAGGGTAAAGAAGGTGAACTATGATTACTACTCTTGTTATTAAATGAGCTCTGGTGAATGACAGGTTGCCCTGCAGAGGAAGGGAGCGGATTGTTGAGTTCATGATATCCTCCGGGGAAGCCTGGCAGCACGGGGTTAGGAACCTGGTGACTGGGGCCCAGCATGTTGGAGATCCAAGCCCAGCTGAGCCACTTTGTTTTTTTTTTATTTCAAGACAGAGTCTTGGTCTATCGCCTAGGCTGGAGTGCAATGGCGTGATCTCGGCTCACTGCAACCTCCGTCTCCCAGGTTCAAGAGATTCTCCTGCTTCAGCCTCCCAAGTAGCTGGATTACAGGCGCCTGTCACCACGCCCAGCTAATTAGAGATGGGGTATCACCCTATTGGTCAGGCTGGTCTCAAACTCCTGACCTCAAGTGATCCACCCGCCTTGGCCTCCCAGAGTGTTGGGATTACAGGGATAAGCCAGCGAGTCCAGCTCTGAGCCACTTTGTACAGTGTGACCGGGCAAGTGACTGCCTTCTCCAGAAGTCAGCATAGAGGCATAGGAAGGCATAGGAAGAAGCACAGAGGCAGGCTCAATATGAGGAGGTGGTGGTGCTGTTACTATTGCTGAATGCTTCATGGACTTCACTTCTCAGCCAGTGGCTCAGAGCCAGCTGGTGGGAGACCTTCTTAAAAAAAAAAAAATCAGCCTGGCCAACATGATGAAACCCTGTCTCTACTAAAAACACAAAAATTCACTGGGTGTGGTGGTGCACACCTGTAATCCCAGCTACTCAGGAGGCTGAGGCAGGAGAATCAACTTGAATCTGGGAGGCAGAGGTTGTGGTGAGCCGAGATCGCGCCACTGCACTCAAACCTGGGCAACTGAGCAAGACCCTGTCTTCAAACAAACAAACAAACAAACAATCAAGCTCCAGCCTAGGCAACATAGAAAGACCCCTCTCTAAAAAAAAATTTAAAAATTAGGTGGAGCACACCTGTAGTCCCACCTACTTGGGAGGCTGAGGTGGGAGGATCACTTGAGCTTGGGAGGTCAAGGCTGCAGTGAGCTATGGCTGTACCAATGCACTCCAGCCTGGGTGACAGAGTGAGACCCTGTCTCAAAAAAAAAAAAAAAAAAAAAATTCGAGCTTAGGGGACTCCGAATATACAGTCTGGCTAAGAGGCAGCATAGTTTGGTCAGATCGCCCTTGCCATGCCCTGACCCCACAGCCCCAGCCGTGGCTACTGCCCTGCAAGACAAGAGGGGACAATGTTGAAGGGGCAGCTGGGAGGCCAGGGTTAGCCCAGAGCCTGAGACTGCTAGGCTTGGAAGCTGAGCGGGCAGGCTGGGGCTGGCCCTATTCATGCTGTGTGGGTGACTGCTCAGGTCTTGGGGCTGGGACTGTAGGCAGCAACACTTTCTGGGAAGGCACAGCCTTAGCGATGATCATTATCATAATAGCAGTCCTCGGGAAGAGCTGGACGCTGCAGGGGGCCCGATGCTATTTCCAGGTTATTTTTCAGGTTGTGCCTCGGTCGACCCAATTGTGAAACAGGGAAGGGTTTTGTTTTAAAGCTGGACAATTTAAATGCAGCTTACACACACACAAAACTAACAATGCTGAGTGTCTGAGTCCGGCATGGGAAAGAGACCGCACATAGACTGTTTTGTGCCTTTTCAACTTTGCACCATGGACATGTATTATTGATTTTATAAAATTTAATAAAACTAAAACCAAAATAAAAGTAGGTTCCAGTTTTCTATCTGTAGAGGCAAAGTTCTTTTGAGGTTAGCCTCTTGTTTGAGAAAAGTCATTTTAACAAGTCTTTGAATTCAAGCAGAGACAAAGGACAAATCCTGTCACAGAAAGGAAAATTCGGGGGCAACTGAAAGCAAAATGGCCCCTCCAGTCTGACTTCAAAGCCTGCCTTCTCTGCAAGAACAAAGACAGCTCCCCAGAAATGATTACTGCAATGACTGGGCCTGAGCCTGAGGAGGGGTAGTTACTGGTTTGAGTTCTGTCTCTCCTGGAGGGCAGGAAAGGCCACCCCTGAAGCCTGATGAGACTGGGGCTGGGGAGGGCAGACTGCGGACTTATCAGTATTCCTCGGGGCTTCCCAGAAATCCTTGGGGTAGGGGCCAGAGTTGTACAAACTACACAGAACTGAGGCTTGGGGTACATTGATATACGCGTTAAAAGGCATGGGGGACCCCTGAAGACGGCAGGCCCGCAGACCCGTGTCCCCACAGCACCTGCCCATTGAGAGCAATGGGAATGTGCTGCATGCTGGGTAATTGGTTACTGCAGTGAGGCCCTTCCAGGGACAGGTACTGCCAGGACTAGGGTGGTGTTGGCATCTGGGTGGAGAAGGAACATTTCCCAAAGCCTGGAAAGGGCCTCTATGGCTTCAAAAGTGCTCCAAGAGCTTTTCTCCTACCCTAGAGGATCATTTTCCCGAATCACAAACAGCCAGTGACTGCAGAATGAATCAGAAGTGCAAGCCCCGAACAGAGAACTGACAGGACTGTGCCACCCAGTGTCAGAGGGCAGGCTGGCTCCTCCCTCCTCCAGGAAGAAACTGGCCATCTGCCTGCAGAAAGAAGACTTAAGTCTCAGTTCTACCGAGGGAGCTCAGGTAGCCAGAAAACTTCTCTAAGCCTCAGTGTCCTCACCTGGAAAGCAAGGATAATCACGCTTCCCTCGCGAAGGTGAGAGGATGTCATTCTGCACAGGGCCTGGCCACTGGCCCCTCCACTCCAGCTGGCCTGACTGAGGGGGGCACTGGGAGAGAGCTGTGAGTTGCAGCAGCAGCTGCAAAGGCTGGCATCTGTGCCCACAGACAGGCCAAGGAAGCTGGCACTGGGCCCCTGGCTTGACTCATAGCCCGTTTCCAGGTGTGGCCACCAACACCCGGACAGGCGCCCCCTGAGTCCCCGTGCTCCTTCCAGAGAGGAGAGTCAACAGACATTTAAAGAAACTTCTCACCCCAAACAGCCGCATGGGTGGGATTTGCACAGCCAGTGAAGCTGGATGTTCTCCTAAACGGATCTACAGACTTCAAGCCACTCTGGGGAGTGACCTACACTCTGAGATGAAAACTCCCTGTACTTCCTGTCTGCACTATACAATTTATCGGGCAAATGTTGGGTACATTCCACCTTCTATGGTTCTCTGGTGGCTTCATTTGTGGCCAGATGGCAGAGTGGCTAAGAGCACATCTGGAGTTGGACAGTTATGGGTGTGAATCCTGGCAGTGTGGCCTTGGACAAGTTGCCTAACCTCTCTGGGCCTCAGGGATGGCATCTGTAAAATGAGACTACCTCGTGCAATCAGGTGGATGAAAATAAAGCACTCAGCTCAAAGATGCTTAGTACAGAAAGAACTCTCAGACACTCAACTGTATTCTCCAGGAAGGCGAGGCCTGCCCGTCAGTCTGAATCTCCTCTAGGTCATGGCATAGTGCTGGTCACATAGCTCTACCAGGCTCTACTTTTTAAAAGTGATCCCACCCAAACAGCAGGCACCATTCTCAAGGAAAAGCAACTCTAAAAGCTAGACACAGGCTTCTGAGCTGTCCCCTCCCTGCCCAGAATTCCAATCAAGGGCTTGGCATGGAAGCCCTCTGGAAGCTCTTCATGCCCATCACCACTTCCAGAAGCTTCTGCCTCAGCAGTGTGTATGACTGGGGCTGGGGCAGGGGCCCCGGCAGGGAGGGGAGTGGTGGGAAGGTGGAAGACAGTGGCTGGGGAGGGGAACCCAGTGCAGGAAGCTGGGGTGCTGACCTGGCCCTGCTGCATGGGGTGTGCGGGTCCCCTTGCAGCACTTGGGGCACTGAGGTCATCAGGAGAACCAGAGGGCAGACAGCAGGTGGGCGGCAGACAGTGAGACTCAGTGATGTCATTTTTTCCCCAAATGACTCAATGGTTTGCCCTGGGCTATGAATGGTGAGCTGTATGCTGTGGCCTCCAGTCCTCCCTACCCTCCAGGCCCGCCTGGCATCTCTCCCCGTCTCCACCCTGCCCCAGCGATCCACAGTTGCCACATTCCTGCTCTGCTCCTGGCTGCGGCCCCAGCCCAGGGCTCATCCCTGTGACGCCCCTGCCATGTCTCTCCAATCTTCACTTTGAGGAAAGACTCAAGCGACAGCAGACCTGGGTGTTATTACTGGCTCTGACTCTCCCTGACTGAGTGACCTTGGGCAGGTTACTCAACCTCTCTGAGCCTCAGTTTCCTCATCTGCGAAATGGAGACATTGCTAACAACCTTGCCGGATTGTAGGAGGCTTGGTGAGAATGACTGTGAAGAATGTGGCACATGGCAGGTGCTTAGTGAATGGAAAGAATGACATTCAAGGGCTTCTATGGTCTGACCTCAATTTCTTTTTCTAGCTGCATTAAAACATATACCTATATAATAATAGCTCACCCTTCTTGATGCTCAGTGTGCCAGGCACAACTTTCAACACTTGTATAGAAATACATTTTATTCCCATATCATCCCCATGTGGCGGGTACCAGTAGTGAGAAAACTGAGCTCAGAGAAGGTAAGCAAGTTGGCCACGGCCACATAGCCAGTAAGTGGGGAGTTGAGGTTCCCGTGAAGGCAGCCCAGCTCTAGAGCCTGTGTGTGTAACCACAGTTCCATCCTGCCTGTCTCTCTCTCCTCGTGCATCCTATACATTAAAGTTCAGTCCAGCCAGACTCCTCACCAGTCCCTGTCTTCAATCTGAACTTTCCCATCCTCGTGCCTTTGCCTAGCTTCCCTCATGCACTGGAATGCCTGCCTCCTCCAGGAAGCCTTCCCCAAGTCTTCCCTCATGTCCACCTTTGTGGGCTCATCACAGTGGGACTCAAAGGTGGTTACTGGGGCACCCAGGTCTCCTCTTTTCCAGCCTGAAAGTCCCTCCTGTTATCCCACCATCTTGCAGTGTCAGCATGAGCATAGGCGCGCAGTTACTGAACAGGTGATGCCCAAGAACCCAGCACTCTGCGCCCCACTACTTTTGCAAGGACAGACAGATTGAGGGCTGGAGCTGGGGCCACAGAACACTTCCACCCACCCCTGGGGAGGCAGCCGGCCAGCAGGGCTTCCTTCTCCCTGCTCAGGGAAATGACTCAGCCACGGGAGACCTTGTTACTTGGGGATGGGAACTGGACCCTGGGGCTTTTGAACGGCTGTCCACTTGCTGGTGGGGTTGAGCAGTGGGCCCAGAGTGCAGCCAGCCACCAGCCCAAAAAGGGGCATCCAGGGCAGGCAGGCAGAGAAGGGGCGGGACTGGAGGGGCTTCTGGAAGGGTTTCAGGCTCATCCTCTGTATCCCAGCCCAGTACCCACGGGGTAATGACCTCAAGAGGCCATGTGCCAGGGTCCCACTCTTCCTGTTCGTTCCTTGGCCCACGTTAGCCACCACCCCTCCTGCTCACCATGACTCCTGCCACCCTCCCCAGACAGGAAGTGCTCCCTCACAGAAGCATCCTGGACTGGGCCTGCCCCACCCTCCCAGCCAGCAGCCCCCTGAGGGTCCTGTGCCACATCTGTCACTCATTCCTTCCATAATCAGGTAGTGGCCCTCACTGCCAAGTTGGGGGCTACAAGGATGGACAAGGCAGATAGCTGTCCTGCCCTTGCAGATCCCATTGCCTGGTGCAGACCACAGATCACTGAACCAGCAATCATAATACCGCGGGCAAAGTGCAGCGAGGGGGACCCGTGGGCAGCCATGGGGAGGGCCACCACCCAGGCTTCCAGGAGAAGGTGGCATCCAAGCCAAGGCAAAAAGGGGGAAGGAGGGAATGTCCTTGGCAGCTGGGAAGGCTACAGAGAGCAGGGTGTGTGTGTCTGGGAAATGAGGACAATTTGGAACGTGGGATACAGAGTCCAGGTGAGGCTGGGGAAGAAATATTTGCTGAAAGGTCACAGGGCCAGACATCACTCGGGGTGGGGTTTCTGTCTTGCTGGAATGGCCACTAGGGAGGCAGAAGTCCCTGATCTGCCAGCTCCCCCTTGCTGAGACCACACCCGCTGCCATCTGCACCCTTCCTGTGACCAGGTCAGGGCACAGGGGAGCAGCATCAGCAGAGCGGGCAAAAGACCCTGATGCAGGATCCAAAATGCCCCGCCCAGGGCAGCTGGTAGGTACCGGAGTCAGACCTGGAGAAGGCTGAGGCTCACTGGTAGTGCCCACAATGGGCCATGCAACGCCAACATTTCCAGAGCTTCCCAGTCAGAACGCAATGACATACACTGGCCACGGTTTGAAAATGAATGCCTGTGTGCTGTTTCTCCTCTCGGTGCAACCACAACGGGACAGACGCACACACAGGTGGTACTGAGAGCACAGACTCTGGAGTCAGCTGTGGGGCTCAGGCCCGGCTTTGCCCCTCACCAGCTGTGGCATGTCGGCAACTTATCCAGCTGTCTGCTTCTGTTTTCCCATCTGTAAAATGGTGGGAATAACCGGAGCCACCTCTGGAGCTTCCGGTGAGAACTCGGTGAGGACGCCCTGTAGGTGCTCAGCGCAGTACTAGGCATGCCACCTGCTCTTACTATTGTTTCCTGTGAATGCTACCCCCAGGCACCTACACCAGATGCAAAAGAAGGAAGAAAAGTGAAAGAGAAATAGCATATCTCGGTAAAAACAAGGCAAGGCCCTCAGCTTGTCTTCATGTCCCTGACAAGCTTCTGGAAGTCTCCAGAGGAAAGCCAGGCACCTGCAGACCAGCCCTGTGGCCGGAGTTGTGAAATTCCTTGCTGAAAATCAGCGTAGTCAGTGTGGGGATGGGGGTGTCCCAGTGTGTTTTCAAAATATTTCCTCAGATAGCACTGTTTGGCTCAGACACGTTAGCACTTTCCAGAATCCTGCAGATGGCGAGGCAGCTGGAGAGGAAGGGAGGAGAGGAGGGGGAAGCGGGAAAGGGTGGGGGAGACGCCCAGGGCTAAATCTCAGGTAGCTGTGTGGGCTGGGGCTGGCACAGGCACAGGCGGGCATCGGCGCAGCATGTGTGAACAGGAACAGCACGCACATGGCAGAAAGCTGATCAACCTGCAGACTGGTCTGCAGACGGCTAAGCTGTGAAGCCATCTTATGAACCAGAACTTTCTTCGGAAGCCCAATATGTGGAATAGGAACATGTGGACGTGCGGAATGCAGGACTCACCCCACAACCACCCTCTCCAGAAGCCTGGCAGCAGCAGAACAAAGCAGGAACCAGAACCTTCCGGCAGTGCCCCACTCCCCAAATCCCAGAGGCTTCAGGGCTTGCAGACTCAGCTCAACATAGCCACAGAGAACGAGAAGGGCCCTCAGCCACTCCCTGGATGCAAGGTGAGGACCCTCCGCTGCCAAGCCCTGGCTCTCCCCCTTCTCACCGGGTGCTTGGTTTTAAAGTTGGTCACTAAGTAAATTGAAGTTATTAAGAGATGGAAAATGTGCTTCCTATCCCACAGACTTAGTCACTCAGAACAGTGCTTGAGTTTCTGGAAATCATTGGTGTGACCTTACACCACCACCCCTGAGCTGATAGGACTCTAGCCCAAAGCAAAGAAACCTGACATTTTTGTCCAGGTGGCCTACAAAGTAAATGAATGTATGAGGGTTTGCTCACAGGTAGGCCCCGCCTTGGAGAGACATAACGGGAAAATTAGCCTTGGTCTATCCACCCGAAAGCAATGTTTAAGAAGCAAAGCTTCTTAGATGCCACAAAACGGAGAAAAGTCTCATCATTCTGCACCATCAAAGTTAAACTCACCAACCAACCAAGAGGTCACCGTCTGCCTGCTGGGGAGGGTCCAGGCTTGGGACTGACTCAGAGGGAGCAGGGCTGAGCTGGGACCCCCCGCCGTCTTCTCTCCCATATACATGTTCCTCCTGTGCCCGGCCACCAGCGTCCCTGCAGCACAAGGACTGGCCAGTGGAGGGTGTGTTCCCTGACTTTTGAGGCTCTCAAAGTTAAGGAGGAGGGACTGGGCGGGGAGGGGGCAGGTGTAACCACAGAGGCCAAATAAGAACATCCCGGGCTGGCCTCCGAGGTGGTTGTTTACTTGCGGCATTCAGGAGAGGCTGAGCTGGGAACTGGCTTGTTTATTTGCCACACTTTTTCTCCAAATCCTCTGAAACCTCAGTGATAAATTTCCCAGGACCCAGGGAAGCCACAGTCCCTCAGCACACAGCCATCTTTGTGAGGAGGTGGCGGAGGGTGGGGGGGATCAAGAGGAAGGAGGGTGGCTGGAGACAAGAAGTCACTGGTGGTCAAGGGCTCCTGGGGCCCACCCTGCCCTCCAAGCTGGTGGGGGCCCAGGAGCCACAGGCCAGATTTGGGGCAGTGGAGACAAAAGAGGGCTGAAGCGTGTCCACCGGCAAGCATAGAACAAATCGTCCAAGCTTATCAGGGGCCACCCCACACCTCGCTGTGGAGTCCACGTGCTCAGGGTAGGACCAGTAGCATTCTGTCATCTCTTTAGGCCTTAGAGAAGAAAAGGTGACAAATATCATTTCTGTTTAACGAATGAAAAGGAGAAGTGTCTCCTCTCCTGAGGCATGACCTCACAAAAGCCAGAGAATCTCTGAGCGTTCCTTCACAGCAAAGACCCTCTCTGTGCCGCTGCTCTAGGAGTTCCCAGCAGAAGCATTCACAGCCCCTCCTGGGGCTTCACCCAGCATCTGACTACATTTCCAAGAACCTCCCATGCCTCAGGCACTGGGATGGAACCAGGGGTACAAAGATGGATAGCCCTGGCCCCTGCAGTGGGGTGGCTTCTCCCCACACCCAGTCCCCCAACTTCCATCCTGGTCAGCGTGTCCCCTCTGCAGTGGAGGGGGAGAGGGCTCCAGTTTCTTTGCAGCTCAGCACTAGGAAGGCTCTAAGAACTCACCCAGGGACCAGCTGGGCAGTGCTCATCCAATGCTCCTTGCGTCCTTTGAAGGGTGCCAGCCTTTCACATTCTATGGACACCTGTATTGAGGGCTCTCAGGGCAGAGATGAGGGTGGGTGGAGCAGTGAGGACCCTGCCCCAGCAGGGATAACCACTCTCAGCCCTTGGGGGCGGGGATAGAAAATACCACCTCGACTGAAAACATGGCTGTCCCAGGCCTTTGCAGCTCCCTGGCTTCATGACCTTGGGCATCCACTGCACCTCTCTGAGCCTCATGTCCTCACCTGTAAAGTGGGGCCAACAGATAATTGCTGTCTCCCCGTGGGGCGTGGGTGTAAAAGCAAGAGCTGGGGACCAGATGAGCGTGTGGTTATCACCTCCCCTGGCTGCCCAGGCTCTGCCCCATCCTCTTCTGTGGACCAGGCGCTGCTGAGGAGTCCAGCTCTCCAGAGCACGTGGCAGGGGTGGGAAGGACAGCTGTGACATGGCCCCTTATGTTCACCAGGTAAATAACAATAGGAGGTGTCAGGTGAAGGCTGATTTCCCCAGGTAATAGATCACCCTGGAGAGGACCAAAAAGGGGAAAAAAATACAGTAACCCATTTGAGGATGTTTGGTCTACCTGGCAATTTCTTCCCTACTCACGGTATGGTCACAAGTGGCAGCTTTGTCCCAACCTCTCAGATAAGCAGTGAGTCATGTCTCACTGGAACTAATGCAACATCTCCTTGTGTGCCCCTTCCAAATCTCCACAGTTTTCTGACTCCAGAGCCACACAGAAGGCTCCAGCAGCCTGGTACCACCCAGCCTTTGATTCCCACAGCCTAAGGTATAATCCAGGCTCGGCAGAGTGTGTGGAAAAAGAAGAATGCAAGCAGAGGCCCTGGGACCACGTTAGTAAGAAGCATCAGGGCTGTTTCCCTGTTGCCGTGGAGAACCAATAAGGACCTTGCAGACAGCCTGACATGGTGGAGACAGAGTGGGTTCTGGAGTTAGACAATCCAGGTTCAAATACTGGCTTTGCAATTGCAGCAAAAACAAAAATTGACAAATGGGACCTAATTAAACTAAAGAGCTTCTGCACAGCAAAAGAAACTATCAACAGAGTAAACAGACAACCTACAGAATGGGAGAAAATATTTGCAAACTATGCATCTGACAAAAGTCTAATATCCAGAATCTATAAGGAACTTGAACAAGTTAACAAGCAAAAAACAACCCCATTAAAAAGTGGGCAAAGGACACAAACAGATACTTTTCAAAAGAAGACATACATGTGTCCAACAAGCATATGAAAAAATGGTCAACATCACTAATCATTAGAAAAATGCAAATCAAAACCACAATGAGATACCATCTCATACCAGTCAGAATAGCTATTATTAAAAAGTCAAACATTAACAGATGCTGGCCAGGTTGTGGAGAAAGGGGAGTGCTGGCCGAGCAAGGCGGCTCATGCCTGTAATCCCAGCATTTTGTGGGGCTGAGGTGAGCAGATCACGAGGTCGGGAGATCGAGACCATTCTGGCCAACATGGTGAAACCTCGTCTCTACTAAAATACAAAAAAAAAAAAAAATTAGCCGCGCATGGTGGTGCGCGCCTATCAGGAGGCTGAGGCAGGGGAATCACTTGAACCTGGGAGGTGGAGGTTGCAGTGAGCCAAGACTGCGCCACTGTACTCCAGTCTGGCGACAGAGCAAGACTCCATCTCCCCCCACCCCCCAAAAAAAAGCAAAAAACAAAAAACAGAGTGCTTATACACTGCTGGTGGGAATGTGAATTAGTTCAGCCATTGTGGAAAGCAGTTTGGAGATTTCTGAAAGAACTCAAAGTAGGATTACCATTCTACCAAGCAATCTCATTATTGGGTACATACCCAAAATAATATAAATTGTTCTACCATAAAGATACATGCACACATATGTTTATCATAGCACTAGTCACAATAGCAAAAACATGAAATCAACCTAAATGCCCATCAACGGTAGACCAGATAAAGAAATGTGGTACATATATACCATGAAATACTATGCAGCCATAAAAGAGAATGAGATCATGTCCTTTGCAGCAACATGGATGGAGTTAGAGGCTATTATCCTAAGCAAACTAACATAGGAACAGAAAATCAAATGCCGCGTGTTCTCACTTATAAGTGGGAGCTAAACATTGAGTACATCTGAACACAAAGAAGGGAACAACAGACACCAGGGCCTACTTGAGGGTGGAGACAGTGGGAAGGGTGAGGATCAAAATCTCAGGCCTGTGCGGTGTGTCAGACCTGTAATCCCAGCACTTTGGGAGGCGGAAGCAGGCAGATCACTAGAGCTCCAGAGTTTGAGACCAGCCTGGGCAACATGGTGAAACCCTGTCTCTACAAAAAATACAAAAAAATTAGTCAGGCATGGTGGTGCCAGCTACTTGGGAGGCTGGGGCAGGAGGATCACCTGAGTCCAGGAGGTCGAGGCTATGGTGAGTGGCAGTGATCATGCCACTGCACTCCTGCCTGAGCAATAGAGACCCTGTCTCAAAACAAACCCAACAACTACCTATTGGGTACTATGCTTACTACCTGGGTAATGAAATAATCTGTACACCAAACCCCCATGACATGCAATTTACCTGTGTAACAAACCTGTATATGTACCTCTGAACCTAACATAAAGTTAAAAAAAACCAAATACACAAACACTGGCTTTATCTCTCAGTACCTATGTGACATTGAAAAAGTTACTTAACTTTTCTGGTCCTCAGTTTCCTAATCTGCAAAATGGAGATGAAATGCTAACCTCATAGGGATATAATGATTTAATTAGAAAACGTATACAGAACTCTCGATTCACAGAGGGCATAACGAAGGTGGAAAGGTGATATAGGGAAGGAACTGACTGCAGGGTTCCACCTGAAATTGGGAGTGCCCAAGCCCAGATCACCTCCTCTTTCATCTGAGGCCAGTCCTTGGTGCCGCCCACATGCCTTCTTAATTTCAGCATTTAGAAGTTTGAAATGCACACTGAACCTAGTCAGAGCCCTTCACAAGGGGGCAGGGGTGGGGAATGACACATTTCTTTTGGATGACATGCCCAGGCCACCCCCACATCTTTGTGCACTCTCAATCCCAAGACTACTGGCAATCCAGTTCCAGGAACACGAATGTTTCTGCTCTTCTGGGAAACTCATGCAAGCTGGCACAGAAGAACCCACAGCAATACTCAGTACTGGGACTGTGACCACCGCTCTACCTGCTGCCACCACAGAGCCAAGCCACTACTGCAGAATACAGCTCCTAGACCCTTTATGAGACCCATCTCCAGCCAGGCCATCAGGAGCCAGGAAGAAAAACGGCTGCTCCCAAATTCTACATGTTCCCATGTTCCTCCTGCCCCCAGCATATGCCCAGCAGCATGGCCTATCTCTTTCTCCACTTACCCACCCCTCTTCCCCTGCAGCCAGGAGATGGGAGGGTTGATGGAACCAACCCCTCTCTCTGGTACAGATCTAAAGTTATTCTTCAATTGAGACCCCACAGAATCTGCCAAACAGCCTGCCATCTACCAAAACCCACATCAACCCCATCTTAGCCAGATACAGAAATAAAGCTTTTCCTGCTGCCCTCTTAGAGGGGCAGAGGCCAATGATGAGCTCAAGTCTCCCAAGGCCAGCCCACGGGACACAGTGGAACACACAGTGCCTGGGCCACCGGCCCGAACAGATCAGGCAGGGCTCCTAGGAGGTACTCAGGCCCCCTTCTCTGCTGGAAAACCAATTTCAACACAGCAGAGGCCCACTGGCCTTGCCTCACAGTGAGTCCATAATGAATGGATAATTACCGGTGCCATTATTCATCAAGCAAGCACTGACTGAGTGCCCACTGTGCCAGGCACTATGCTAGGCCCAGGACAATCCCCCGTACATCCTGGGGCCCAGCAACACCACGCATCAGAAACCAAACACAACTTCAGGTGCAAGGAAAATAATTAAGGCTTCAGGCCTGCCTTGGTTTCTCCCTAACCTTCTAGGCTTAAATCCCCTCCCCCCCCCCCTCCCCTTACCCCGTCCACACCCAGGACTGGAATCTGCTCACCCGGTTCCCTTGGAAGTCCCTGGAGGAAGCACATCCGCTGGGGGGAAGGGTCCCTGCTTCCCTGGAAGACTCTGTCACGGCCAGTACCCTTCTGTCTAGCGCAGCAACGGCCTGCCAGCCTCTTCCACTCTGCTCACAGGCCCTGGCACGCCGGCTCTGAGTTTATGAATCACTCCCTCCTCTCTCCGGGCCTCGCCTTCCGAAGGGCTTCGCACACCCAGACACATCACCCAGACACCGAGTTTCCACACCAAATTCGCTCCTGCAGAACTCCGAGAACGGACTGCAACGTCTGCTCCCCTTGGTCTCGGGGTTCTGGACACGAGTTTTCAAAACCCAGGCAGCCTCTCTCCTGCCCGCTGCGCTTTGGGGGCTCCCTCTCCTTGGGGGCTGCGGGGGCAGCAGACAAAGGCCGTGGATGTGACGGAGGGGTGTGAGGACGTGTCTGCTGTAGAGGCCAAATCCCCCGCGCTCCCAGGAATGTGCATTTCGGTGTGTGGCATGTGCCTGGCCGGTGTGGGTGTGAGCAGATCAGCCTGCGCGGTGTGCGGGGTATGAGTGGCGATGAGCTGTGTGTACCTGGCAGGTGTGATCCGGTTGCAGCGGGTTGTGGGTGCCTGCCTGGGCTTTTCCCCGAGCTGGGAACTCCACCTCCCACTCTCCGCTTCGCCCCCTTCTCCCTCCAAAGTTTGGCGCGCGCGCCTGGACGCGGAAGGCGGGGGCTCCCAGCTGGGCGGCCTCCCCCGGGCCGGGCGGCGGTTCCGGGACGCCGGCGCCCGACTTACCCCGGCCGCCGAGGCTCCACCGGCACGGGCGGCCTCGACCCTCCGCGGCTGGGGTCCGGCGCGGGCAGCATCCGCTCGCAACTTCGCTTTCCTGCTGGAAGATCCCGGCAGAAGCGGTTCCGCGGCCCTGGCGCCCGCGCGGCCCGGGCTGTGCGTCTTCTCCGGGGCAGGCCGGAGGGATGGAGGCGCGGCCGGGCCGGTCAGCACGCTGGAAGGGAAGCGGCGCCAGGCGGGCGCAGTCCTGCGCAGCGAGCCTGCGAGAGGTCCTGGCTGGCGCCCTCCCGGCTCCGGCCCGAGCCGGCTA
This sequence comes from Hylobates moloch, assembly GCF_009828535.3. NCBI lineage: Eukaryota > Metazoa > Chordata > Mammalia > Primates > Hylobatidae > Hylobates > Hylobates moloch. The sequence continues at coordinate 67,254,033 of NW_026652278.1, read as the reverse complement.
GCGGCGGCGGATTCCTGAACCGCGTCCAAGGCGTCCGGGAGCCCTTCTCCTCCTCCTCCTCCTCTTCCTCACCCCACCCAGCTCCCACCCCTGCGCGCCCGGCAACTTGGGAACCGTTGGTGAAGTTGGCGCTGCTCGGGCCGCGAGCCGGCCGGGCCTCTAGGGGAGGAAGGGGAGGAGGAGGAGGAGCTGGCGGGAGAGGAGGGGGGAGGGGGGGAGGAGGGGAGAGAGGGGAGCCGCCCCCGGGGAGCCGCTCTCTCCAGGACCCCTCTGCGGGCCTTTGTTCCCGGCGCTGCCCCTCGGCCCTCCAGTCCCCGGGGACTCGCTTGGGGCCGCTCGGGTATCCACGCTGTCCTGCGAGGCTGGTGGGTGGAGGCTGCTTGGAGAACCCCATTGGCTTCTCCGGGCCGGAGCCCCGCGGCCGTTACCGCCCCCCCTTCCCCGACCTTTGCCAGGGAGACCCTCTGGCTGCACGAGTTCCCCATCATCTCTGCCCGCATCATCTCTGCCACTTGCTCCTCCCTGGGGCAAGTGGGCTGGAGGACGGTTTCCCTGGTTTCCAAAGACCACAGCACCGTCTCCCTGGGCGGCAGTAGTTCCCCCTCCCGCCCTTCCTCACTTTCCTGCGCCACCAGCCAGTCCAGGGCTCCGCTAATTCAAGAACCGGGAAACGGGAGGGACAGAGGGTCTTCCCGGCCTGCCAGGGCTGCCTGGCATTATCTTCGGACCCTCCCAGGCAGCTGGGTCTCTGGCCGGGCTGCCAGGCAAGTGGGATCCCAGTCGCCTCCCGTGCATGGCGTGGTCTGCTGGGCAGCACCGGCTGCGGGGTGCAAAGGCCAGCTTCTTGAGGGATGAGGTAAAGCGCTCAGAACTGGAACACAAACCGAACCTCCCTGTTCCTTGTCCGAATCCTGGTGATGGCCCTGTCCCTGAGAAGGCGAGAACGTCTTGGATTCTACTTGCTGAGCATTCCTCCTGGGACTTCCAGTACTTAACGTCATGAGCTAATTCAGGCCTCTCTAAGACAGCACTCCTGACATTTAATGGGATAGTATGGGGTTTAGACAATAAGTTATTTCTTGTACAGGAGAAGTAGGAAAATCCAAAAAAGCTAAAACCTGGTCATCTACACTTGGCCTCCCTCTGCCATTCTCAGCATTTACAGTTGGACAGCAAATAGAGAACCAGATAGAACTGATCCCGACCCTGTTAGGGACAAGCTGCCCCAGGACGCCCCCACACACAAAATGCAGCTAACCCTTACCCTGAATACTCTGAAGCTGCATTCCTGGACCCTTATCTAGGTGCTACAGTAAGGTCACCAGACTTGCTTACAGCCCAACAGGCAGCATCGGGAAGGTCACAAGAAATGTGGATAAAACTGTTACACCCTCTTGTAAATTCCTATATTGTAAGCAGATCATGAGATGATATGTGGTAAGGTTAATCGACAACCCCAGGGTCTCTCTCCCCCATATGAACCCCTCATTTTGTAAGCTCCAGGGCTGCCTCCTCTGACTGTGGTGGAGCAGCCCAGCAGGATAAACTTACTCGCCTAACTTTGGGTCTCTCTTCTTGTCCTTTCTCTCAGCTAACGTTACATTTTGGTGCCGAAACCCAGGAAGGGGACAGGCTCTGGCTGGGTGTCCTTAGTGGTCTCTCTCTCTCTCTCTCTCTCCCTCTCCCTCCTCCCCTCTCTCTCTCCTATCACCCCTCACCCACGGGCCTTGTCCAGAATAGAGGAGACCTGGAGGACACCTGACTCGGTGGCTGCCTCCTCTATTCCAGACAAGGCCTGCAGGACAGGGGACACCCTCTCTCGCCATCCTTGTCATCTGCAGTCTCTTCTTCCTCTACCCCCCACCCTCCATTCACTATGGGAGCCTCTCAGTCTACCCATCCCAAGACCACCCCCCTTGGCTGTCTCCTCTGCAATCTCAAGGCTCTCAGCCTCCATTCAGAGGTCCGTTCTAAGAGGCTTATCTTTTACTGCAATACCGCATGGCCTCAATACCAATTGGATAATGGCTCCCAATGGCCTGAAAATGGTGCTTTTGATTTCAATATACTTAGAGACTTAGATGACTTTTGCCAACACAATGGGAAATGGTCTAAGATTCCTTACGTTCAGGCTTTCTTCACTCTCTGTAACCGCCCTTCCCTCTGCCAGTACTGCCCTACTTTCCAAATCCTACTCACCGGACTCGTCTCCCACCACCCCCACAACAGCCCCAGCCGACAACTCCTCTTTGTTTGACCCCGCCAATTTTGCCCCTCCCTGACAGCATCTTGATCTTCCACCAGAGCATCATTGATCCTTCACTGTATGTCCCTGCTCTGGCTCTACCCATCTGTCCCCCTCTCTCCAACCACCCCGCTTCTGACTCTGAGTCCTCTCCATCTCCGCCCCTCACCTGCTCTTGGGCCCAACATGCTCGGCAACCAGTTCCCTTGCTTCCTCTCTGGGAAGCAGCAGGAGCCAGGGGGATCATCCGTGTCCATTTCCCTTTCTCCCTCTCCGATCTCTCACAGATTGAAAAACGTCTCAGGTCCTTCTCCTCCGATCCTGGTACTTATATCAAAGAATTTAAATATCTTACCCAATCTTATGAACTCACTTGGCATGATCTCTACATTATCCTCTCTTCTGTACTCTCCTTCCAGAAGAGAAGGAAAGAGTGTGGCTTGTAGCACAGGCACACACTGACCATCTTCATGGGCAAGATCCTGCTAAGCCCATAGGAGCCTCTGCTGTTCCCCAGGAAGAGCCTTCCTGGGAGTACAAACCCACAGACCCCAGCCGGGCGTCTGTAACCATATGATTACTTGCCTCATTGCAGGACTTAACAAAGCTGCCGGGTAATGGCTGGGTGCTATGGCTCACACCTGTAATCCCAAAACTTTGGGAGGTTGAGGTGGGCAGATCACGAGGTCAGGAAGTCAAGACCATCCTGGCTAACATGGTGGAACCACGTCTCTACTAAAAATACAAAAAATTAGCTGGGCGTGGTGGCAGGCACCTGTAGTCCCAGCTACTCGGGAGGCTGAGGCAGGAGAATAGTGTGAACCCGGGAGGTGGAGCTTACAGTGAGCCGAGATTGTGCCACTGCACTCCAGCCTGGGTGACAGAGTGAGACTCTGTCTCAAAACAAAAACAAAAACAAAAAACAAAACAAAACAAAAACAAAGCTGCCCATAGGCTGTAAATTTTGAAAAACTTAAAGAAATTTCCCAAAAGGCAGATGAAAATCCTGCCCAATTCCTTTCCCGACTTACAGAGGCTCTTCAAAAATATACCTGCGTTGACCCTACCTCCCAAGAAGGAACTATTGTTCTTTTTTTTTTTTTAATACTTTAAGTTCTAGGGTACATGTGCACAACCTGCAGGTTCGTTACATATGTATACATGTGCCATGTTGGTGTGCTGCACTCATTAACTCGTCATTTACATTAGGTATATCTCCTAATGCTATCCCT